>NC_041387.1:664679576-664700533 GCF_002162155.2 Triticum dicoccoides | reverse complement strand
AGCAAGTGTAGCGTAAGTATTTCCCTCAGTTTTTGAGAACCAAGGTACCAATCCAGTAGGAGGATCCTCAAAAGTCCCACGCGCCTAAACAAACAAACTGAGAACTCACAACCAACGCAATAAAGGGGTTGTCAATCCCTTCACGGCCACTTGCGAAAGTGAGATCTGATAGAGATAGTATGATAAGATAAATATATTTTTGGTATTTTTATAATACAGATGCAAGAAAGTAAAGATGCAAATAAAAGTAGATTGAAAGCAAATATGATAAGAGATAGACCCGGGGGCCATAGGTTTCACTAGAGGCTTCTCCCGAGAGCATAAGTATTACGGTGGGTGAACAAATTACTGCCGAGCAATTGATAGAAAAGCGTATAGTTATGAGATTATCTAGGCACGATCATGTATATAGGCATCACGTCCATAACAAGTAGACCGACTCCTGCCTGCATCTACTACTATTACTCCACACATCGACCGCTATCCAGCATGCATCTAGAGTATTAAGTTCATCAGAACAGAGTAACGCATTAAGCAAGATGACATGATGTAGAGGGATAAACTCATGCAATATGATATAAACCCCATCTTGTTATCCTCGATGGCAACAATACAATACGTGTCTTGCAACCCTTTCTGTCACTGGGTAAGAACACCGCAAGATTGAACCCAAAGCTAAGCACTTCTCCCATGGCAAGAAAGATCAATCTAGTAGGCCAAACCAAACCGATAATTCGAAGAGACTTGCAAAGATAACTCAATCATACATAAAAGAATTCAGAGAAGATTCAATTAATATCCATAGATAAATCTGATCATAAACCCACAATTCATCGGATCTCGACAAACACACCGCAAAAAGAGATTACATCGAATAGATCTCCACAAGAGAGGGGGAGAACATTGTATTGAGATCCAAAAAGAGAGAAGAAGCCATCTAGCTAATAACTATGGACCCGTAGGTCTATGGTAAACTACTCACAACTCATAGGAGGGGCAAGGATGTTGATGTAGAGGCCCTCCGTGGTTGATTCCCCCTCCGGCAGAGTGCCAGCGAAGGCTCCAAGATGGGATCTCGCGGATACAGAAGGTTATGGTGGTAGAAATTGTGTTTCGTGGTGCCCCTGGATGTTTTCGGGGTCCGCAGGTATATATAGGAGGAAGAGGTACGTCGGTGGACGCCCGAGGGGCCCACGAGACAGGGGGCGTGCCCTACAGGGGGGCGCCCTCCTATCTCGTGGAGGCTCCGATTGTTTCTTGACTTGCACTCCACGCTCTCCGGATCTTGTTCATTTCAAAAATCACGTTCCCGAAGGTTTCATTCCGTTTGGACTCGGTTTGATATTCCTTTTCTTCGAAATACTGAAATAGGCAAATAAACAACAATATGGGCTGGGCCTCCGGTTAGTAGGTTAGTCCCAAAAATGATAAAGATGTATAAAATAATGCCCATAAACATCCAAAACAGGTAATATAATAGCATGGAACAAACAAAAATTATAGATATGTTGGAGACGTATCAAGCATCCCCAAGCTTAATTCCTACTCGTCCTCGAGTAGGTAAATGATAAAAAGAGAATTTTTGATGTGGAATGCTATCTAGCATAAATCTTAATATAATTTTATTTATTGTGGCAAGAATGTTCAGATCCAAATGATTCAAAATAAAAGTTCATATTGATAAAATAAATAGTAACACTTCAAGCATACTAATCAAAGTAATCATGTCTTCTCAAAATAACATAGCAAAAGAAAGTTCATCCCTACAAAATCATATAGTTAGGCTATGCTTCATTTTCGTCACACAAAGATGTTCCCAACTTCTATACCCCCGATGACAAGCCAAGCAATTGTGTCATACAATAATCTCAAACTTTTTCAACCTTCACGCAATACATGAGCGTGAGCCATGGATATAGCACTATGCGTGGAATAGAATATGATGATGGGGATTGTGTGGAGAAGACAAAAAGGAGAGAGTCTCACATTGACGAGGATAATCAACGGGATATGGAGATGCCCATTAATTGATGTCAACATGAGGATTAGGGATTGCCATGCAACGGATGCACTAGAGCTATAAATGAATGCTCAACAAAAGAAAACTAGTGGGTGTGCATCCAACTTGCTTGCTCACGAAGACCTAGGGCATTTGAGGAAGCCCATCGTAGGAATAAACAAGCCAAGTTCTATAATGAAAAATTCCCACTAGTATGAAAAAGATAACTTATGAGACTCACTATATGAAAAACATGGTGCTACTTTGAAGCACAATATATGAGACTCACTACATGAAGAACAAGGTGCTACTTTGAAGCACAAGTGTGGAAAAAGATATAGTAGCATTGCCCTTTTTATTTTTTTTATTTTTATTTTTTTTCTTTTTCTTCTTTTTGGGCCTTTTTTTGGCCTTTATTCTTTTTTTTCTTTGGGCAATGCTCTAAAAATGATGATCATCACACTTCTATTGATTACAACATATGAATTACAACTTGAAACTAGAACAAGATATGACTCTATATGAATGCCTCCGGCGGTGTGCCGGGATGGTGCAATGAATCAAGAGTGACATGTATGAAAAATAATTCATGGTGGCTTTGCCACAAATACGATGTCAACTACATGATCATGCAATGGCAATATGACAAAAGTAATGTATGTCATGATGATGATAAACGGAATGGTGGAAAGTTGCATGGCAATATATCTCGGAATGGCTATGGAAACACCATAAATAGGTAGGTATGGTGGCTGTTTTGAGGAAGATATAAGGAGGTTTATGTGTGATAGAGCGTATCGTATCACGGGGTTTGGATGCACCGGCGAAGTTTGCACTAACTCTCAAGGTGAGAAAGGGCAATGCACGATACCGAAGAGGCTAGCAATGGTGGAAAGGTAAAAGTGCGTATAATCCATGGACTCAACATTAGTCAAAAGAACTCATATACTTATTGCAAAAATTTAGAAGTCATCAAAAACCAAGTACTACACGCATGCTCCTAGGGGGATAGATTGGTAGGAAAAGACCATCGCTCGTCCCCGACCGCCACTCATAAGGATGCACAAGCCAGGTACACTTCATGTTTCAAATTTGTTACACAACTTTAACCATACGTGCATGCTACGGGACTTGCTAACTTCAACACAAGCATTCTTTAAATTCATAATCACCCAACTAGCATGACTTTAATATCACTACCTCCATATCTCAAAACAATTATCAAGTATCAAATTGATCATAGCATCCAATTCACTTCCTATGATAGTTTTTATTATACCCAAGTTGGATGCTCACCATTCTAGGACCAACTTTGTAACCATAGCAAATACCATGCTGTTCTAAAATACTCTCAAAATAATATAAGAAGCATGAGAGACTATCAATTTCTTCAAAATTAAGATACCACCGTGCTCTAAAAAATATAAGTGAAGCACTAGAGCAAAAACTATCGAGCTCAAAAGATATAAGTGAAGCACATAGAGTATTCTAGCAAATTCTAATCAAATAGGCTTCTCCCAAAAAGTGTGTACAGCAAGGATGATTGTGGTAAAAACTAAAAAGCAAAGACTAATATAATACATGACGCTCCAAGCAAAACACATATCATGTGGTGAATAAAAATATAGCTCCAAGTAAAGTTACCAATGAACGAAGACGAAAGAGGGGATGCCTTCCCGGGGCATCCCCAAGCTTAGGCTTTTGGCTATTCTTGAATATCTTGGGGTGCCTTTGGGGTGCCTTGGGCATCCCCAAGCTTAGGCTCTTGCCACTCTTTATTCCATATAGTCCATAAAAGCTTTACCCAAAACATGAAAACTTCACAACACAAAACTCAACAGGAAATCTTATAAGCTCCGTTAGTGAAAGAAAACAAAAACACCACATAAGGTAATGTAATGAACTCATTCTTTATTTATTTGGGTGTTAAACCTACTGTATTCCAACTTCCTTATGGTTTATAAACTAATTTATTAGCCATAGATGCATTGAAATAAGCAAACAACACACGAAAAACAGAATCTGTCAAAAACAGAACAGTCTGTAGAAATCTGTAACTAACGCAAACTTCTGGAACTCTAAATATCCTACCAAAATAAGAAGTACTGGAAAATTTGTTTATTGAACATAAGCAAAAATAATCGATGCAAAATCTCGTTTCTGTGATTTATTGAATTTTTTCTCGTGAGCGCAATGTTTCTGTTTTTCAGCAGAATCAAATCAACCATCATCATAGTTTATCCTATAGGTTCTACTTGGCACAGACACTAAACAAAAGATAAAAACACATCTAAAAAGAAAGTAGAAACAAAATTTAACACTAAACAGGAACAAAAACAAAGAACATAAAGAAAATTGGGTTGCCTCCCAACTAGCGCTATCGTTTAACGCCCCTAGCTAGGCATAAAAGCAAGGATAGATCTAACGAGTGCCATCTTTGGCACTTGATTCATAAGCAGCAAGAGAGGATCTCCTTTCTATGGCATTCATCCTTTTATTCAGGGTAAGAACATTGCCATTAATGGATGAAGTAAGATTAAGCATGTTACGGAAATTTGCATCTAAGCTAGACTTCATTTCTTTGATAATTTCATTTTGATAAAAGCACAAGAGAGTGGTTGATTCAACTTTATCATTTAAAGGGTGCCCAAATATGGTTTTCATTTTTTGATAGGTATCTATAGCACCCCTTCAAGAAAACCTTCCTCAAAAATAGGATCTAGAACTTGTTGAAAGAAGCGGGCAAGCCAACATAGAAACTTTTTAAGTAAACATTAATTTGATATTGAGGCACATAGCTAGCCCTAATCCTGAATAATCTATCCCAAGCATCTTTTAAAGATTCATCAAACAAATAGCATAAATTCCGGATTCATCTTCATCAAAATCATTTAAACTCTCATTGGTGACCCCGGTGGGTCTTTCCGTAGCATCATTGTTTATGAGGTTAGAGAGGATAGAGGGGTTATCCAAGGCACTAGAACTCGGGAGGAATCCCTTAGTTATTTTTGATTCGGCCATGGCAACGGGAAGGCAAACGGAAAAGAGAGGAGGAGATTGGAAAAGAGAGGGAAAATAAAACAGCAAGGGTGAAGTGGGGTAGAGGAAAACGAGAGGCAAATGGCAAATAATGTAAATGGGAGGGAGACGGGTTTGTGATAGGTACTTGGTATGTCTTGGCTTGAGCGAAGACCTCCCCGGCAACGGCGCCAGAAATCCTTCGTGCTATGTCTTGAGCTAGCGTTGGTTTTCCCCGAAGAGGAGAGGGTCATGCAGCAAGTGTAGCGTAAGTATTTCCCTCAGTTTTTGAGAACCAAGGTATCAATCCAGTAGGAGGCTCCTCAAAAGTCCCACGCGCCTACACAAACAAACCGAGAACTCGCAACCAAACGCAATAAAGGGGTTGTCAATCCCTTCATGGCCACTTGCGAAAGTGAGATCTGATAGAGATAGTATGATAAGATAAATATATTTTTGGTATTTTTATAATATAGATGCAAGAAAGTAAAGATGCAAATAAAAGTAGATTGAAAGCAAATATGATAAGAGATAGACCCGGGGGCCATATGTTTCACTAGAGGCTTCTCTCGAGAGCATAAGTATTATGGTGGGTGAACAAATTACTGTCGAGCAATTGATAGAAAAGCGCATAGTTATGAGATTATCTAGGCATGATCATGTATATAGGCATCACGTCCATAACAAGTAGTCCGACTCCTGCCTGCATCTACTACTATTACTCCACACATCGACCGCTATCCAGCATGCATCTAGAGTATTAAGTTCATAAGAACAGAGTAACGCATTAAGCAAGATGACATGATGTAGAGGGATAAACTCATGCAATATGATATATACCCCATCTTGTTATCCTCGATGGCAATAATACAATACGTGTCTTGCAACCCTTTCTGTCACTGGGTAAGAACACCGCAAGATTGAACCCAAAGCTAAGCACTTCTCCCATGGCAAGAAAGATCAATCTAGTAGGCCAAACCAAACCGATAATTCGAAGAGGCTTGCAAAGATAACTCAATCATACATAAAAGAATTCAGAGAAGATTCAATTAATATCCATAGATAAATCTGATCATAAACCCACAATTCACCGGATCTCGACAAACACACCGCAAAAAGAGATTACATCGAATAGATCTCCACAAGAGAGGGGGAGAACATTGTATTGAGATCCAAAAAGAGAGAAGAAGCCATCTAGCTAATAACTATGGACCCGTAGGTCTGTGGTAAACTACTCACAAGTCATAGGAGGGGCAAGGATGTTGATGTAGAGGCCCTCCATGGTCGATTCCCCCTCCGGCAGAGTGCCGGCGAAGGCTCCAAGATGGGATCTCGCGGATACAAAAGGTTACGGTGGTGGAAATTGTGTTTCGCGGTGCCCCTGGATGTTTTCGGGGTCTGTGGGTATATATAGGAGGAAGAGGTACGTCGGTGGACGCTCGAGGGGCCCACGAGACAGGGGGCGCGCCCTATAAGGGGGGGCGCCCTCCTATCTCGTGGAGGCTCCGGTTGTTTCTTGACTTGCACTCCAAGCTCTCCGGATCTTGTTCGTTCCAAAAATCACATTCCCGAAGGTTTCATTCCGTTTGGACTCCGTTTGATATTCCTTTTCTTCGAAATACTGAAATAGGCAAAAAAAACCGCAATATGGGCTGGGCTTCCGGTTAGTAGGTTAGTCCCAAAAATGATAAAGATGTATAAAATAAAGCCCATAAACATCCAAAACAGGTAATATAATAGCATGAAACAATCAAAAATTATAGACACGTTGGAGACGTATCATGGGCTTCCCCTTGCAATCAAAGTTACTGCTAGTGTTGTAGAAACTAAAGAGAGAACTCATAATGAGTGGAGAAAGATTATGGAGAGAAGTGCATGGTCTATGTGCAATCTTCCAATCGAGCTCAGAAGTGCTCTACATTTGAGTTATGATGATCTGCCACGGCATTTGAAGCCATGCTTCCTCTGTTTGATCTTATACCCAGAAGATCAGTACCTGTACCAAGATGATCTTATCAGGCTTTGGGTTGCTGAAGGCTTTGTTGAGGAGAAGAAGACCAACTTCTGGAGGATATAGCTGAATAATATTACTATGAGTTGATGTATAGGAATCTACTGCAACTAGAACCTTTACATTTTGACTATAGCATGTGCAAAATGCATGATCTATTGAGGCAACTTGCTCAACACTTGTCAAGAGACGAAAGTTATTGTGGTGACCTCCAATCATTAGAGGCTACAACCTTTTTCAAACTACGCCGCGTTGAAGAGAAGAGGGAGAGACTGAGACTTCTCCGTTGATACAGCTACTGCCATGCCTGAAGAGGTTGGAGCTTCTTGGCTGCCCCAAGCTAGGAGCTCTACCACGACAGCTTGGACCGGAGGCCACCAACTTGAAAGAGCTCTTTATTTTTGGAGCAAGCTTCTTGAAGGCAATGGAGGATCTCCCTTTCATGGAGAGCTTCTTGATCTCGGGATGTCAAGTCCTGGAGAGGCTCTCGAACTTTCCTCAACTGAGGGAGCTACGCATTTTTAGTTTACCACAATCATCCTTGCTGTACAAACCTTTTGGGAGAGACATGCATGAATCGTGATTTATTAGAATACTCTATGTGCTTCACTTATATCTTTTGAGCTAGACAATATTGCTGTAGTGCTTCACTTATATCTTTTTAGAGCACGGCGGTGGTTTTATTTTATAGAAATTGTTTATCTCTCATGCTTCACTTATATTATTTTGAGAGTCTTTTAGAACAACATGGTAATTTTCTTTGGTTATAAAATTAGTCCTAATATGATGGGCATCCAAGATGGGTATAATAAAAACTTTCATATAAAGTGCATTGAATACTATGAGAAGTTTGATTCTTTATGATTGTTTTGAGATATGAAGATGGTGATATTAGAGTCATGCTAGTAGAGTAGTTGTGAATTTGAGAGATACTTGTGTTAAAGTTTGTGATTCCCGTAGCATGCATGTATGGTGAACCGTTATGTGATGAAGTTGGAGCATGATTTATTTATTGATTGCCTTCCTTATGAGTGGCGATCGGGGACGAGCGATGGTATTTTCCTACCAATCTATCCACCTAGGAGCATGCGAGTAGTACTTCTTTTAGATAACTAATAAATTTTTGCAGTAAGTATGTGAGTTCTTTATGACTAATGTTGAGTCCATGGATTATACACACTCTCACACTTCCACCATTGCTAGCCTCTCTAGTACCGCGCAACTTTCGCCGGTACCATACACCCACCATATACCTTCCTCAAAACAGCCACCATACCTACCTATTATGGCATTTTCATAGCCATTCCGAGATATTTTGCCATGCAACTTTCCACCGTTCCATTTATTATGACACACTCCATCATTGTCATATTGCTTTGCATGATCATGTAGTTGACATCGTATTTGTGGCAAGCCACCGTTCATAATTTTTCATACATGTCACTCTTGAATCATTGCACATCCCGGTACACCACCGGAGGCATTCACATAGAGTCATATTTTGTTCTAAGTATCGAGTTGTAATTCTTGAGTTGTAAGTAAATTAAAGTGTGATGATCTTAATTATTAGATCATTGTCCCAGTGAGGAAAGGATGATGGGGACTATGATTGTCCCACAAGTCGGGATGAGACTCCGGACGAAATATATTATTTTTATTGTTCCATGATATTACATTATCTATTTTGGATGTTTAATGAGATTTCATATGATCTTTTATATTATTTTTGGGACTAACCTATTAACCGAAGGCCCGGTGCCAGTTTTTGTTTTTTTGCCCATTTTAGAGTTTTGCAGAAAAGGAATACCAAACGGAGTCCAAACGGAATGAAACCTTCGCGATGATCTTTCTTGGACCAAACGCAAACCAGAAGACTTGGAGATGAAGTTGGAGATGTAACAAGGAGGCCACGAGGCAGGAGGGCGCGCCCAGGGGGGCAGGCACGCCCCTCCCTCGTGGCCCCCTCGTAGCTCCACCAACCTAGTTCTTTCGCCTATATATACTCCTACACCCTGAAAACGGGGGAGCCACAAAACCACCTTTCCACCGCCGCTACCTTCTGTACCCGTGAGATCCCATCTTGGGGCTTTTTCCGATGATCCGCCGGAGGGGGATTCGATCATGGAGGGCTTCTACATCAACACCATTACCTCTCCGATGAAGCATGAGTAGTTTACCATAGACCTTCGGGCCCATAGTTATTAGCTAGATGGCTTCTTCTCTCTCTTTGATTCTCAATACAAAGTTCTCCTCGATGTTCTTGGAGATCTATTCGATGTAATGCACTTTTGCGGTGTGTTTGCCAAGATCCAATGAATTGTGGATTTATGATCAAGATTATCTATGAATATTATTTGGTTCTTCTCTGAATTCTTATATCCATGATTTGATATCTTTGAAAGTCTCTTCGAATTATCGGTTTAGTTTGGCCTACTAGATTGATCTTTCTTGCCACAAGAGAAGTGCTTAGCTTTGGGTTCAATCTTGCGGTGTCCTTTCCCAGTGACAGTAGGGGCAGCAAGGCACGTATTGTATTGTTGCCATCGACGATAACAAGATGGGGTTTTCATCATATTGCTTGAGTTAATTCCTCTACATCATGTCATCTTGCTTAATGTGTTACTCCATTCTTTATGAACTTAATACTCAAGATGCATGCTGGATAGCAATCAATGTGTGGAGTAATGGTAGTAGATGCAGGCAGGAGTTGGTCTACTTGACACGGACGTGATGCCTATGTTCATGATCATTGCCTTAGATGTCATCATAATTATGCTCTTTTCTATCAATTGCTCAGCAGTAATTTGTTCACCCACCGTAATACATGCTATCTCGAGAGAAGCCACTAGTAAAACCTATGCCCCCGGGTCCCTTTTCCATATTATTGAATCTCATTTACATCTTGCTAGTTTCCGATCTACTATTTTACAATCTTTACTTTCCAATCTATACACCAAAAGTACCAAAAAATATTTACTTTATTATCTCTACCAGATCTCACTTTTGCGAGTGACCGTGAAGGGATTGACAACCCCTTTATCGTGTTGGTTGCAAGTTCTTGATTGTTTGTGCAGGTATTCGGTGACTTGTGCATCGTCTCCTACTGGATTGATATCTTGGTTCTCAAAACTGAGGGAAATACTTACGCTACTTTGCTGCATCACCATTTCCTCTTCAAGGGAAAACCAATGCAAGCTCAAGAGGTAGCAACACACAGGTCATACAATAACTAAAAACAACCCTATAGCTCCTGCCGGTTGCCGTATGCATCGACATGCAAGTTGATATAAACTATTACAAACATGACCATCTCATACATCAAATATATCTCATCATGTCTTTGGCCATATCATATCACAACATACCCTGCAAAAACAAGGTAGACTTCCTCTAATTGTTGTTACATGTTTTACGTGGATGCTATGGGTATCTAGCAAGAACGATTCTTACCTATGCAAAGCCACAAGGTGATATGCCAGTTGCTATTTAACCTTCTACAAGGACTGCCTTTGTAGAATCCGATTCAACTAAGGTGGGAGAGAGAAACACCCGCCAGCCATCTTTATGCAACAAAGTCACATGTCTATCGATGGAACCGGTCTCATGTACATGGACATGTAAGGTTGGTCCGGGCCGCTTCATCCCACAATACCGCCGAATCAGGAAAAGACCAAGGAAGGACGCAATCTGAATATCAATAATGCCCACAAACTCCTTTGTGTTCTAATCGTGATGTCATCTACACATAGACCTAGCTCTGATACCACTGTTGGGGAACGTGGCATGGGAAAATAATCCTACGCTCACCAAGATCTAATCTAGGAGATGACCATCCACGAGAGGAGAGATTTCATCTACATACCCTTGTAGACCGCTAAGCAGAAGCATTAAGAAATGTGGTTGATGTAGTCGAACATCTTCGCGATCCAATCACGATCTGTCCCGTGAACTCCCGATCCAAGTGTCGAACGGACGGCACTAGTGCCTGCTTGAACTACGTCAGTATTTCCCCAAAGAGGAAGGGTTGATGCAGCACAACGACGGTTGGTATTTCCCTCAGCGATGAGACCAAGGTTATCGAACCGTTAGGAGAACCAAGCAACACAACATAAACAACCCCTGCACACAAATAACAAATACTCACAACCCGACGTGTTAAAGGGGTTGTCAATCCCTTCCGGGTAAGGATGCCTCGAATTGGCAAGAAGACGTGATAAAGTTGTGATAGATAGGATAAATAGATCATAAAATAAATAAAGTGCAACAATTTATTTTTGTATTTTTGGTTTAATGGAATTTAAAATAAAAGCAAAGAAAAATAGATCGCAAAGGCAAATATGATGAGAAGAGACCCGGGGACCGTAGGTTTCAATAGTGGCTTCTCTCAAGAAAAATAGCAAATGGTGGGAAAACAATTACTGATGGGAAATTGATAGAACTTCAAATAATCATGACGATATCCAGGCAATGATCATTATATAGGCATCACGTCCAAGATTAGTAGACCGACTCCTGTCTACATCTACTACTATTACTCCACACATCAACCGCTATCCAGCATGCATTTAGTGTATTAAGTTCATGAAAAAATAGAGTAATGCAATAAGAACGATGACATGATGTAGACAAGATCTATTTATATAGAAATAGAACCCATCTTGTTATCCTTAATAACAACGATACATACATGCCATTTCCCCTTCTGTCACTAGGATCAAGCACCGTAAGATCGAACCCATCACAAAGCACCTCTCCCCATTGCAAGATAAATAGATCAAGTTGGCCAAACAAAACCCAAATATCGGAGAAGAAATATGAGGCTATAATCAATCATGCATATAAGAGATCAAAGAAGACTCAAATAACTTTGATGGATAAAAACATAGATCTGATCATAAACTCAAAGTTCACCAGATCCCAAAAAACACACCGCAAAAAGACTTACATCATATCGATCTCCAAGAGACCATTGTATTGATAATCAAGAGAGAGAGAGAGAGAGAGGAAGCTATCTAGCTACTAACTACGGACCCATAGGTCTACAAAGAACTACTCACGCATCGTGGGAGAGGCACCAATGTACATGATGAACCCCTCCGAGATGGTGTCTAGATTGGATTTGGTGTTTCTAGAACTTGCAGCGGCTGGAATTGATTTTCGTCGACTCCCCTAGGGTTTCTGGAATATTGGGGTATTTATAGAGCAAAGAGGCAGTGCGGGAGGCCACCAAGGTGGGCACAACCCACCTAGGCACGCCCTGGTAGGTTGTGCTCCCCTCAGATCTCCCCTCCGGTACTTTCTTGGCCCATTGGATGTCCTATGGTCCAAAAAATCCACGAAAAGTTTCGCTGCATTTGGACTCCGTTTGGTATTGATTTCCTGTGATGTAAAAAACGAGCAGAAAATAGCAACTGGCACTGGACACTATGTCAATAGGTTAGTACCAAAAAATGATTTAAAATGACTATAAAATGATTGTAAAACATCCAAGAATGATAATATAACAACATGGAACAATAAAAAGTAATAGATACGTTGGACACGTATTAACATCCCCAAGCTTAATTCCTGCTCGTCCTCGAGTAGGTAAATGATAAAAACAGATTTTTTGATGTGGAATGCTGCCTAACATGTTCATCACATTTTCTTTTCTTTGTGGCATGGACATTTGGACTTTTATATGGTTCAAACCAATAGTCTAGTTTTGACATGAAGAGTTTAATACTCAAGCATACCAACAAGCAACCATGTCTTTCAAAATATCAACACTAAAGCAAGCTATACCTAGCCCATTATGCTCAATCATTGATCCATTCATGAAACACACTCGAATATTAGCTACACCCAATGCTCAAATACGATCATAGTGCCCCTTAGTTGGTGCTTTATAAGAGAAGATGGAGACTCAAATTCAAAAATAAAAATTGCATCAAGTAAAAGAAAGGCCCTTCACAGAGGGAAGTAGGGATTCGTAGAGGTGCCAGAGCTCAAAGCGAAAATTGAGAGATAAAAACATTTATAGAGGCATACTTTTCCCACCAATGAAAACGACTTAGTGCTCCCAACACTTTCCATGCTAGATACATCATAGGTGGTTCCCAAACAGAAAATAAAGTTTATTCCTTTTTCCACCATTACTTTCACTTTCCATGGATAACCGTATCCACGGGTGCCATCCATACCAACACTTTCCAAGGAATTTATTATTTGACAACATAAACTAAATTAATTTTTCATTTTGGTATTGGGCATCCCTAATACCTTTGCCATACTCTCGTGCAATGACAAGTGAATAAACACTCATCGTGAGAATACCACATCTAGCATGGAAAATATCGACCACCCCTCACCACCTCGCGAGCGGTACGAGCACACAAGAGAGATATTTATTTTGAAAATTAGAGATGGCACATGCAAATATTCTTAGAACGGCACGGAAATACCGCATATAGGTAGATATAGGGGACTCATATGGCAAAACTGGTTTAAAGGGTTTTTGATGCACAGGTAGTGATCATACTTAGTGCAAAATGAAGGCCGGCAAAAAGATTGAGAAGCAAGCAACCAAGAAACAAAAAATCTCGTACCCAAGCATTAAGCATAAGTAACACCGAATAATGCACCACAAGTAGGATATAAATTTCATTGCATAACTATTGACTTTCGTGCTTGCATAGGGAATCACAAACCTTAACATCAATATTCTTACTAAGGCACAATTACTCATCAACATGACACACATATCATATCGTCATATCTCAAAACCATTACTAAGAACCAAGTTTATTTTGTCCAATGATCTTCATGAAAGTTTTTACTATATCCTCCTTGGATATCTATCACTTTGGGACTATTTTCATATGTTGCTTTTGATAAGTTCAAACAAATTTAAGTGAAGAACATGAGCATAATATTTCTTTCTCTCAAAATAATCTAAGTGAAGCATGAGAGAATTTCTTAATTTTTTTACTAACTCCCAAATAAATCTAAGTGAAGCATGAGAGCATTTATTCAAAAATAACAGAGCACACCATGCTCAAAAAGATATAAGTGAAGCACTAGAGCAATTCTATGGCTCTAAAAATTTAAGTGAAGCATAGGAGCAATCATAGCATAATTTTTGGCTCTCTCAAAAAGGTGTGTCCAACAAGGATTCAAGACTTAAAACACAAAGCAAAACAAGGAAAGACTCATATCATACAAGATGCTCCAAGCAAAACTCATAATATGTGATGAATAAAAATATAGTTCCAAGTGAAATACCGATGGTTGTTAGAAGAAAGAGGGGATGCCACTTGGGGCCTCCCCAAGCTTAGTTGCTTGCTACTTCTGAATATTATCTTGGGGTGCCCAGGGCATCCCGAAGCTTAGCCTTTTGCTAATCCTTATTCCTTCATCCATCATAAGATCGCCCAAAACTTGAAAACTTCTATCACACAAAACTCAACAAAACCTTCATGAGATCCGTTAGTATAAGAAAGCAAACCACTACTATAATTACTGTTGCAAACCCATTCATATTTTATTTTTTCATTATATCTACTGTATTCCAAATTTTCTAAGGCAAAAAATCTTCAAAGAAAACCATAGAATCATCAAAACAAGCAGACAACTAAAAGGAAACCGAATCTGTCAAAAACAGAATAGTCTGTAGCAATATGACTACTTCGAATACTTCTGTAACACCAAAAATTCTAAAAACTTAGGACGACGTGAATAATTTGTTTATTAATCTTCTGCAAAAATAATCAACTGAAAAGCACTCTTCTGATAAAAATGAAAAATAATTTCTTCAGCACAAAAGTTTCTGTTTTTCAGCAAGATCAAATCGACTTTCACCCAAATCATCCCAAAAGAGCATTATCGTTTTATGCTCCTAGCCAGGCATAACGCGTAGTATCTAAGTTTTGTCATCCATGATCTTTTCCACTTTAGTAAGGGTTTTTTCAAATCTGGGAGGCTCTTTGCGCTTCCCTAAATTTTCCGGGAAAGAAACCATCTTGAGATCTAAAATATCGAACCGTTTATTGCGAAGTTCAATCAAAGTGGTCATCCGGTTGATGCTACCATTGAGATGTTTAAGAGGTTCATTATATTTTAGTAACTCAACCATATGCTTATGAAAATCACCAAGTTTGTCTAACATTTGAGCTCCCTCTGGGGTGAATGAAAACCCTTTCTTTTGTGGTGGAACCCCCAAAATTCCTTCTAAGATTTCATAGGCAGCATTGACATCAAGTTCAATAAAATTCCCTTTTGCAGCAAAATCTAAAAGTTGTCTATGATGCAAAGCCAATCCCACATAAAAATTTCTAAGCAAATTTTTTGCATCTCCCTTTAAATTGCAAACACGATGGGACTCCATTAGTGTATACCAAGCATCTTTCAAATTTTCTCCTTGTCTTTGTTTGAAGTATAAGACTTCAAAATATGGTAACAAAGGAGGAGCGTTCAAATTAGCCATTGTGACAAGAGAACAAGAACACGAATAGATCTGACAAGAAAACGGCGAACGAAAAAGTGGGCGAGTAAAATGGCAAATTTTTGTGAAGTGGGGGAGAGGAAAACGAGAGGCAAATGGAAAATAATGTAAATTGCGAGGAGATGAGATTTGTGATTAGGAACCTGGTTGATGTTGAAGATCCTCCCCGGCAACGGCGCCAGAAATTCCTTTTGATGCCTGCTTGAACTATGTTAGTATGTCCCCAAAGAGGAAGGGATGATGCAGCACAACGACGGTAGGTATTTCTCTCACTGATGAGACCAAGGTTATTGAACCCGTAGGAGAACCAAGCAACACAATGTAAACATCCCTTGCAGACAAATAACAAATACTCGCAACCCGACGTGTTAAAGGGGTTGTCAATCCCTTCCGGGTAATGATGCCTCGAATTAGCGAGAAGACGTGATAAAGTTGTGATAGATAGGATAAATATATCACGAGATAAATAAAGTGCAGCAAGGTATTTTTGTATTTTTGGTTTAATAGAACTGAAAATAAAAGCAAAGGAAAATAGATCGCGAAGGAAAATATGATGAGAAGAGACCCGGGGGCCGTAGGTTTCACTAGTGGCTTCTCTCGAGGAAAATAGCAAACGGTGGGAAAACAATTACTGTTGGGCAATTGATAGAACTTCAAATAATCATGACGATATCCAGGCAATGATCATTATATAGGCATCACGTCCAAGATTAGTGGACCGACTCCTGCCTACATCTACTACTATTACTCCACACATCAACCGCTATCCAGCATGCATTCAGTGTATTGAGTTCATGAAAAAATGAGGTAATGCAATAAGAACGATGACATGATGTAGACAAGATCTATTTATGTAGAAATAGAACCCATCTTGTTATCCTTAATAACAACGATACATACATGCCATTTCCCCTTCTGTCACTAGGATCAAGCACCGTAAGATCTAACCCATCACAAAGCACCTCTCCCCATTGCAAGATAAATAGATCAAGTTGGCCAAACAAAACCCAAACATCAGAGAAGAAATATGAGGCTATAATCAATCATGCATATAAGAGATCAAAGAAGACTCAAATAACTTTGATGGATAAAAACATAGATCTGATCATAAACTCAAAGTTCACTAGATCCCAGAAAACACACCGCAAAAAGACTTACATCATATCGATCTCCAAGAGACCATTGTATTGATAATCAAGAGAGAGAGAGAGAGAGAGAGAGAGAGAGGAAGCCATCTAGCTACTAACTACGGACCCATAGGTCTACAAAGAACTACTCACGCATCATCGGAGAGGCAGCAGTGGACACGATGAACCTCTCCAAGATGGTGTCTAGATTGGATCTGGTGTTTCTGGAACTTGCCGCGGCTGGAATTGATTTTCTTCAACCCCCCTAGAGTTTCTGGAATATTGGGGTACCTATAGAGCAAAGAGGCGGTGCAGGAGGCCACCAACACTACAAAAAAAAGACACATCCGTGACATTTTGGGCCGAACCATTTTTTTTTCTGTCATACATATGACACTTCTATGACGATAATTGTGACAAAACCCGGTATCATCATAGATGTGGTGGGCTCCTACTTCTATGACAAAAAATCATGACAAAAAATGGGCTTTTCGTCCTGGGCGGGCCGGAGACGCAGCTGCATGACATTCTTTGGGCCGTCCATGACGGAAAAACCGTGGTAGAAGCGAGGGGGAGGGAAGTTTCGGGGAGTTGTCGGTTACGGTGGGAGGTCGGGGTCCGAGCGATGCGCGTTTCTCTTGTACACGTGCGAGCCATTCGCTCTAACTAAACCCGAGCGAGGCGTTGGGCTCTAACTGAACCCGAGTGATTGCACTGCATGCCACGCGCTACTGAACCCGAGCGACTGATCGATGGCTGTTAACTGAACCCGATGGAGCGGTTCCTTCGCTGCTGCTGCTAACTGAAGCCGATCAATTGGATGAACAGTGAGCATTTGTGGGGGAGGTGGGGGGGTTGGATGAATAGTGAGCGGTTGTGTTGCCTCTGGATGAACAAGACCCCGTGGTGTGGAGGGCTGGATGAACAGTAGACGGTGGAGGGGTGGCTGTGGAGGGGTGGTTGAACAGGACCCCGTGGTGTGGTGGGCTGGATGAACAATAGATGGTGGAGGGCTGGATGAACAGTAGACGGTGGAGGGGTGGTTGAATAGTAGCCGGTGGAGTAGCGTGCGGTGGAGGCTGGATGAATAGGAGCCTGGAGGAGGTCGACGGTAGCCCGTGGAGGCTGCAGGAGGTCGATGGTGGAGATGAACAGTATCCCGTGGAGTCACGTTTTGCGGTACGTCACACCCCTCCTAATGAACAGGACCCCCGTTTCGACCGTAGGAGGTCCGTTTCCTCCATTTTGCGGTACGCCACACCCCTCCCGATCAATAGGACCCCTGTTTCGACTATAGGAGGTCCATTTCCTCCGTTTTGCGGTACGCCACACCCCTCCCGATCAACAGGACCCCTTTTCGACCGTAGGAGGTCCGTTTCCTCCGTTTTGCGGTACGCCACACCCCTCTCGATCAACAGTACCCCATTCCGAACGTAGGAGGTCCGTTTCCTCCGTTGTGCGGTACGCTAGGCCTCGTTTCCATCGCCTGTTCCGTCCAAGCCGGTTGGCTCCCATGCGTTCTGTTGCCTCCCGATGAACACGACGCATTCCGTTGCCTCCCCATGAACACGACGCATTCCGTTGGCTCCCCATGAACACGACGATGACACTGTTTCTCCGTTCCGACCCAGCCATGTACGTATGCGCGAGTAGGCGTTCGAGACCCTGCCCGTATGTATGTACGTGGCCGTATTTTCTTTCTTGCACCCTCGCCGCTGTACGTACGTGTACATGCTACGTGCGCGCCTTTACATCGACATGTGCGCGCCTCTACTACGACACGTGCGTGCCTCTACATCGACCAGTATGTACGTACACATTCGCGACGAGAATGACAATGCTACGTATGCTTCGACCAGTTGGGTCCCGACTGTCAGGCACTTTCTTGCGTGCGAAGATGTAGCTGGTTGGTCCTAGCAGTCAAGGGGGCGAATCGTTTTAGTTTTTTTTTGCCCGGACGCACTTCCTTGCGTGCGAAGATGTAGCTGGTGGGTCCCAGCAGTCTGGGGGAATTTTTTTTTTTGCGAAATACTGGTGGCCCGTCCGGTGGGTCCCTCCTGTCAGGTGGAGGAATAATTATTTTGCGCGTAATAAGGAGGCACTTCCTTTCGGCCGCCGTGGACCCAGCTGTCAGCCTCTCCACGCACAGTACTCTTCCGATGGAAGTCAGTCATTGACCACATTGACCACGCCGTGCCGAGAGCACCACGGTGGTGGACGACGGCGAGGCCTAGGAAGGGAACGACGCGGAGCCGAGGAAGACCCAGTAGTGGATGTCCACGCGAAGAGGAGTATGAGGGTGAGGCCGCCGTCGCCGCAGAATAACAGGGGGTGTGGGTGAGTAGTGGGATGGCCTGGCCAGCGGTGGGAGTAGTAGGGGGCGGTGAGGCCTCCGCCGCATCGCAGCCGGCCACGGGAGGCAGGAGCACGAGGCACGACCCAAGCTGGTTTGGGTGGCTGGAGCAAGAAGACCAGAGGTTGACGAAGCACTACGGCCGTTGGATGGACATCGTACAGTCACTGGAGCTAGAATCATGCATATTATTGACTAAGTTGACAAAGCCCTCCATCCTCGTCAACTTAGTAGGCCCACAAGTCTTCCTGCCACTATACTGGGTCCCAGCTAACAGGCGGAGTATTCATTTTTTTTTTCGTAATAAGGAGCCACTTCCTTGCGTGCGAAGATATAGCTGGTGGGTCCGAGCTGTCAGCGGCGGTAACGTTTTTTTCATGAAATACAAAGGCCCTTTCGGTGGGTCCCTGATGTCAGGTGGAGGAATCATTATTTTGCGTGTAATAAGGAGGCATTTCCTTGCGTGCGGCCGTGGACCCAGCTGTCGGCCTCTCCACGTACAGTTCACTTCAGATGCATGTCGGTCGTTGACCATGTTGATCAGGCCGCACCGAGAGCACCAGGGCGGTGGACGATGGCGAGGCCTAGGAAAGGAATGACACGGAGGCAGGGAAGACTCGACAGTTGTTTCCACGCTGAGGGGAGTATGACTGTACGAGGGTTTACTGGTTCGTCTGCCGTCGCCGGAGAATAACAGCAGGTGTGGGTGAGTAGAGGGATGGCTAGGCCAGCGATGGGAGTACGGTGGGGCGGTGAGGCCTGCGCGGCAGCAGAGCCAGCCACGGGGAGGAGGGAGCAGGCAGTCCCGCAGGCGCTTGTTTGAGCGGCTGGAGCAGGAAGAGCAGAGATTGAAGAAGCACGATGGTCGTTGGATGGCAATCCAACAGTCACTGCTTGTGCGTCAACCTTTTGTTTAGGAAAGCCTCAAATATGTGGAACACAACATACAACCCATCTGCCATTATTTCTAGTAATTTACAACCCATTTTCTAATTCTTAAGGTTTTTTTGGAGCCTATATTCTTTTTGTTAGCATTACAGCCCATACTGTGGCCACGGTTAAAAATTATACGATATTTTGCATATTTCGGTGCGGTCCGAACTATTTTTAACCCCGAAATTTCGACTCACATTCAAACTGATTTTAAAAATAAATGTATATCAATATAAAATCCAACAAATTCTCCACGCATAAAAATTAATGTAATTTAAAATGTCGAAATGAAAAAAAGATATTTGAAACTAATTGCCGGTTTGATGTGTTTTAAAAATGTACAACCCATTTCTCATTACTGATGGGCCATTTTCTCGGCCAGCCGAATGAAAGCTCTCCTCGCCTTGAAAGATTTGCAGCCCAAAAGGCCTGACAAAGCGACTTGGCAAATCACAAAAAAATTGGGCTGTGGCCATGGACCCAGCTGTCAGCCTCTCCATGTACAGTACTCTTCTGATGGAAGTCGTTCCTTGACCACGTTGATGACGCTGCGCGGAGAGCACCACGGCGGTGGACGACGGCGAGGCCTAGGAAGGGGACGACGTGGAGCCGGGGAAGACGCGGCAGTGGAAGCCCGCGCGGAGAGGAGTATGAGGGTTCACTGGTTCGGCTACGATGTGAGGCTGCCGTCGCCGCAGGGCCTGGCCAGCGGTGGGAATAGTAGGGGGCGGTGAGTCTTCCGCGGCAGCACAACCGACCACGGGAGGCAGGTGCATGAGGCACGACCGACGCTGGTTTGGGCGGCTGGAGCAAGAAGACGAGAGGTTGAAGAAGCACTACGACCGTTGGATGGACATCATACGGTCACTGGAGCTAGAATCATTCATATTGACTAAGTTGACAAAGCCCTTCGTCCCCGTCAACTTAGTAGGCCCACAAGTCAGCCTCCCACCAAGGTGGGTCCCAGCTAGCTGGGGGAGTATTCATTTTTTTGTGCGTAATAAGGAGGCACTTCCGGTGGGTCCGAGCTGACA
>NC_041387.1:664663839-664679091 GCF_002162155.2 Triticum dicoccoides | reverse complement strand
GGGGGGCATTTTTTTCATGAAATACGGTGGCCCGTCAGGTGGGTCCCAGCAGTCAGGGGGCAAACATTTTTTTCGCAAAATATGGTGGCCCGTCCAGCGGGTCCCTGCTGTCAGTTGGAGGAATCATTATTTTCCGCGTAATAAGGAGGCACTTACTTGCTGCGGCCGTGGACCCAGCTAAGACTCTCCACGTATAGTATACTTCCGATGGAAGTCGTTCCTTGACCACGTTGACCTCGCCGCATTCCGTTGCATGCATGCGTCCATGGGCGTGGTGCGTCCCCACTGTCAGCCTCTCATGTACAGTCATCTTCTGACGACTCTCGGTTGTTGACCACATTGACCACACCGTGCCGAGCGCACCTAGACTGGAACGGCCCAAAGATGGGGAAGACGGGGCAGTGGAATCGTAGATGGAGAGGAGTGGGAAACTTCACTGGTTCGGGTGCGCGGCAGCACAGCCGATGTGCCGCCCACGGGAGACAGGAGCAAGAACAGAGGTTGAAGAAGGAGCACGGCTGTTGGATTAACATCCAGCGGTCCAGCTGCTAGAATCATTTGTTGATTAAGTTGACAAAGTCGTGCGTACATGTCCGCTTAGCAGGCCCACAAGTCAGTCACCAAATCTGACGGGTCCCAGCTGTCAACGGGACGAATAATTTTTTTCGCAAAACAAGGAGGCACTTCCTTCCGTGCGAAGATACAGCCGATGGGTCCCAGCTGTCAGGTGGAGGAAACATTTTTTCAGCTTAATAAGGAGGAACTTTCCTTGCGTGCGACCATGGACCTCGTGGGTCCCAGCCGTCAGGCTCTCCACGTACAGTCCTCTTCCGATGACTCTCGTTTGTTGACCACGTCGCACCGAACACAGCGAGGCGGTGGACGACGGCGAGGCCCCAGACGGGAACTACTCAGAGATGGGAAAACGCGGTAGTGGAGTCGCAGATTGAGAGGAGGAGAAGGGTTATAGCTGGTTCTGCTGCAATTCATATCAAACTCAGGTTCACAGGACACTTTCATATTCATAGCCAACATTCACTATCAACAACTCAAAAGATTCATATATACACAAGTTCAGCATATCTATGCATCCAAATGATTGATAGATCACACGACAATATTCATACATAATTCACAAAAAGATTCAGATATACACATGTTCAGTATGTTTATGCATCCAAATGATTGATATCACAGCCAATATGATCCATGGACGAACTTTAATTACCTAGGGTACAGACTGGTAAATGGTGTTCAATCAGAGGTACTTCTTGCTAAAATTAGTTCTTGTACGAGTAAACTTTCGAGTACATAAGAGGCAACACAGACAATCTGAAGTTTGCTTGTAGGTTTATCCTCAAATAGTGGCCTCGTGCCGAGGTAGGTTTGAGAAACTTGGCCACTACTTTCATCCAACTAGTTTACTGGCTCATTTTGGTCCTGTATCTCGCCAAAATTCTACATTGCAGACGAGAAAGGAGGCGGTTGAGAAAATGAACCACCCAAATTTTTTGTGAAGTTCAACTGAAATGGAGCATCCTTGGCATGCAGACTGATTAAGTGCCAGATGAATATACACGCCAACCAACTTGTCTGGAATCTTTAGACTCCATGCCATATAGTTCGCTACCATATGTGCCGATAACCAAAAGGCACAAGTTGGGACCAAAGACTGGACTGCGTTTTTCTGGGCTATGCACCAAGCAATATTTTTGGCGTTCACTCTCCTAATACTTGGAGTTTGACAATTGGTTGATGCCGGTTGATACTCGAATGAATATAGGCACCTCTTGTCAACATCAATGCTTGTCTGAGTGAACTTTGGAGTACATAGCAGCAGCATAAGTACCTGCCCATCTGATCATTTTGTGCAGTTCTACTGAAATCACCCGATATAATGATTTGTCTGCGAGTTCAGGCTCCAAATTACTCCTTTATGAAATCGGCAAACAGTAGCACAATACCAAATTACCAATACATATGATAGCCACAATAATCAGGATGTGAGGTAGCATATCAATTACTATTTCCTTTGATTGGAAGCCGAGATAAGCCAAGCGACTTACAACAAAGGAAGAAAGGAAGCGGAGATTAGCGACTGACAGGAAAGGATGGAAGTTGTCGAGGCAATGAAGCACCCAAAGTTTTTGTGCAGTTCCACCAAAATTGAGCATCCCTGTTGGCACATATATTGAGAGAGTGAGATTACTGTAATAGTGGGACTAGTTGATGAAACATACACTAACAAATAGAAGCACCCTCATTATTTTAATGGGTAAAGTTAGCAACATAATAGTCTTGCTTAAAGAGAGGTATTTGTTTATTTAATCAGTGCCAATTAGCTCAACTCAACACTCAAAAGCATTGCCATTTATCATAGGTTGCAAAACTTAAAAGTGCAAAGATAAAGGAGTTTCTCATGACAGTAGCACGATACAAATAGAGATGACAACAAACTAATATGGATGAAGGCCTTAGGCCCATACCAAGCTGAGAAAAAAAGCTTATTCATGTAGTCCCATAAGAGATGATAAAGCACTCACTGGAATCACACAATAGTATATATTTTTGTGCACTTCAAATGTATGGTTGAAATTACTCTTGTTTACCAGTGCTGAGATTATATCGAAAGATTATCAAGAACTTCCAGCAGAGTTAAAGCACTGGCTGGGATACAGTTCATTGTATTGTCTTGTGTAGTTCCACTAAAATGTATGATTGGCACAACATGATCCCTGTTTGCACAAGTAGGAACAAGGTGAAACCTTCATTAGCTTAGTGAGAAAGGATATGAAGACATTAGCATATTACTCAAACAGTAGCATCAAATTCATGATGGACAATACGCAGAACATTGCCTCATTGAACCAATGGCAATAAATTGACATGCAAAACAATAGCACTATTATGTCATGATACTAATAATATTCCCTCCCTACTCCACCACATGATTCACCTCCATAGACAAACATTCACACGTACATGATTCATCATAGGGTCCTACTAAAGATTTGTTTAACTCCAACAGGAAAATTAGGCAGTAATAAATTAGTGGTACTTAAGTACTCCTAATTAATTAAGTGAGACAACAGAAGTGGAAGGGCTCCCTTGAGGATCGTCTCACATGTAAGGTAGTCATTGCCGAAGCCCTTGAATAGCGTCGACTGAGGCCTCTGGCTTCAGCAAGATCGCCTTGGCACTGTTTATTCTTCTTCTTCTTCTTCCTCTTCATGCTCCGTTTCTCTTTCTCCTCACCAGTTGGCGAAAGTAAGTACATGATTGTCCTTCTAATTCAGAATTGGTTTTGTCAGTGAGGGGGTAGAAGTGTACTAGTAAAAAACAACATTATTTTCTCATGGCAGTCGGAAAATAGAGATGAACACATGCTTTAAATATCATTCTTACCTAAAGGAAGGTTATGGCGCCAATATGGATGATGAGGATTGGAACACAGATCTCCCTTTGTGCAGTTCCACCAAAATGAACCTACTGTTCCATCAGACATTCCAGTTAAACAACACAAAATTCACTTCTTTTAAGAAGAGTTTTGTGCAGTGCACCAAAAGGTCACAACAGCAACCAGGTGAATTGGATATCCCTGTTTGCACAAAAAGGCACAGAGGAAACAGTCAGAGTCTCAAACAATTACAGGCAAAAACATTTGGCTAAACTTGTCAGAGTCTCAAACAATTACAAGCAAAAACAGTGGCATGGCTTCATTTTTACCAGGGACATTATATTAAGAACAGCTAAGGCTGCGTTCGGTTCACAGGTTTGGTGCAGGATTTTCGTAGGAACACAATTCCTACGCTATTCTTTCCCTTTCAACCGTTCGGAACACGGGAAAGGTGAATAGTGTTTCATAGGAAAGCTGGTCTGGTAGTACTGATTCCATCGGATTAGAAACATCCACGCGCTACTAATTTTTTGGGCGGAAGCCCGAGGCAGGTGCTCGCTGCCATGCGTTAGACAGGTTGCTGTGCTGTGTTTGCCGGAATAAAAAATCAACCTATGTGTGGTATGTGAGGTGAGGACAAGAGTAGTCACTGTGCATCTGAATAAACAAATAGCACCTCATACTGCCAAGCATGCTACTCTAAAAAAACAAATCTGTACATTTTGTACTCCATCCGAACACATTCTCTTGAGAGTTTCCTCCGGTTCGCTGTTCCATAGTTTTATACCTACATTCCTTTCCTATTCCTCTATTTTCATCAAGACCTATGTTTTCTGCCCCTTTATTCCGATCGGAGCCTAAATATTTGGTATAAGGGCATGGGACAGTGGGTGCACCAGCAGTACAGCACCATGTACGTAAATAGGGGCATAAAGTGGTGATTCATAGTTTGTTGCCCCGAGAAACAAACATCCAAGAAACATATCTGGGTTGGTCACATCTAGCCACCTACTCCTATGTGTGGATAGCAAATCTAGTCCTGGTCATACCACTGTGTACAGCGTTACACCTATATTTCCCTTTTCGACCAAGAGACCGGTTGGATGACCAGTCTATACTACTTTCATCCCCTTTCCTTCCTGTTTGTACCAAGTCTGATGTACATACTAAATTCCCCCACCCCCACTTTATTTCAATGACAAGTATTTCGGACGGAGGGAGTACAAGATTCGACTCCATGAAGTAGCTTTACCTCTAACAATAGAAGAAAAAAATAGGTGACGTTGGACCATCCGATCGAGAGAGGCTGAGAGGTAGAAAATGATGCACATGCAGCAACGTAGCGAGCTGGGGAAGTAGAGCTAAGGCGGTTTTGAACGAAGATATACCTGAAGGTCGTCGGGATGTGGATAGGTGGGCGGCGGGAGGCCGGATCCGCCCACAGGCAACGACGAAGGGATCGGAGGACCTCCCGCGCCGGCGCTCGGCCAGAGATAACGGTGCGGCCGACAGTGGGTCTCCTCCCTCGCTGTCAACGATGGCCTAAACGCTGCCCCTCCCCCCTTCACCGGCGGAGGGGGATACGTGCGGATCTGTAACCAGCGGTGAGGATAGAAAGCCAGTGTTTTTTGAAGGGAGAAAGACAGTGTTACTACCCCTATCTTGTTTAGATCTGGAGAGCATGAGAGTGTGTGAATAGAGCAGACCTAGCAAGCAAGCGCGGAAGCTCCGGCCTATATATAAATAGTGGGCTAGTTTTCCTTTTTCACTCCATCAAAACAATCGTTTAAAATTGTGTACTACTACATGCCAGGTCACGGTTTTTTTAGTTGTTGATTGTTTTTTGAGATAGCTACCCGCTTGTTCCAACTGGTGTTACGGTGTGCCAGGTAGCACTTTGTATCGTTCAACTCTGGTACTACAAGTCCCTCCATTAAATGAACAACCACCCCCTCGTAAAAATTGTGAACAAGCCCACGGCTAAAATTAGCAGAAATGTGGCTTGCCCCAACATGCATTATTATTTATATTTTCTACTCCCTCCGTTCCTAAATATAAGTCTTTTTTATTAGCCACACCTAAGACAAGAATTTTTTTATTAGCAGTGAACCCCACATGTCATAGACACAAAAAATGTGGCAAGATTCCCTTAGGCAAGCCAAAGTGTGTCTAACAATTTGAGCAACTCAGGTTAGGCAAGTGTGGCAAGTGTGGGAAAAATAATGTGGCAACATAAGACAAACATAGTCACGATCCAAACAGCCCCGTGATTTTTTGTGACATGCATGAAAATTTGGTTAGTTAAATTTATAGTCAAAATTTGGCAAGGTGCATCAAATCAACACATGCAAGTATCAAAAGGAAAGTCACGACATGCATGCATGCGTTGTACTCCCAACGTTTCCAAATATAAGTCTTTTTAGAGATTGCAACAACTGACTACTCCCTCCGTTCCTAAATGTAAGTCTTTTTAGGGATTCCACTACAAACTACATACAAATGTATATAGACATATTTTAGAGTAGATTCACTCATTTTGTTTCGTATGTAGTTCATAGTGAAATCTCTAAAAAGACTTATATTTTGGAACGGAGGGAGTACATACGAAGCAGAATATGTCTACTCCTACATACAAAGTAGCCCATTGAAATGTGTAAAAAGACTTTTATTGAGTGCAGTGCTTTGATGTGTTGCGTCAACTCGTACAAGACCAAGAAATTTGATTACTACGACGCCCTCTCCCTCTGCACCTGCCTTTGGCTGCATGACAGGTGGGCCAACCACCTATTGGGCCCACCTGTCATGGACGCAAAGGCAGGAGCAGTAAGTAGAAGCTTTCGCTACACGCTATCCCTCCCGCACGAGGTGGACGGACATGCAGCAGTGGATTCGATACTAAGAAGTAGGAGTAACATCATTGTTCGTCTTCTCGAAGAGGCGAAGAGCCAAGCGCAAACCAAACATGGCAGTTGCAAATGCTCGCGTGGTGCGGTTCCTTGGAGTACTAGCCAGGCTCTTGCATGAGACAAAATTGGTATTGTTTAACAACTCCATTATCCATTGGTTGATACTCATTCTGCATAGGTCCACGCGCTTATCACCGTTTCCTCCTGGGGTCACCAATGTTTATTTGCTAATTAATAGCATTCCATGCAATGAACTAGCCATTGCAAGTCAATAAAAGGATGCACACTTCTCATCTCTTATTGGTTGATACGTATGTCAAGAAACAAGAAACAAGGTAGAAGTTAATGCACCGCGCCTAAGTGTTTTGGGACTATTTGGTTTTCGTAAGATGACTTACACACCTAGACGGAGGGAGTAGTATAGACCTGTAAACCAGAAAGGTGTATTTGCCTTTCTAGAGATTTCAACAAGTGACTAGACTTCGGCTCAAAAAAAAAACAAGTGACTAGACTACACCGTGTGAAGTACCCCCTTCCTTCCGGTTTATAGGGCTCAAATCTCAAATCTCATGAACCAAGGCATTTTGCTATTGGAGGAATATATCTCGTACTTTACAAAACTACCCTAATTAAACTCATGCATTAATTACGTAGTTCTCTCGTTTTCCTCTCCGCCTTGGTCGCAGTGCACAATATTGAGCACTCCTATATGACTAGCCGCTCTATCTACATGCGGGACATTTCAAAGCATCCGGGCCCGCGTGCCATCCACCAAATCACTGCGAGGTGCTACAGTCGAGACTCACCTGTCACCCCGGTGTGGCCGTCATGACCCGTCATATCACAAAACCCACACCTTTACCAGCAGTGGTAATGTGGCCTCCAAGTTGGACTGGACGAAGCAACCATCATTTCATTGGAACGCTCGTTCAAGCCCTTTCTTCCCTTTCGTGAAGAAAACCTCACTCCAGGCTACTAACTTCTGCCATTTTTCTTCTCTACCAACAAAGGAAAGGTGGGCGAATCAATTATGCTGCTATATTTTCATTCCAATAATCTTATTTTTGCGAAGCACCGACCGATTCTCACATCTTATTCTTTTCCCGTTTTCATTGCGATTGTGGTTTCCTTTCGATTGCTTTTTGTTTGTCAGTTCATTGATGGATCCTGGAGCACTAGGCAAAGAGTTGCCGGCGGACAACCCACTGGAGACAGCGATCTCCAGGAAGCGAGCACCGACCAACGAGTTGACTATGTTGGCGGGCCAACTCATGGAGACGAAGAACTCCAAGAAACAAGCACTGGCCAAAGAGTTGAGGACGTTGGCGGACGAACTCCTCAGAGAAAGTTGGAAGAACAGCAAGGGCCCCACCGTGCCTACCCCATGAACTCTGATTGCCACCTATGTGAGGCTCAAGACTGAGTTTGAGGAGATAGTCGCCGTTGAGAAGCAGTATTCCCCTGCCAAGGTGATGGCCCCCATCGAGGACGAGGAGATGGCCCCCAGAGGGATGAGATCCCAAGGTGAGCTGCACATGGTAAAAAATAATGGCTTATTACCATAGTTGTGGTTTTTGATTATTTGCAATGTGTTTGCTTTTTGATTATTTGCAATGTGCTTGCTAATATGTTACAGTTGTGCAGGTGCCGGTGGTTGTCCTTGATGATTCCGATGTCGTGGCTCGTCCTGTTGGCATCGCCCCGGAGATCAATTCCGATGCCACTGTCCATCCTATGGACATCGCCCAAGAGATCGATTCCGATGTCGCGGTCAGTCCTGTGGACATCGCCCCAGAAATCGATTCCCATGCTGCTGTCCATGCTGTGGTCATTGCCCGAGAGATCGACGACAAGAAATAGTTGGTCGCGCTAATCCTTCAGGGTTGTTTGCATTGCCCTGTGTTTAATTACCAGAATGATGCGTGTTATCAAACCATCTTAGGGCTAGTGCACTGTCTTGTGTGGGCGGATCTTGCTACTTTTGTTTGATAGTGAATCATGCGATGAATCAGGCGAACCCTCTCTGAGTTATGCAAACAGATGTATCCTCGCCAGCTTTTGATGTAATATATAGCATGCTTAGATGTAAGTTTGAACTGTTTATCATATCAGCAGGGCTTGTTTGATGATTCTTGGTGTTAGTAGGCTAGCTACTGTGCGAGCTATACTACTTGCAAAACACTCACCGAAGAGAAACGTTGGGGCTGATGAGCTCGTGATATGCTTATACTTATCCCTCGTCGATCGACCAATAGCCCTAGCTCCTAAAATTGTAGGCTTAGCGATCGATCAGACAATAGTCGACATACATTCAGGCCTCATCTGGTTCATAGGGTAGGAAAATCATAGCAAAAGTACAGAGAACGTGCAACACAAAATCATAGTAGTGCAGAGACGTACTCCCTCCGTTCCAAAATAGATGACCTAGGAGGGCTAGTTTGGCCTAGTGGGTTTTAGTGATATGACGTGGTACAGTGCCGTCCAGTCTTCACGTGTGGTAGCATTATTGCGGGTACAGTAAGTTTTCTTGAAGAAGCGGAATTCAACGAAGTCATGATGGTTCCTTCGTCCGAACAATTTATAGTGGGAAAGGTTGGGCCTGCGATACGACTGGGGTAGACCAGGATAATTTTGTGCATGGCAGGTGGACCAGGATGGTCGACGTCCCACATGTCGGCGAATGAAAGTATTCTTTCCGGTATAGAGGACGAGCAACGAGTGTTCATTGTTTATTTTTGATGAAAGCTATTGTCTCCACTGTTACTCCTTGACTTTTTCAATGTCTCTCTCTCCTCCACATAAGCGGGGACTACTTGCTGTGCATGCAGCGGGCAGCTGGCGTCTTGAGGGGCCAGGGCGGTGAGAGCGGGCTCCGGAAGCGGTCCGGACTCCAGCATGGCCCACCTCACATTATCACCATATATTTCTTGGAGTCCGTGCGCGGCGGGCGGGCGATCTCTTCTCCCTCCCCCGTTTCTCTCTTCTAAGCCGACGCTCGCCGAGCGATTAGATTTCGGCTATCGACGGTTTATTCTTTTTTGAGGAATCGACGGTTTATTCAATTATGGTCCCACATGTCAGTGAAATTGCAAGACAACGCGTGTCCCCTCTGGTGAGCGGCGTGCGAGCCGAACTGTCGGGGTTGTGACGCGTACGAGTCGTAAGTGTGCCGCCTTTTCCTTTAGAACTTGCGAAGCGTAACATTTTTGCGTGATCGATCGATAGAAATCCAGAACAAAATGACGAGGGCGGTGCTTTCCCGCTTGTTAGGCGGGCTAGTTCGAGTGATATGACGTGCTACAGTTCCGTCCACTTGCTCCATTTTTATGTAAGCTAGAGTTTACACTGTTACGCGGGAGGAGTGCGAAACACCGCGGATCTGATTTTGATCGAGGGATAACTGTTCCCTGCCAAATAATGGAGGATTGTTAGCGATTATAGCATGATAGTTAGGGCATCTCCAGCGCTGGCCCACAAATTTACACCGGCATCTGTCCGAGGACACTGATGGATGCCATCCGATGCTGCCCGCATACCTTTCGACAACTATATGAACTAACCGGACGAAATTCGTGGAAACAAAGCAAATTTCAAATTAACTGGATGAAATTAACCAGATGAAATTCATTACATTTCGAAAACTTTTCCTACAAACTGGATGAAATTCAAAACATATTTCGCACAAACCGTACTAAACCTACTGTAAACCTAATCTAAACGATCGCCGGCGCCCGACCACCATGTCTGGCCATGAACCCGAGAAAGCCGGCCATTGCCTTTGCATCCGCCTCGATAACCTCCTCCTCCGGCCGAAGCACAAGGTTATGAAGATTTCCGCCTCCACGTCGTCGTCAAGCGGCTAATCGGCCGCCGATGTTTACCCCACCAAGCTTGGCGTCGGCTGAGTGGAGTAGCAGTGGCCTTCCCGGGACCAGAGCGGGGGCGACCAACCATGTACTACTCTTCCTCACTGCCGGCTGCGCCCGCGCACGCGCGCCGGCTTCGTGGTCATGGCGGCGGAGGGCGGCCCGGGGGGTGCCGGTGATCTCCTTCATTTGCTCCTGCGACAGTACATCGAAGAGAGCTTTGGAGCGCGCCCGGAGTGGAGCCGCCGATGTCCCTCGTCTGCTCCTGCGAGAGTACGTCCAAGAGAGCTTCGGAGCGCCAGGAGGCCATGGTTGAAGTGGTGCCGACAAAAGGAAGGGACCGGAGGAGAATAAGTGTGGATCTTTGGCTATGGCTGGGAGCTGGGGCTCAAGTTAATATAGCGGGCGAATGGCAATGAGCCGCGGCAGACGGATGGACAACTGGCACCGAAGTAGGTTCATCGGGCATGAATGCGGACGCTGCTTCAGTGACTTAACTGCAGATGCGTTTGGATTACTGACATGTGGGCCCAACGGGCGTCTGGCCCGCATGTCAGTGACACACCAATTGCACCTGCAGTTAAGTCCGGTGAATGCGGCATTGACATTCTGGAGAGACGATGACCGTTTTAGGCGGGAAGCGCACGCTAGCGATGGAAGGGGTTTCTGTGTGCAGTGGCACTAAGATCGGTCGCTCACAATAGTAAATACTCCGTACCATACTACCATAGTACCCTCTCTAGCTTAGGCTGTTTTATAGATTGTCGTTGTGATGGACGATATACATGAGCAAGGCGGTCCGAGTATGACCGTTGGTGTTGAGCCAGGTGAATACATGCTCGGCGTTCGCGTAGGCCTCCATCAAACATCTAAACAGTAATGTCAGGCACCGCCGGGGCGCGCAGGTGATGGGCTTGCCGTTTGCGTTGCGCCATGAGCAGGACTTTGATTTAGAGGGCGACGTGCATGCATTAGCATGCTTTGACAGCATGAGCGTGAGTGTCTGACGCGAAGTATTTCATTTTCATTTGGCTGGCGAGGGTGCGTTGCAGCGATGAGTCCGTGGTTTGATTCCCCACATACGCATAATTTTGGTTTTTACAGTATTTCTTTCTCCATTCACAGGTAGGTCCGCGTAGATAGATAAAGAACACGAGCTGATGAGGCGCATGCGGACTGTTTGACTGGTCAACCATACAAATACGGAGCTATACACTGAGCCAGCGACCGTATAATCACCATATCTCGTATACAATGATCAAAGTGAGCTATCAAGACAAGTTCGATGACCGCTAATGCATTTTACTCGGTAATAAATGACCAGGATTGAAGGGGAATCCTAATTTGCTTCGTCTTCTGTCCTTGAGCTCTTAACAAACCAATGCACTATACGGTTGTCCGGCCACTCCACCCCAGAGCTCTCACCAAGCGTCGTTCATGCAACCGCGCTGCACACTAACCGGTAAGGCAGCGATGTCATCCCGCCGCACTGAGTTCCTCGCCGCCCACGAACGCACATAAAATGGTAGGGAAGCGATAGCATCCCGCCATGCCGAGTTCATCGCCGCTCGCGACCTCACAACTATGTGGGAGGAATTTGAAGATGCCAAGGCCGAATGGGCGGTAGAGTAAGAGGCGGCCAAAGCCGCACAGAGGGAGCGGAAAAGTCAGAAAGCACTCAAGAAAAGAGAGGCCCGCCGCCGCAAGAAAGAAAAGGACGCACGCACTGCTGCGGAGAGGTCGGGGGAGATCCAAGCACGGTGGGGTGTCTCCGACAAAGCCGGGAAGGAGAACGACGGCGTCTAGCCAGCATGTGAGAAGTAGTAGTACTAGTAGTTAGTGTGTGTGTTTGTGTCTGAGTACGAGCATGTACCAGTACTACTAGTTACTACTGTAGTTTTTAGAGCAAATTACCAGTACATTAGCCTAGACTAAATGGAAAAATTCCTATCCTATGCATCAAATGGCATCTCTTTCTCTATAGGAATTGAGATGCATGTCATCTCACTTCCTATGATTTTCATATTCCTATCCTATGAACGAAAGGAGGCATCTGTTGGAGTAAATACTGTAGCTAGCAGTACTGCTGGTACAGTAGTTTCCTTCAAGAAGCGGAATTCAATGAAGTCATGATGGTTCCTTCGTCCGAGCAACTTCAAAGTGGGAAGTGGGCATGTGATTTGACGGCTCATTAGTCATTGGTACTGCGGCGCGACGACCTGGGTGACTCTCCCTTGGAGTTCTGTGTGCATGGAAAGTGGACCAGGATGGTCGACGTCCAACGTGTTGGTGAACGGAAGTATTCTTTCCGATATCGAGGAGCAAGAAAACCGCGTGGTATAGTATCACTATTGACTGGTTCGCAAAAAAAATTTGTATCACTGCCAATTTATAATTATTTTTTATTTCTGATGAATGCTAGCGTTTCAACTCTTACGATGAAGGGTGCCAAACACCGCACGTGCTGGATGTCCCACACGTCAGCGAAAGGAGTGGGACATGAACAACGTGGTAGAGCCCAGCGTAAAGAAACAGCGTGGTAGAGCGTCTCCACTTCTTCCACTTCTGGGTCGGAGACCACACGTAGTAGTACTTAGTGGTATGAACGATACAAAGTGCGACCTGGAGAGAAAGACACGTCTAGTTGGAAGGTCTCGGGGCATACACGTAAACAAATATAAAAGTTAATATGTGCCTCCAACTAATATAGTAGTACTAGAGTACTTAGGCACGTACTCCATAACATCACCGTGCATTGCACGTACAACATTTAGTGGTAGAACGTAGTAAGAGACAAATGCCACCCAAGAGTTCCCTTCTCGACCTACTTTTGGGTGTTTGGTAGAGCGTATGGAGGGTGCATGAGTCCACACTAGTTTAGCACAAATACACTAGAAGCATGCATGAAGAGAGCATGCATGAAGAGGGGTGTTGAGTTGAGCATGCATGAAGAGGTAACAACTATGCTGGGACGAGAACGCAACCAAACACACCCTGTATGCCACACATGTTCATACCATTTGTGCCTTTCTGCTTCCCTTACTGCGCTACATTACTCAGGTTCGTACGTCCACTCCTGGGTACATGTCCGTCTCGTAGTTCCAGTGCCACGTGTTCTTCATATAGATGGAACGATCGTTGCATAACACGTGCGCCTTGATGCTAGATGTCTCGCGTGTTGGCAAAAGGATGAACAAAGCTCACGTAAAAAAAATAGAGTGGAAGAACATAGATTCCGGACGACTGAGAAGGAGCAAGGAACCTCGTGGTGGAGCGTCTGCACTCATAATATTTAATATTATTCAGCGATATAAAATTAACCAATCATCTCCACAGTGGACTGGAAGAGTACGAAACACGGCAGCCCAGTGTAGTTACACCATACTAGTACATGGCTAACCCACGCTATCACCATATTTCTTGGCTTCCGTGCGACACCTATCTCTAGTAATCTAGCAGCCTGTATCGCTTCTCCCTCCTCGTCTCTATCAAAGTGCGGTGGGTTGGCGTTTCTGCCGTCTATTGGGGTCGGTTAACTATCACATGTTAGCGACATGCCAAGAGCATTCTAAAAAAAAATTCCTTTCACATTCCGTTTTCAAAAAGAAAAAAATCCTTTCACGTACGAATTTGCCTGTATGCTTTGAGCAACTTGCTTGTCCTATACTGCTCCTGTTTGATACTCTAACTTAGCTAGAGGTTAGACTAACTCATGACTAACCCTGAACTAACTGTAGACAAAGAGGTGTTTGGGTGACAGGGTTAGATTGACAATAAATGTACTTCATGGAGAGAGAAAAGTGATTTTTCAGTGGTCCCAATGAGAACTATCTCCAGTTAGCACCTCTTGGGTGGGATAGTTTTTTTTGGTGGGTTCGGTGCAACTTGCTCCAATTTAAACCCTCATGCTTGGATACTTTAGGGCTATTTGAGCCCCAACTAGCTCAAACTAACTCTAACCCATGGATCCAAACAGGGCCTATGGCCAGTCTCGATGCGGAGCAGTCGCGTGCACCGGGAAGCGGCGCTCTCTCTGCCGTCGCGCCACTTCAAAGCTGGCGCCAGTGAGAGGCCGCCTCCGCTCTGGCCGGGCATTAATGCGGCACTGACGCTCCAGTGCGACGCAGAATGTTTCATGCGGGAAGCGCGCGCTGGCAAGGGAGTATAGGTTTTGAACCGTTCAGGTGTAGTAGTAATGGTAGTTTGCAAAACTACTCAATTATTGCACTCAGTTTCCTAAGAAATTGTGGTAAAAAATGTTACTCCACAACCCGCTTCCCTTCTCCTTCTTGCTTGTGATTTTTGTGGCCATGTTAACGTGGTTGTGTCAAAAAAATGTCACTTCCTGCTTGTGATTTGTGTTATATAATTACATGCAAGATTCTCGTGCATTGCACGGAACATCAATATGCATTTTTTTACAAAACACCTGTTGTGATTGACCGATGCAGGAGTAATCCCATGTGTAAAAACTAATGATATCTCGAGAATTTTATCGGAAAACTGGTATCTTGAGAATGTCATCGAAAAAATGAAAGATGAGAGATAAGGCGAGGAGGAGTGGAGCGTGGTGGTGACTGGTGGTCGGAATGGGCGGCGGCATGGGGATGGACGGCGCTGGCAGGCGGCAGCGGCCACCATGCATCCTAGATTGTTCCAGAGACTTATTCCTTTTTTAATTGCTGAGCAATGAGGTTGCGGGAGATAATGATGTGGAGAGAGGTGCGGGTATCTTTTGTAAAATTATCATAGTTTGCTTCCTATCCGTCAGATATAGATCATACGGTCTGTACTACAAGATGGAAGGCACACCATCATCGCCAACTCGTTTTTTTATAAGGGTACAAATGATAAGTTTCCTGACTACTAAAGTAAAGTGGAATCCGTCCATGTTATGCAAGTAAATAAAGGTGATTGTTTATCATACGGGTAAGGTTGGACGAAGGGTGGTAGGAACAAATGCTCCGCCTAGAGCATGTGTCTGTGAGATGGAGTCTTAGTGTGTGTGTGTGTGTGTGAGAGAGAGAGAGAGAGAGAGATGGAGTCTTAGTTTGTGTGTGTGTGTGTGAGAGAGAGAGAGAGA
>NC_041387.1:664661309-664663523 GCF_002162155.2 Triticum dicoccoides | reverse complement strand
CTTATTGTGTGTGGGGGGGTGTGCGTGCGTGCGTGCGTGTGCGCGCTTATGTGTGTGTGTGTGTGTGTCGCGGCGTCCCCTGTGGCGGATGTAATTTAAGTGTGCATGGCTTCGTCATAGAGAGGTGATGTGTATTGCAGAGGCCACCAACGATGGGGTGCGAGAGAGAAAATGCCCGTAGGGAGGGAAGAGAAGGTGCGTGCGTGTGAGAGGAGTCGACATCGAGAGAACGTGTTTGTTTGAGATACACCAAGGAAGACTACAATATATTGATGGTGCGTGCGCGCATGATCGAGAAAAAATAAAGAAGACATAAGTCCTAAGATCAACGACATGGGAGAGATGGATCGGTATGACAATATGCATGCATGTGAGAATGCAGGGAAGAAGGCCCGACAATTGAGCATGTGTTTTTGTCTTTAAGAGATAATGGTGTGGGCTGGAGCATGCACCTATGGCGAGCAGAGGGGGTGAGGCGCAACGATGGTGAAAAAGAGATCAACCTATAAATGCATATGTATGGATAGACATATATAGTGTGGGTGATAGGAAGCAAGACTCCGTGTGAGAAAGAAATGTTGACGGAGAAACTACAGATAGATACAGAGATGGAGATGCTAGCTAGAGAGACATCCGTTAGTTTGGGTGTCGGAGATGACCGTCGGGTGGTTGTAAGGGTGAAGTTATATATGTGTGTGAGAGGGCACTTGACTGCAGGTAGAGAGAAACATATGTAGTGTGCATGATAGGAATCAAGAGTGAGGGCGAGAAAGAAGGTTGATGGAGAAACAGATAAATAGAAAGATAAAGATGCTAGCTAGTGTGCGCTGGAGATAGGAGTCGAGTGGATCAGAAGGCTGGGTTACGTGTGTGGGTGTGAGAGAGATAGAGAGAGGGTGCATGTGAGTCACATACAAATAGATATCAGAGAGAAATGAGATCCAGAGAGACGGAGTTTTGTGTCTGCGAGGGAAAAAGATATTTTACAATGAGAGTGATAGCTAGAAAGACATATGAGGGAACGCAAGATATCTCTAGGGAGAGAGGGTGTGTTTGAGCGACATACAAGAGAACAATGGAGAAATATGAGACCCTAGGAGACAGAGTTTGTGTTTGTGTGTGAGAAAGAGATATTGAAGAGGAAGAGTCATAGGTTCTCATATCTAAGGAGCGAAAGACATCTCTATATGAGGGGTGTGCGAGTGGCACACATGGGAATAGTTGAGAGAAATGAGACCCCGGGAGACAAAGTTTTGTGTTTGTGTGAGAGAAAGAGATTCCACATGGATAATCATAGCTAGAGACACATAGCAGGGAGCGAGGTATACTTAGAGAGAGATAGAGTGATGAAGGTCGAGGGAGAGAGTACCTTCAGTGTGTTACGAAGATAAAAGATCATTGTCGACATACAGGTAGCACGAGAAATGCCTGAGAGACGATGAACGCGTATAGGTCCAGAGAGATAGTCCTATATAAGCATGAGTGATAGCTATATGAGATGAATATCCGGATTAAAGGGGATTCAAATATTTAAACTGGAGATCACCTGTGCATTGCACGGACATCAATATGCATTTTTTTACAAAACACCTGTTGTGATTGACAGATGCAGAAGTAATCCCATGTGTAAAAACTAATGATATCTCGAGAATTTTATCGGAAAACTGGTATCTCGAGAATGTCATCGAAAAAATGAAAGATGAGAGATAAGGCGAGGAGGAGTGGAGCATGGTGGTGACTGGTGGTCGGAATGGGCAGCGTCATGGGGATGGACGGCGCCGGCAGGCGGCAGCAGCCACCATGCATGCTAGATTGTTCCAGAGACTTATTCCTTTTTTAATTGCTGAGCAATGAGGTTGCGGGAGATAATAATGTGGAGAGAGGTGCGGGTATCTTTTGTAAAATTATCATATTTTGCTTCCTATCCATTAGATATAGATCATACGGTCTGTATTACAAGATGGCAGGCACACCATCATCGCCAACTCATTTTTTTATAATGGTACAGATGATAAGTTTGCTGACTACTAAAGTAAAGTGGAATCCGTCCATGTTATGCTAGTAAATAAAGGTGATTGTTTATCATACCGGTAAGGTTGGACGAAGGGTGGTAGGAACAAATGCTCCGCCTAGAGCATGTGTTTGTGAGATGGAGTCTTAGTGTGTGTGTGGGGTGTGTGTGTGTGTGTGAGAGAGAGAGAGATGGAGTCTTAA
>NC_041387.1:664658661-664660832 GCF_002162155.2 Triticum dicoccoides | reverse complement strand
CTTGTGTGTGTGTGTGTGTGTGTCGCGGGGTCCCCTGTGGCGGATGTAATATAAGCGTGCATGGCTTCATCATAGAGAGGTGATGTGTATGGCAGAGGCCACCAACGATGGGGTGCGAGAGAGAAAATGCCCGTAGGGAGGGAAGAGAAGGTGCATGCGCGTGAGAGGAGTCGACATCGAGAGAACGTGTTTGTTCGAGAGACACCAAGGAAGACTACTATATATCGATGGTGCGCGCGCGCATGATCAAGATAAAAGAAAGAAGACATAAGTCCTAAGATCAATGACATGGGAGAGACGGATCGGTATGACAATATGCATGCATGTGAGAATGCAGGGAAGAAGGCCCGACAATTGAGCATGTGTTTTTGTCTTTAAGAGATAATGGTGTGGGCTGGAGCATGCATCTATGGCGAGCAGAGGGGGTGAGGCACAACGATGGTGAAAAAGAGATCAACCTATAATTGCATATGTATGGATAGATATATATAGTGTGGGTGATAGGAAGCAAGACTCTGTGTGAGAAAGAAATGTTGACGGAGAAACTACAGATAGATACAGAGATGGAGATGCTAGCTAGAGAGACATCCGTTAGTTTGGGTGTCAGAGATGACCGTCGGGTGGTTCAAAGGGTGAAGTTATATATGTGTGTGAGAGGGCACTTGACTGCATGTAGAGAGAAACATATGTAGTGTGCGTGATAGGAATCAAGAGTGAGGGCGAGAAAGAAGGTTGATGGAGAAACAGATAAATAGAAAGATAAAGATGCTAGCTAGTGTGCGCTGGAGATAGGAGTCGAGTTGATCAGAAGGTTGGGTTATGTGTGTGGGTGTGAGAGAGATAGAGAGAGGGTGCATGTGAGTCACATACAAACAGATATCAGAGAGAAATGAGATCCAGAGAGACGGAGTTTTGTGTCTGTGAGAGAGAAAGATATTTCACAATGAGAGTGATAGCTAGAAAGACATATGAGGGAACGCAAGATATCTCTAGGGAGAGAGGGTGTGTTTGAGCGACATACAAGAGAACAATGGAGAAATATGAGACCCTGGGAGATAGAGTTTGTGTTTGTGTGTGAGAAAGAGATATTGAAGAGGAAGAGTCGTAGGTTTTCATATATAAGGAGCGAAAGACATCTCTGTATGCGGGGTGTGCGAGTGGCACACATGGGAATAGTTGAGAGAAATGAGACCCCGGGAGACAAACTTTTGTGTTTGTGTGAGAGAAAGAGATTCCACATGGAGAATCATAGCTAGAGACACATAGCAGGGAGCGAGATATACTTAGAGAGAGATAGAGTGATGAAGGTCGAGGGAGAGAGTACCGTCAGTGTGTTACAAAGATAAAAGATCATTGTCAACATACAAGTAGAACGAGAAATGCCTGAGAGACGATGAACGCGTATAGGTCTAGAGAGATAGTCCTATATAAGCATGAGTGATAGCTATATGAGACGAATATCCGGATTAAAGGGGATTCAAATATTTAAACTGGAGACCACCTGTGCATTGCACGGAACATCAATATGCATTTTTTACAAAACACCTGTTGTGATTGACCGATGCAGGAGTAATCCCATGTGTAAAAACTAATGATATCTCAAAATTTTATCGGAAAACTGGTATCTCGGGAATGTCATCAAAAAAATGAAAGATGAGAGATAAGGCAAGGAGGAGTGGAGCATGGTGGTGACTGGTGGTCGGAATGGGCGGCGGCATGGGGATGGACGGCGCCGGCAGGCGGCAGCGGCCACCATGCATGCTAGATTGTTCCAGAGACTTATTCCTTTTTTAATTGCTGAGCGATGAGGTTGCGGGAGATAATGATGTGGAGAGAGGTGCGGGTATCTTTTGTAAAATTATCATAGTTTGCTTCCTATCCGTCAGATATAGATCATACAGTCTGTATTACAAGATGGCAGGCACACCATCATCTCCAAGTCGTTTTTTTATAAGGGTACAGATGATAAGTTTGCTGACTACTAAAGTAAAGTGGAATCCGTCCAATGTATGCAAGTAAATAAAGGTGATTGTTTATCATACGGGTAAGGTTGGACGAAGGGTGGTAGGAACAAATGCTCCGCCTAGAGCATGTGTTTGTGAGATGGAGTCTTAGTGTGTGTGTGTGGTGTGTGTGTGTGTGTGTGTGAGAGAGAGAGAGAGATGGAGTCT
>NC_041387.1:664656137-664658277 GCF_002162155.2 Triticum dicoccoides | reverse complement strand
GGGTCCCCTGTGGCGGATGTAATTCAAGTGTGCATGGCTTCATCATAGAGAGGTGATGTGTATGGCAGAGGCCACCAACGATGGGGTGCGAGAGAGAAATTGCCCGTAGGGAGGGAAGAGAAGGTGCGTGCGCGTGAGAGGAGTCGACATCGAGAGAACGTGTTTGTTCGAGAGACACCAAGGAAGACTACTATATATCGATGGTGCGTGCGCGCGCATGATCGAGATAAAAGAAAGAAGACATAAGTCCTAAGATCAATGACATGGGAGAGACGGATCGGTATGACAATATGCATGCATGTGAGAATGCACGGAAGAAGGCCCGACAATTGAGCATGTGTTTTTGTCTTTAAGAGATAATGGCGTGGGCTGGAGCATGCATCTATGGCGAGCAGAGGGGGTGAGGCGCAACGATGGTGAAAAAGAGATCAACCTATAAATGCATATGTATGGATAGACATATATAGTGTGGGTGATAGGAAGCAAGACTCTGTGTGAGAAAGAAATGTTGACGGAGAAACTACAGATAGATACAGAGATGGAGATGCTAGCTAGAGAGGAATCCGTTAGTTTGGGTGTCGGAGATGACCGTCGGGTGGTTCAAAGGGTGAAGTTATATATGTGTGTGAGAGGGCACTTGACTGCATGTAGAGAGAAACATATGTAGTGTGCGTGATAGGAATCAAGAGTGAGGGCGAGAAAGAAGGTTGATGGAGAAACAGATAAATAGAAAGATAAAGATGCTAGCTAGTGTGCGCTGGAGATAGGATTCGAGTGGATCAGAAGGCTGGGTTATGTGTGTGGGTGTGAGAGAGATAGAGAGAGGGTGCATGTGAGTCACATACAAACAGATATCAGAGAGAAATGAGATCCAGAGAGACGGAGTTTTGTGTCTGCGAGAGAGAAAGATATTTCACAATGAGAGTGATACCTAGAAAGACATATGAGGGAACGCAAGATATCTCTAGGGAGAGAGGGTGTGTTTGAGCGACATACAAGAGAACAATGGAGAAATATGAGACCCTGGGAGATAGAGTTTGTGTTTGTGTGTGAGAAACAGATATTGAAGAGGAAGCGTCATAGGTTCTCATATATAAGGAGCGAAAGACATCTTTGTATGAGGGGTGTGCGAGTGGCACACTTGGGAATAGTTGAGAGAAATGAGACCCCGGGAGACGAACTTTTGTGTATGTGTGAGAGAAAGAGATTCCACATGGAGAATCATAGCTAGAGACACATAGCAGGGAGCGAGATATACTTAGAGAGAGACAGAGTGATGAGGGTCGAGGGAGAGAGTACCGTCAGTGTGTTATGAAGATAAAAGATCATTGTCGACATACAGGTAGCATGAGAAATGCCTGAGAGATGATGAACGCGTATAGGTCTAGAGAGATAGTCCTATATAAGCATGAGTGATAGCTATATGAGACGAATATCCGGATTAAAGGGGATTCAAATATTTAAACTGGAGATCACCTGTGCATTGCACGGAACATCAATATGCATTTTTTTACAAAACACCTGTTGTGATTGACCGATGCAGGAGTAATCCCATGTGTAAAAACTAATGATATCTCAAAATTTTATCGGAAAACTGGTATCTCAGGAATGTCATCAAAAAAATGAAAGATGAGAGATAAGGCAAGGAGGAGTGGAGCGTGGTGGTGACTGGTGGTCGGAATGGGCGGCGGCATGGGGATGGACGGCGCCAGCAGGCGGCAGCGGCCACCATGCATGCTAGATTGTTCCAGAGACTTATTCCGTTTTTAATTGCTGAGAGATGAGGTTGCGGGAGATAATGATGTGGAGAGAGGTGCGGGTATCTTTTGTAAAATTATCATAGTTTGCTTCCTATCCGTCAGATATAGATCATACGGTCTGTATTACAAGATGGCAGGCACACCATCATCGCCAACTCATTTTTTTATAAGGGTACAGATGATAAGTTTGCTGACTACTAAAGTAAAGTGGAATCCGTCCATGTTATGCAAGTAAATAAAGGTGATTGTTTATCATACGGGTAAGGTTGGACGAAGGGTGGTAGGAACAAATGCTCCGCCTAGAGCATGTGTTTGTGAGATGGAGTCTTAGTGTGTGTGTGGTGTGTGTGTGTGTGTGTACAGAGAGAGAGAGATGGAGT
>NC_041387.1:664653648-664655840 GCF_002162155.2 Triticum dicoccoides | reverse complement strand
GGGGTCCCCTGTGGCGGATGTAATTTCAGTGTGCATGGCTTCATCATAGAGAGGTGATGTGTATGGCAGAGGCCACCAACGATGGGGTGCGAGAGAGAAAATGCCCGTAGGGAGGGAAGAGAAGGTGCGTGCGCGTGAGAGGAGTCAACATCGAGAGAACGTGTTTGTTCGAGAGACACCAAGGAAGACTACTATATATCGATGGTGCGTGCGCGCGCATGATCGAGATAAAAGAAAGAAGACATAAGTCCTAAGATCAATGACATGGGAGAGACGGATCGGTATGACAATATGCATGCATGTGAGAATGCAGGGAAGAAGGCCCGACAATTGAGCATGTGTTTTTGTCTTTAAGACATAATGGCGTGGGCTGGAGCATGCATCTATGGCGAGCAGAGGGGGTGAGGCGCAACGATGGTGAAAAAGAGATCAACCTATAAATGCATATGTATGGATAGACATATATAGTGTGGGTGATAGGAAGCAAGACTCTGTGTGAGAAAGAAATGTTGACGGAGAAACTACAGATAGATACAGAGATGGAGATGCTAGCTAGAGAGACATCCGTTAGTTTGGGTGTCGGAGATGACCGTCGGGTGGTTCAAAGGGTGAAGTTATATATGTGTGTGAGAGGGCACTTGACTGCATGTAGAGAGAAACGTATGTAGTGTGCGTGATAGGAATCAAGAGTGAGGGCGAGAAAGAAGGTTGATGGAGCAACAGATAAATAGAAAGATAAAGATGCTAGCTAGTGTGCGCTGGAGATAGGAGTTGAGTGGATCAGAAGGCTGGGTTATGTGTGTGGGTGTGAGAAAGATAGAGAGAGGGTGCATGTGAGTCACATACAAACAGATATCAAAGAGAAATGAGATCCAGAGAGACGGAGTTTTGTGTCTGCGAGAGAGAAAGATATTTCACAATGAGAGTGATAGCTAGAAAGACATATGAGGGAACACAAGATATCTCTAGGGAGAGAGGGTGTGTTTGAGCGACATACAAGAGAACAATGGAGAAATATGAGACCCTGGGAGATAGAGTTTGTGTTTGTGTGTGAGAAAGAGATATTGAAGAGGAAGAGTCGTAGGTTCTCATATATAAGGTGCGAAAGACATCTCTGTATGAGGGGTGTGCGAGTGGCACACATGGGAATAGTTGAGAGAAATGAGACCCCGGGAGACAAACTTTTGTGTGTTGTGTGAGAGAAAGAGATTCCACATGGAGAATCATAGCTAGAGACACATAGCAGGGAGCAAGATATACTTCCAGAGAGATAGAGTGATGAAGGTCGAGGGAGAGAGTACCGTCAGTGTGTTACAAAGATAAAAGATCATTGTCGACATACAGGTAGCACGAGAAATGCCTGAGAGACGATGAACGCGTATAGGTCCAGAGAGATAGTCCTATATAAGCATGAGTGATAGCTATATGAGACGAATATCCGGATTAAAGGGGATTCAAATATTTAAACTGGAGATCACCTGTGCATTGCACATAACATCAATATGCATTTTTTTACAAAACACCTGTTGTGATTGACCGATGCAGGAGTAATCCCATGTGTAAAAACTAATGATATCTCGAAATTTTATCGGAAAACTGGTATCTCGGGAATGTCATCAAAAAAATGAAAGATGAGAGATAGGGCAAGGAGGAGTGGAGCGTGGTGGTGACTAGTGGTCGGAATGGGCGGCGGCATGGGGATGGACGGCGCCGGCAGGCGGCAGCGGCCACCATGCATGCTAGATTGTTCCAGAGACTTATTCCTTTTTTAATTGCTGAGCGATGAGGTTGCGGGAGATAATGATGTGGAGAGAGGTGCGGGTATCTTTTGTAAAATTATCATAGTTTGCTTCCTATCCGTCAGATATAGATCATACGGTCTGTATTACAAGATGGCAGGCACACCGTCATCGCCAACTCATTTTTTTATAAGGGTACAGATGATAAGTTTGCTGACTACTAAAGTAAAGTGGAATCCGTCCAGGTTATGCAAGTAAATAAAGGTGATTGTTTATCATACGTGTAAGGTTGGACGAAGGGTGGTAGGAACAAATGCTCCGCCTAGAGCATGTGTTTGTGAGATGGAGTCTTAGTGTGTGTGTGGGGTGTGTGTGTGTGTGTGAGAGAGAGAGAGAGAGAGAGATGGAGTCTTAGTTTGTGTGTGTGTGTGAGAGAGAGAGATGGAGTCTAAG
>NC_041387.1:664627519-664653146 GCF_002162155.2 Triticum dicoccoides | reverse complement strand
TGCGTGCGCCCGCGCTTGTGTGTGTGTGTGTGTGTCGCGGGGTCCCCTGTGGCGGATGTAATTTAAGTGTGCATGGCTTCATCATAGAGAGGTGATGTGTATGGCAGAGGCCACCAATGATGGGGTGTGAGAGAGAAAATGCCCGTAGGGAGGGAAGAGAAGGTGCGTCCATGTGAGAGGAGTCGACATCGAGAGAACGTGTTTGTTCGAGAGACACCAAGGAAGACTACTATATATCGATGGTGCGCGCGCGCGCATGATCGAGATAAAAGAAAGAAGACATAAGTCCTAAGATCAACGACATGGGAGGGATGGATCGTATGACAATATGCATGCATGTGAGAATGCAGGGAAGAAGGCCCAACAATTGAGCATGTGTTTTTGTCTTTAAGAGATAATGGCGTGGGCTGGAGCATGCATCTATGGCGAGCAGAGGGGGTGAGGCGCAACGATTGTGAAAAAGAGATCAACCTATAAATGCATATTATGGATAGACATATATAGTGTGGGTGATAGGAAGCAAGACTCCGTGTGAGAAAGAAATGTTGACAGAGAAACTACAGATAGATACAGAGATGGAGATGCTAGCTAGAGAGACATCCGTTAGTTTGGGTGTCGGAGATGACCGTCGGGTGGTTCAAAGGGTGAAGTTATATATGTGTGTGAGAGGGCACTTGACTGCATGTAGAGAGAAACATATGTAGTGTGCGTGATAGGAATCAAGAGTGAGGGCGAGAAACAAGGTTGATGGAGAAACAGATAAATAGAAAGATAAAGATGCTAGCTAGTGTGCGCTGGAGATAGGAGTCGAGTGGATCAGAAGGCTGGGTTATGTGTGTGGGTGTGAGAGAGATAGAGAGAGGGTGCATGTGAGTCACATACAAACAGACATCAGAGAGAAATGAGATCCAGAGAGACGGAGTTTTGTGTCTACGAGAGAGAAAGATATTTGACAATGAGAGTGATAGCTAGAAAGACATATGAGGGAACGCAAGATATCTCTAGGGAGAGAGGGTGCAAGCCCGGCCCTGATGGGGGGGCAGGGGGGAGGCCGCCCCGGGCCCCCAACATCTAGGGGCCCCCTCCCAGACATGCTGTACGCAGGTCGCCCATAGGCCAGTACCTTCTCCAAAACGAAATTGCCTCCATAAACCTAGGCTCACCGCAAAAATCGAAAGGAAAGCCTAGGCAAAACTAGGCAAGGGTGCAATCAGCAATTCATTACTTTCATCTCCCGAAACAAAATAAGGCCCATATTGTAAGCACGCAATCATGTCATACAATCAATACGATTATAACTTGTCAGACGTGAGATCGGATCCCTAATTCACTCCCTATTCCCTTTTTCTTGGCCCCGAACTTCAGATTCCGCTACTAGAGAATACTCCGGCGACCTGGTCCCAAACATCATATGGGAGTACTATCTGCCGGCGGCGTGCGAGTGTGAGTCGTAGCTGGGCGTGGCCACGCAGGACTCACACGCACATCATCAGGCCATGGCGATTGACAGCGCCGAGCCCGTCCGCTATCCACTTTGCAGGCGCTGCGAGAACATCGCCGAGTGCCTCCGTCCACATCATGTTGTTGTGGAGCGCGTAATCATGAACGCCGATCAGCCAATGTGATTGTTCTCAGGTATATCATCTCTATTCCCTATTAATTACACTGCCCTCATCATCTATTTACTATCATTTAGCCTTGTTCGGCACTGCGTAGCTGGGTTTTTTCGATGTTTTCCGGGATCAATGGATGTCTAACGTTAGGTGTTTTTTTTCTCTTCATGCATATGTCTGTCCCCAATAGAAGAATGAGTGATGATTTCTTGCCATGCAATGATACAAATCATGGCCTAACCACTAGGACGTGGATGTCCAGCAGGATTTTAGAAGAAATTTTTAGGTATAATATGTAAAAAATATTAGTTTTGAATATCAAAATTGGATGCACTTAAGTGTTCATTATTATTGTCCCTTCTTCTAGGGGCCCCGAATTTTTGACTTGCCCCGGGCCCCCAAAATCTCAGGACCGGGCCTGAGAGGGTGTGTTTGAGCGACATACAAGAGAACAATGGAGAAATATGAGACCCTGGGAGACAGAGTTTGTGTTTGTGTGTGAGAAAGAGATATTGAAGAGGAAGAGTCGTAGGTTCTCATATCGAAGGAGCGAAAGACATCTTTGTATGAGGGGTGTGCGAGTGGCACACATGGGAATAGTTGAGAGAAATGAGACCCCGAGAGACAAAGTTTTGTGTTTGTGTGAGAGAAAGAGATTCCACATGGAGAATCATAGCTAGAGACACATAGCAGGGAGCGAGATATACTTAGAGAGATATAGAGTGATGAAGGTCGAGGGCGAGAGTACCGCCAGTGTGTTACGAAGATAAAATATCATTGTCGCGGTTGGAAAAAGCGGTAGGCGTAAGCGAGGCGGTTGGCCTTCGCCTAGTGCCTAGGCGGTGCCTAAGCGCCCTAGGCGCGGCCTAGGCGGTAATATAGTTTTGCTCGTAGTGTATTTGTGATTATTATATGGGTGTTGATATTCGTTTAGGGCATATAAATAAGTTAATAATCATCTACTGCCATTGGAATATAACCCGTTTGGCATATCAGTGCAGTACGTGGCATGATTTCTTGCTTGGGTAGGCAATTCCTTGCTTGCCCTGTCTAGACCTCCATTTATGCCCTAGGCGAGGCGTTTGGCCATTGCCTAGCGCCTAGGCGTGCCTAAGCGCCTCCTAGGCACTGCCTTTTCCAACAGAGTGTCGACATACAGGTAGCACGAGAAATGCCTGAGAGACGATGAACGCGTATAGGTCCAGAGAGATAGTCCTATATAAGCATGAGTGATAGCTATATGAGACAAATATCTGGATTAAAGGGGATTCAAGTATTTAAACTGGAGATCACGACATCGATAATATCATAACGCAAATTGGTGTATCAAACATGCATATTCATTTGAATTTGGGCACACGTGTAATGTTATATAGTTTATCAATATTGGTGATCCATAGATTCTTCAATTACAAACAATGCATGATTTATGCAATTACTGTCTAAACGGGATTACACTATACTATATGTTGCGTGTGTGAAACATATACATGTTTGAGAAGTTAAAAAAACCGCATGAAACACACATTAATTGGAGACAGTTAGCGAGGAATGCATACATTGGATTTCAACATAAAGTGGTTTCAAATATTTGAAAATCCAAATTGATGGATACAACCTTATGAATCTGAGATCATGCCATTTGTAAACCATATTTATGTATAAATGGTGTTATCCTTTTGAAAGTATATATAAGAAAATGATGTATATAGAATGTAATTCCAATTGAAAATGGATCCCACCCGAAAAGAAATAGTAGAATACAAACGGGATTCGAATTGAGTTGGCACGGTAAACGTGCATTGTGCAAAATTTGAACGAAGCGGGGAAAGTCGAAGTAACAGCCCGAAACCAAAATCTGCGAGATGGAAATCACTACTGCCTATCCCTGCCACTCAAAGCCTATTGCTGGATATCTATAGGTTTCGTTAGGGGTAGGTTTGTAATTTCACCAAAACGTGAGGTAACCGCCTCTCACCCGGATTCATACACGGTGGGCGCCAAAACATAGTGTGCCCTCGGCCGAAATCGACTCCCTCCCCGATTCATATTCATACACGGTGGGCGCCAAAAACAAACTCTCGTCGGCAAATATTCGGTGTATGCGAGATTACCGTCCTATCCCCAACCGACTAATGTTGTTGTGATGTAGTAGAAATTTTAAACGGGGGCTAACTTTGTAAATTTCCTCGCATTTGAGACAAGCGCGCCCTGAATACATGGTTCCCCCCTTCCTCTCTACCTCCCTTTTCCCCATTCGTACTCCGTGGGCGCCAAAACACCCTCTCCACCCCACCCTCCTCTGTCTGCCGCCGTCCGCCACCCCATCCACCGCCGTTCTCCTCCACCATGCTGGAGCTGATACCCCGATTCCGCCGTCCATTACAAGAGATTGACCTCTCTCATCCACGCCTTCGGACCGGGATCCTTGCATCCCGTCCTCTCGCTTCATCCCCGCCGTCGTCCACCTTGCTGGCATCGCTCCTATGACCGTCTCGTCCACCGCGTCCCGCTGCCACCGTCTGCCCTCCTAGACCTGCTTCCATGCCGCCGACAACCATCGCTAAAGCAGCACCGTCAAATTCTCAACAGATGCGTACACGGCGCCGCACCAGAGGCGGTACTCTTTCGTATCTGCTCAACTTATTTATCGCAGCAAGAAAATAGATCGCCATTGCTTTACTCTTATTTCTTGTCTTGGTTGCGAAGTTGCCTTTGTCCGGTTTGCACCTTCAGATCCGCCATGGCATGCTCAACACTATACTCCCAATGCTTATGGTTTTCCCCTTTTATATTCCACACTAGTTAAATCACAATAGACTAAATTTCAAAATTGGGTCAGTCAATTTTTCAGAGCTCGCCGGAGTTCGCCGGTGCGATCCAAGGGGCTTGGGTGGTTGTGGGGCCTCGCCGAATGAAGAAAACTTGACGCGGGTGGGGGATGGGGGTGGCGGAGGAACACAGGAGGTGGGGCCGTTGGTCCGGTCGGCGGCCCGTGCGGTGTTCTGTATGGGAAGAATCAGAGACAAGGAAGAAGAAGGGTTAGGAGACGTAGGATCTTCATCCAACCGCCTGAAATGGTCGAGAGACAGCTGGGAGTTGCATTCTTCATGCACTCTCACTACTAGGGAAAAGCCTATACACAGGAAGTTACTAGTAGCGAGGGTTAAAAACCCTCGCTACTGCTACTTACCAACAGCGCAGGTTTTTAAAGCTCGCTACTACTAAGTTGATAGCAGTAGCGCGGGTTTTTAACACTCGCTACTGCTAAGCGGTCTCTACCGTGCCCCCCGGGACATGCCATAGTAGTAGCGTGGGTTTTTAAAACCTCGCTACTACTAAGTTTGATAGTAGTAGCATTGGTTTTTAGCCCTCGCTACTACTAAGTGGTGCCATAGTAGTAGCGAGGGGGTAAAAAACCGTGCTACTACTAAAGGTCCCATTTTCAAACTCTACCCCCCCTGGATTGCTTTTTCAGTTTTAAAAAAAATAAAAGAAAATGATGAAAATGTCAAAAAAATAAAAGAAAATAAGTTTCCCATGTGATATGTGGTCTAGTTGTTGGGAAAATTTGCAAATATGAATTTCGACTTTATTTGCAAAATCTCTCAAGAATTTGTAAAAATGGGCATAACTTTTGCATACTAACTCGGATAAAAAAGTTTTTTATATGAAAAATCATCTACTCAAAAAGTTACATCCAAATTTAACCGGGGTAACCCCATTAAACATTTTCAAAATCCTCAAAAACCAAACAAAAAAAGTTACGGGGCTTTTAAGATCTAGACTGGAAAAAATCGAAAAAAAATTCAAACTGTGTGGTCAAACTCTGGTCAAACAATGGTCAAGCTAATTATTCTAGAATATTAGTGTTACTAAATAATTATTTTATTTTTTTGAATTTTGGTCAAATCTGGTCAAACTATGGCCAAACTGTGGTCAAACTATGGTCAAACTGTGCTCAAACTGTGGTCAAACTGTGGTCAAACTAATTATTCAAGAAATATTAGTGTTACTAATGTTTTAGAACAATAGTTTCAAACTCAAATAGTGAAATGTGTGACTTCATGCTCAAGCTAAATTCCTGAGGTTAATAGGATTGACATCTTACTATTGTCAGGAAAACAACAAGTGCAGACTTGGAAATGAGGTAGAATAGAACCCGGAAGTTAAGCGTGCTCAGGCTGGAGTAGTGAGAGGATGGTTGAACGTCTGGGAAGTTAGATGATTTGGAATGATGAGGGGTGATTAGAGATACAATTGAGCAGCGATGAGGGGTGATTAGAGATTTGAGGTAAAATAATTCAGAAATTTGAAAATTAGGGAAAAAATCGAAATATTTTTTTTGAAAAAATTCAAAAAAAAAAACCGCGCTGGTAGTAGTAGCGCGGGGTTTTACCCACGCTACTACTAAGGACGTAGTAGTAGCGCGGGTTGCACCCGCGCTACTGCTATACGTTAGCTGTAGCGCCTTATTAGTAGCGTCGGCCCCCGCTCTACTAATAGGCCCAAAACCCGCGCTGCTGCTAGGCTTTTCCCTAGTAGTGTCTGGTTCATCATGTGTGGGCACTGTGCAACCAACATTTTATTATCCAAAATCTGCTTGCTCTTCTTTACCATGTTCGATAGTGCTGGCCTGTACGTGATCGATAGGCTTTCAATTACTAGCAGCAATACAACACCGTATTTTCAAGCCAGTTCCACTTTCCCGATTTATATATCATGGTTATGGTGTACCCCTGTTATGTACACTATGATCTGCCTAGTTGCTGTGTGCTCTTGTTATCATGGTTTGGCAATAAACTCTCTATACAATATATTATGAACCTATCATCTGCCAGCTATCCTTACTTCTGGAGCCTATTTTTGTGTGTACTTGTGCCAGATTATATAAATGCACGCTCGATATTACAGCACACATGAGCTCTCTCATTAGAATCCAGTGATAGCACATCCGTGTTTACAGGGGCGCCCCTATATTAGAATATCATCTGCATTACAAAGATAATCTCACAACTATTTATGTTTTCATGGTTCTCAGATATTATACGCAATTATAGTGAATATCAGAATCCGCACATCAGAAGAATATTGTGGAACACTGCAATGACTTACAAAATTGGCACCAAGGCATTGAGTGCCATTCTGGAAGCAATGAAACTCGTACGCTCCCCACCTATCGATTCTTGTTCAAAATATCATCCTAATGACTATTCTAACCTCGAGGAGTCAAAGGCAGATGGCCTGTCTTGTTCACCCATCAAGGTGCTTGTTCTAATTTGGCAAGGTTTTATTGATTGCGCGTAACTTGCATATGTTGTCTTGCATTTCTTCTACTTTGTTGCACCACCATCTGCTTAGTTTACTCATCATATAACTCGAGATGCCATGCCCATCCATTATCAATACATGTTCCATCTGTCGTCATACCATGTTTTTCCACTCAAATGCTATTCTTGTGCATCAGACATCAAAAAGGAAGAGGGTGATTGCCGAACCTGAAGGAGCACCAGCAAAGTCATTGAAAAACGTGGTGGTGCCGGAGAAATCAGAAAGCGCCCCACTTATATTGGCTGTACAACTAGTGACACAAAACATAGGACCGACTCCAGCAGACTGTACCCATACTTCACTGGCCACACCACTAGCCCCACCACACAGGACCCGCACTCCAGCAAAAGGTATACCGATTTCATTTCCCATAGCACCAGCCGTACCACAGAAAAATCCCACTCCAACAAAAAGTACAGCAAGTCCACCGGCCGAAGACCTATCCCAACTGCAGAGATGGTCAATTCCTGCAGATTGGAACCCCATTCCATTTATTCCCAATTTAAAAGACAATGCTTTCAATGTTGTTAGGGACTACGTGCATATATTCCCATCATGGGAAGATTATAGTGAAGACAAACACCATTTTCACATCTTCCTGTCCAACTTACGTGTAAGTGCTATTATTCATGGTTATTATTTTCCTGTTTTCTGCTGATCGAACGCATCAATGATTTACATTACATTGTTGTAACTAGGTGAGGGTCAATCTGGATAGTCATGACGAGCAAAGCTTGCTTGTGCTTTTCAAGGAAGCATTGCAGCAGAATCGATGTTACTTGGGGAAATCACACTTTGATGGCAAGTCTATAAACGAATTTCCGGTGAAGTCTGCTGTGCTAAATTTAGAAGACATTGAATGGAAAAACCTTGTTATGCACTGGTCTCGTTCCCAGGATGAGGTACTGTCTATGAAATCACATGACAATTTGAACTTCTACTTTTCCGCATGTGCCTTACGGATCTTTTTTGCAGGAAATTAGCTCGAAGAAGAATTCCGGTTTGAAAAGAATGACAGGATATCACAAATATGCTGCCCGCTGCTTTGCTCTTGTTAGTACCTGTTGTTCTGTATCACTGTACTTGCATTCATACCTGGTTCATTATGTGACAACAGTATGCATGATAGCTTGCTTATCAATTGTTCGCTCCAAATTTTCTGATCTGTATGAATGGTTACATTAGTGTAGAATATATCCAATGCCAATGAATTTTTTTAGCTCTGCATTGTTCTTGTAAGTACAAGCTGTCCTTTATCAGTGTACTTATATTGACAGGTAGTTGTTCATGTACCATCACTCTGCAGCTTATTTTCCTTTGCCCTCCATTTTCTATACATCAGATCTATATTTACTCTTACCATAAGGTTGGTACTGAAGAAGTTTAGTTGTGCATTGCTCTTGGATGTGCCTTTTTCCTGTATCGTTGCACATACATTTATAGCCACTTGGTTATGTAGCATCACTCTTCATCTTATCTTAAATATTCTCCATTTTTTTCGTATATTATCACATCTATATTTACTCTTAACAAAATGTAGAATAAAGGCAATGCTTATGAAGAAGATTCTGTGCTAAACTTTTTGAATTGCCCCCCCCCCCATCAGCATGGACAAGGGCTTTATAGAGCCTGTCTTCACCAGTAATGTAAGTTTGTCCTTCTCAAGCCTTCAAACTTTGTTGTGTATATTTGGTTAGGCATGACTGCAACAGCTGTTTATTTTTGGTGTTGCATCAAATTGCATGTTTAAAGTTTATTATGTAGTTCATAAACAAAAGTCTGTCCTTCTCAATTTAAGTTTTCAGTTGTACAACCAAGTTCCTTCTTCATACCATGTAAATTAAACTATTCAGAGCAAGTGATCTTCTTTCGCTATGCATGTATGCTTCTGTTCTTCATTCGTAATCCAGTGGTGTGGTGAACCTACCCACTACAGCACAATGTCATATTCTGCAATGTCTTAACTATGAACAATGTCATATCATTCTACTATTATTTAAACTGTCTCTTTATTTGCCAATCTGAAATGGGATAAATTGACAGCACACTAACCATTGATACTTATGAGTTCTTGATCTGTAATCTAGTGGTGTCGTGAAGCTGCCAACTCCTTCACAATGTCATTTCCTTCCATGTCTTGACCTGAACAATACCATATTGTGTTAATGCAATTTAAACTGTGTCACTTTAATCATCAGTAAGAAATGTGATGAATTGTCAGCACTGATACTTTTATGTGCGAAACCTGTCATCTGTCTGCTTGTTTATCTTTCAGAGTGAGGAAGATATAAGTGTTGAACAAGCGCAGTCTCATCATCTTGCTCAGCTGCTTGCGTTGCAGCTCCCCAGCAGGGCTAACCTTTCTTGAACTCTATTGAAGTGCTGTCGGTTTTGTATATTATTTTGTCGGTGTGTTTATTTGCACTGGTGGCGATCTTTGATGCCCAGTGTATGTAATCTATTGTCCGCTTGTGCTTTATTATCATAGTGGCGAACTTTGATGCCCAGTGGATGTAATATGCCGTAATTTCTTTATTGTATAGTCTAGGTTTTTTCTTATTCATGATGCTGTAGTTATTTTACTGTATATATGTCATGTCTTTGCAGTAAACCGGCCAAACCGTAAAATTACGGTACATAATCGGGCCTTCATGCAATCACGATGTATGATCCGCATCATGGGCCCCGTCAAACTGGCCCACTAGTAGATTCGGGCCTTTAATAGGCCGAGGAACCCCCGGCCCTCTTTTCGCAAGAAAACTCAATGGGCTTTTAGGAGGCTGAGAAGTAGGCTGGGCCTGCAACGTGCCGAATAGCTCACGGGCCGGCGGCAGCCTGAAATGGACCCTGGCCCATGATTGTGCGAATCAATTCACGTGCTTTTAACAGGCCAAAGTTGTCTCGGTCCTTGTTTGGCCCAATCAGATATTGACTGCGAGCAGGCCGGATGCAAACCGGGTCGTAGTTAGGCCCAACTATATGACGGGCTTTTAACAGGCCGAAATTAATATAGGGCCGAAATGTTAAATGGGCCCTTAACAGGCCGAAAATAATATCAGGCCAAATTACTAAATGGGCTTTTAGCAAGTGGGTCCAAAAGCATAGCGTCCAGTCAATGGGCCGAATCTGATATGGGCCATAATTGAGCCCAAAGCCTCTTAAAGGGCCGGACCTGATCTGGGCCGTGATTTGGCCCATAAAGTGGGAGGCTTTTAACGGGCCGGATCTTATATGGGCCATTATTAGGCCCGAAACGTGGCAGGCCATTAATGGACCGGATCAATTATGGGCCGGCATTTGGCCCAAAGCATGGCAGCCAATTAATGGGCCGTCCTACTAGGGTCCTCAAAATCTTGTGGGGCTACAGCTAGGCCGGCCCATTAATGTCGGCGCAATCTCGTGGGCCTTTAGCTCGGCCGACCCATTATGATCCGCAAGAATTTTGTGGGCCTTTACCTAGGCCGGCCCATTATGGCACACAAAAATCTTGTGGGCCTTTACCTGGGCTGGCCTATTATGGCCCGCGAAATCTTGTGGGCCTTTAGCTGAGCTAGCCCATTATAGTCCACAAAATCTCGTGGGCCTTTAACTGGGCCAGCCCATTAAGGGCCGCAAAAATCTTGTGGGCCTTTAGTTGGGCCGGCCCATTTAAACTTGTTGGGTCGTGCCATGTGTCGACGTATCATAGGCGCATTCTGTCCAGTGAGTGGATGACATATGTCCCAACGATGAGCCGACATGTGTTTCCTCCAGCCAATGATGATTTTACACGTGGAAAATCCCCATTGGTCGGGGCTGTTAACGGGTTATCGAATCCAAAACCCGACCCGATAGCTTAAGGGTGTTCCGTTACGGTGGATGTCACATGTCGGTCGCCCTTGACGAAAGCACTTCTGTGACGCGCGATTTATCGCCATGGAAGTGGAGACTTCCGTGATGATAATTTTGGTAATGTCATGGAACACTTCTACGACAACACATGTATGACTATCTTAATTCTGTCATAAATTTTTCATGGATGTACATGCATGGCAAAAAACGCGACCTACTGTGACAAACACGTATCATCACGGAAGTGTATTTTTTTGTAGTGCAAGGTGGGCACAACCCACCCGGGTGCGCCCTGGTGGGTTGTGCTCCCCTCGGGTACTTTCTTGGCCCACTGGATGTCTTCTGGTCCAAAAAAACAAAAAGTTTCATTGCATTTGGCCTCTGTTTGGTATTGATTTCCTGAGGTTTAAAAAATAAGCAGAAAACAACAACTGGCACTGGGCACTATGTTAATAGGTTAGTACCAAAAATTGATATAAAACGACTATAAAATGATTGTAAAACATCCAAGAATGATAATATGACAGCATGGAACAATCAAAAATTATAGATACATTGGAGACATATCAGGCACCTCCACGCTCAACACACGTACGGCTTAATGATGCCTTCACCTTCTCGATCCAGCGAGCGATGGTGAAGTATTAGCTCAAGTCCGTCGGCAACAGAACGGTGTGGTAGCAGTGGTGGTGGCGGAATCTCAGCAGAGCTTTTCGCTAAACACTATGGAGAGAAGAGAGGATGCGAGGGAGAGGAGATGCACCGCCGTGGCATGGAGATGTGCTCTGGGGTGCGGTTGCCCTCTCTCTACCTCTCTCTATATAGGGGAAGGTTCGAGGGGGTGGCTCCCCTAGGTTTCCCCTATGGGGCGGCAGCCAGGGCGGGATCTCCCCTAGGGTGACTTGCCCCCCAAGTCGAGAGGTGGGAAGCCCTAGGGGGGAGACCCCAACCCTCCTGCTTACATGAGATCGGGTGAGGGGGGCGCTCAGCCCCTTAGTGGGCTGGTTTCCCTTGGCCCATGGGGCCTCCCAACACTTGTCGGGGCCCCCGAAAGCCCTTTCGGCGACGCTGGTCATCACCTAGTACCCCTCGAACTATTCCGGACTCCAATACACTTCGTCCAATATATCAATCTTCACCTCCAGGCTATTCCGGAGTTCCTCGTCATGTCTGGGATCTCATCTGATACTCCGAACAACCTTCGGTAACCACCATAATGACTCAAATATACTTATACCGTCACCAAACATTAAGGGTGTAGACCCTGCGGGTTCGAGAACTATGCAGACATGACCGAGACACCTCTATGATCAATAACCAATAGCGGGACCTGGATGCCCATATTGGTTGCTACATATTCTACGAAGATCTTATCGGTCGAACCTCGATGTCAAGGATTCAGCTGATCCCGTATGCAGTTCCCTTTGTCTACCGGTATGCTACTTGCCCGAGATTCGATCATCGGTATCTCCATACCTAGTTCAATCTCGTTACCTGCTAGTCTCTTTACTCGTTCTGTATTACAAGATATCGTGACTAACTCATTGGTCACATTGCTTGCAAGCTTATTGTGATGTTGTTTTACTGAGTGGGCCCTGAGATACATCTCCGTCATACAGAGTGACAAATCCTAGTCTTGATCCATGCCAACTCAGCCGACACCCTCGGAGATACCTGTAGAGCACCTTTACAGTCACCAAGTTACGTTGCAACGTTTAGTACACACAAGGCACTCCTCTGGTGTCAGTGAGTTGCATGATCTCATGGTCATAGGAACATATACTTGACATGCAGAAAAATGATTGCAATAAACTTGATACGATCATATGCTATGTTCATAGTTTGGGTCTTGTCCATCACATCATTCTCCTAATGATGTGATCCCGTTATCCAATGACAACTCATGTCCATGGCTAGGAAAACATAGCCATCTTTAATCAACGAGCTAGTCCGGTAGAGCCTTACTAGGTACATGTTGTTGTCTATATATCCACAAATGTATTTGAGTTTCCGGTCAATACAATTATAGCATGGATAATAAATGATTATCATGAACAAGAAAATATGATAATAACCACTTTATTATTGCCTCTAGGGCATATTTCCAACAATTTGAGAAACATATTTTTCCTAAGAATAAAACAAAGAAGTTCAAATTAAACTAACAGAGAAGTCCGAAGATTATAAAAAGCTAATATTTTGTTGTTATTAAAGAATAAAACAAAGAAGTTCAAATTTTAAAAAACGACAAAAAAGTTAAAAAAATAGATTTTCCCCGTTTCCAAAAAATTAGAAGTTCAAAGGAAAATTACAAAGTGGTTCAGTGTTTTATTAAAAACTAGGATTTTACTATTATTAAAATACTCAGATATATACCTTAATATTAAAGAATCAACCATGATGTTCAAATTGAAAAATACAGTGAAACTCGATGTTTATTTAAAAATAAAAAACATTTATTTTAATCAAGAATAAAAATGTGAAGTTCAAATTAAATTAACGGAGAAATTCAAAGTATATTAAACACTAGAATTTACAAGTTAAAAAAACAACGTCTATTTTTTGTTTTTAAAAAGCTCAAATTTTCCACCTTATTAAATAGTAAACAAATAAGTTCAAATTAAAATAACAAAGCAGCTCGATGTATACAAAAAACTAAGGTTGTTCTCGTTTCTAAAAGAAAGTACTTAATTCAATTCAGAAAAGTAGTTCATCCTTTCTTAGCAAAATCAATTTTTTTATTCTATAAAAATTAAACTAAGAAGTTCAAATTAAAATAATAGAGAAGTACGAAGTTTATAAAAAACTCAGATTTACATGTTAAAAAAATCGATACCGTTCTTGACATTTTAAAAACTACTCATAAATGGCATCCAATTTGGAAAAATTGTCTACATGAAAATTTTCTTAAAAACATAAGCTTTCCAACGGTATATCATACACATTATTCAAATAATATAATTTGAATGTTTTGTGTATATCATTCAAATCAAGTTTTAGTTGTTCAAAAAGATGCTCGTAGCCCGTCATGATTTTGTAAAAAAACCTCTTTCAAATAGTTTTCTATTGGTACCATTTGCTCAAATTCGATGAGTGCTTTAGGAGTTAGGGGCAAAAAATTTAGAGATCAGTTCCAATTGACAACAACCAGAAGTCCACATACTGCATGTTGTGTTTTTTCATATGAGAAAAAATAATAAAAAGGTAAAGTATACATTTTTTGCTAGAAGTTAAGGTGCTTGGCATGGGAAAGTTCAAAACTTATGTTGAGAGTGGTTCACCGTATATTTACATGTTCAAAACACACACACACACACACACACACACACACACACACACACACACACACACACACACACACACACACACACACAAAGTTGTTTTTGGTGTTTCAAAAAAACTCTCTCAATCCATTAAAAATTTGGAACAAAAATGCTCTACATGAAAAAAGTTCCTCATATTCAACTACTTTCCAAGGGTATATAACATTGTTATTCCAAAATAGATGGTTTAAATAAATTGGTGTATGTTGTTCCCAAAAGAAAAGTTTAACCGTATAAAAAAAGTTGGGCCTTTTCAAGAGGTTTCTAATGGTATACGGGTGAGGAATTACGAACAAAAATACATGACAGAAGTTCAAAGTGAAAATAGTGAGCCGTTCAATAGCTACACGGGTTGCTTTCCAATGGTATATTATAAGCTACATTCCAAATAACAGTTTAAAATTTTGATGTATATTGTTAAAACACGTTTTTACGTATTACAAAAATCTTTTGAATAGTCGCGCGTATGAAAAAAATAATCAACACCACAAAGTTGCATGTGTTCAACAACTTTCCATCGGTATATCAGTTGCTCAATTCTGGCAAGTCACTGGGGAGTTGCGGGCAAAAAAAAGCACGTGAAAAACAGAGTGAAGTTCAAAAGGACGTGCCGAAAAGTTCAACCTCTTCACATAATGCATTTTCGAAGACTATGTTTTTGTAATGAGGGCAGAATGCATGACCTCACCATTTTCAAAATTAGTTAAAAAAAGGTGAGGAATCAGGGGAAACTTTCTATATGAAATTATTTGCATTTTCGATAGCTTTCCGGTGGTATATTATTTGTCTCATTCCGACAAAGTCTGCAAAAACTATGACAAAAAAATATTTTTAGGCATTTTTGAAATTGTCATAAAATCGTAAAGAATTGGGAGAAACGTTATATATATAAAAGTTTCGCATCAGTTCAAGCTTTCCAACAACATATCATTTGCTGCATTCCGACAAACCATTTAAAATAACTTGAAAATAGAAACTCGGAGGAACTTTGACCATTTTCTAAATTACTTTTAAATTGTTCAAAATTGGAACAAACATTCTATATGAAAAAGAAGTGCATTTTCATAAGCTTTCCAACACCATATCATTTGCATCAATCAAATTACCCCTTTTCATATTACGCCAAACAATGGGCTCGGCTATTCGGTTTGATAAATTATGCCATTTTTTAAATTGCTCTTTAACCGCAGGGAATTTGGAAAAACTTTCTACATGTGGAATGAGCGGGTTTCCAGCAGATTTCCAATGCCGTATTATTGCCTCATTCCGATAAACGGTTTAGAAATGGTCTTGAAAATACGATTCATTTTTTCTGTATGAAGAAAAATGGTTTGTAAAACTGCTCTTAATTCGTGTAGATTTTAACAAAAAATTAACTTAGGTTGTGATTCATGTGTCCACAGTTTTCCAACGGTACATCGTAAGACCCATTTGGACAATATTCGTGGAAGTTCAACCTGTCCTTGGGTGAAGTTCAACTACTACTTCTGCGATGGGTCGACTAGTTATCAGAAAATTATTCTCATCCTGTATTATCTTCAAGCAATCAGAAAACAATGCCCGAGCCGGGGACGACATTGTTGTTCGCAGCCATTGGGATGATCTCCGGTTAGTTGGCGTACACGGGGGAGAAAGACTAGAGAGAGAGGGGGGGTTGTGCCTTTGAATGATCAAATGGTAGGGCATATATATAGTGATAAAAGGGATATGAACAGCATTCGCGGGAAGTCAAAACCACTTTGGTTTCACACTATTTTTCATGACCACATTACTATTTTGATATGTTTGTGTCGCGTATTAGTGGCGCCGACCTCAATAATGACGCCGCAAAACTCAAGGCCACAATGCTGCTGCTAAATGTGATGCCGAAGTCTCCTCTTGTGGATTTTCTGACCCTTAATTTAATACTAGTTGGGATACATATGCCAATGCAGTCAAGACGCTCGTTGGCAGTGGGTAGATACCGGACGCCGCTAGTGGGCCAGGGACAAAGAACTTGTTGCATCGGCGTTGGACATGGAGATAAACACCACTATTTGTTAATATGTTAATGGCATTGGTGCACGTCGATGCCAGTACTATTTATGCTTGCTAGGGTCCAGGAACTACTAAGGTTTGTAGTACGGTGCACATGTGTAATGAGCTGATGTTAGTTGCACCCTGCGTATTTCCGACGTTGGTGCTATTTTTCCAAAATAGCGTCGACGTCCAGAAATGGTCTTGCTCCACTAACGTATTATTCCTATAAGGGTTTTCCTACTAGCGGGTGGCCCAAAATCTGTTCACAGAGAAATACTCATGTACATAGTGGTCCAACTTCAAGTTCCTGCTTTCCATGAGAAAAACTAGTGCAACCATGTTCCTCAAGTTGCCCTATGTGTTGCCAGTCATGACAAGTGCATACATGTTCCTCAAGTTTCACCACAAGTCTAAGATTCTTTTTGATAGTATCCCTTACCCCAGCCATTGTATTAAGGACATACATGTCTTCAAGTGACCATCTCCTCTACTTCTATTGTTTATTTTTTGAGTGACAACAGGCAGCATCTCACCTTCAAGCAAGTATCCAATTGTTATCCTCTTTTCATAAGTATCATGATTGTGTCTCTCAGTGTGATAGCTAACTCGTCAATGGGCATGCTTCGTAGTCCTTAACCCAGTTACTGAATGGCTTGAACAGGAATTTATGAATGTAATTACACTTGATGTCAATATTAAATTTGCACCTCATGCACAACAATAAGTGATATGTGTTCAAATACTCACCAACACTTGGATCAACTTCCAAGACCTAGTTCATGAGGTACTAAAAAGAAGTGTCCTTGTAAGCCTTAGCCGCTAGCCACATGTGACCAAATACACCACTCTGAAACTTTTTGACAAAGTTCTATATAAATATATTGTGAATGTACTTTCCTATCACTTTCAATCATTCATCTAACTCTTGTTCAATGCCTCATGGAATAAGTTATAAATTCACTATTAATTGGGTCAATTATTTTATTTAGTCCCTTCTAAATAATCATCTTTACTAAGCATCACTCTCATCGAGGGGTTGCTTCAATCTCATAGGACATTGAGCTAACTAGGATAAGAAGTGTCACAGACTCAATCTTAGGGGACCAAAAGTGAAATATCCTATTAAAAAAACATGCACACACATGAATGTTCCTCATAACCAGAGACGATATACCATATCTTTTCGCATCATTTCCAATTTATATGGAGTGCATGCACACTAGCATTAAGTCCATAGAACATGTCTATTTCTTCGATCATATAGTTAGTTTCAACTGTTGTCACCTTATTTGAAGATGACTATAGTATGAGAGTGGAATTGAATAAGGTGTAGGTAATTGGGCTACCAATTTGTGCATTCGTTGCAACATCTGATCTTCATTAGGGATTCATGGACTTCGGTTATCATCTTCTCACATTGAGATGACTGAGTGAGACTGTACCATCTCCTTGATCGTTTGAGCACAATCCATTCCATTCGTCTGAAAAATACAACTAGATTTATTTAAATAATATAAATGCCTGCTAATATTGACACAAAATATTGTGAAATATGTGCACGCAAATATTAATGCAAGTGTCCAACAACTTTCGGTGAATCAACTTCCATGAACCCAACTTAATCATATTAATCCGTACTCAGAATATTGGATTACAATTTGTAATTCTTGTTTATTCTCGATCGCCCATAGATATTAAACCTTTGCGTTCAGGCTTGTCATGCCTTTGGCATTGTCGGTGACCTCTAGGGGATTGGTCTAGCGGTTTGCAAGACACACCCGCTATTATCCAGCATGGTTAGATCATCAAGGTTGATTTCGTTCAAGAGATGTTTGTCATGATGAAATATCGGGATACCGCTACCTCATATAAACAAATAACAAGAAAGATGTTAGTGTATTCTCTCGGAAGTTGTAGCCTATCTAGATGACTTTTTATAATGGGCGCAAACCTTAGGATCAATCCCGACTCTTTTCCAAATTGAAGCATGAAAAAACACTAAGCGATAACTCATTTAAATTGGCCCTAATTAACCATGGCCTAACACATGAGATAGCCCTCCCGGTTTTTCTTTAAGAGATAATTCATTCCTAGCAAACACTAGCAACACATACGTGCAATGCATGTGTTCACAATCACTATGTTGCAACGCAAGCTGATGCAACTACATACATAGTAATATAAACTCACAACATTATCAAGCATAATTGTCAAATATGATACACAACATGTTTTTGGGTAATATTTTTAGAATAACGATCTAGCTATAGTGATTCATAAAAAGGTATGGTAGATCAAAAAATTGAAATGAACACCAATAACAATTATCTCTGATAGAAAAAATCTCTACCAAAATTCTTCTTAATTAGCCGACATCCTCTGTTCCCTCTTTCGCAACTTGATATTTTTCTATGTATTGCGATGACCTAGACGCAGAATGCCAAGCCCACACAAGCTAGACTAAGTCCATATGTTTTGAAGTGTCAAGAGCCACACACCTCATGAAGAGAGAGGATATAATCTTTGGAATGGGCCTTGTTCGGGGATGCGCACCTCACAAGACATGTTCTCAAACCCATGCTAAATTGACGAGGAACAAGATGAAGGCACGAAGTGGCAAGTTATGAGATTTTGGTCCATTAGTAGACCACGGGAGTCATTCTAGGAGATCAGTGGAACGAGGAGACATTTATTCAACATGGCACCGTCTCCACCAGCAAAGCAGACAAACCTAACAAATAATGTACCCCAGACTAAATATCAGATGATTCGTGGTTGTCCCGCCTCTCGTCTCTATATTAGGTAGCAGAGACATAGGTAACTTTTGAAGATTTAAAGGTTGAACGATTCTTTGTTGGTTGTTAGGGTTTATTCGTGGTGTCTCTGTTAGACGACACATGAAAAAAGTAGATCAGAATGTCTTTTAGGGTAAATCAAATTTGAAAATATTTTCCAAAACCTAATAATATTAGACTACAAGATTTTTACACAAACATTGAACTCATGCCTAAAATTCATGTTTTCCTGAGTGGGTTTTAACTCATGGCTATTGCCTAGAAAGCATATATAACAGATTCATGTTATGTGTGCCTTTGTCATAATCGTCCAACGCCAAAAAGCCAAAAAGTGAAACACAAACACATTGAATGGGGTTATAGAACAATAAGTTGACATGAGAATTCTCTTAGTTTTCAGATGAAGTACAATACTCCCTCCATTCCATAATGTAGTGCGTCCGTGCTTTTGTAGATTCAACTTTGACCAGAAATTACACCAATAATACATAAATAAATATACTGAAAAATTATGCCTTTGAAAACATCTTTTGAATACGAATTCAAAGTTATCTGTCATGCTCCCGCCACAATCACCCATGTTGGTTAAATTTATGGTCAAAGTTAAATCTCAAAAAGCATGGGCGCACTATATTATGGAATGGAGGGAGTAAAAGACAACTCTTGAATCTACCAAGTATGATAAATCAATCTACGAAGTGTTAGAAATATGCCATATATGCAATTATAGAAATTATTGTATTTCTTTGCATACATGATTTATTAAGTGTTTCTTAAATAATATTATTTCCATTGATTGGAAACTATGTGACTTGTTTACAGAAACTCTATGCTTGAATGATTACTCTACACTCATCCTTTGTCGGAAATCATATGAGGACACAAATAAATAATACACTAGCACGTGTCAATAGATCTGATATTTTTTTATAACATTTTAATGACATGTTTCGTAGGACATGGACATAGACATGTCGAGCCAATAATATGAACACATGTTAGGAACATGGAGTTGGACAGGACCAACTTAAAACATAGCGGGGTTGTTTTCTAATTTGCTCTTGTAATGTTTAAGCTATGTCAATAGATATGATATTATCACATGTAATTGCGATGTCTAGTGAATTACTTATGGCACACCAGATGCTATGATATACTGGATCACTATAAAAATTTCTTTCTTATTTTTTGTGAAGCATGTTCTAAGGCGTGGTTAGTTAACATGGGGTTTGTCAATCTATGCAATGGGATAGATATCTCTAGGTCCGTCGGGTGGTCACATCTTGTAATTCATGTCCGCACTACTTAAATTACAAAGTTAATCTCATATAGGGTTCCGAGTCTGAAAAGGGAGAAAGAGTGGTTCAACCCAAGCCTGAAAAATATTGTGTGTGGGGGGCAGGGGAGGAATTTTCATGTAACATTGTTAATTAATGCTCATCTGTACCATCTTTATGTCTCCTTCTAGGGGCATTTACCAAGTAGTGACTAAGTAGGAATACTCCAATTGTATCTAATAATGCAAGAGCCTATGTTTATCACATTAAGTGGTGGAAGCCTAATTTGGGTTACGATCGGAGTTAGACCGAGCTTTGAGTCTTGATGGGTATCTAGTGTAGAATTTCATTATGGAAACATCTATATAAGTATAAGAAGGAAGCAAGTGTTTTAGGGTTAGCAAATTTGGAATTCCCATAAAGTGGCCTTCACTTCTCCCATGCTCAAAGTGTCCGTCCGGTTCTAACAATTTAGGTGACTAACGCGCCATCCCAAAGATGTGGATACCCTAGAGGCGTTGTGGATGTGAAGGTTGGATAAAACATTTTTGGAAACCACGAGTTGGAGATGGTAGTACGACTATAGTTTCACCAATGCTCTACTTCTGCAACAACTTCACAGTAACCGCATTATATAGAACTACAACCTAATTTGTTTTATGAGGATATTTTTAATTTGGACTAGTGTAGTCTATCTCATTTCCTTCAGCAAGCACATCAAGAATCCCAATGCACGTCTTGCAAAAATAGTGGAGTTACCATATGTCGTCATCAATCAGGTGGTGACGTCACCCTAAAGAGTTCCAGAAAACTCAACGAAAGAGATAGGAGCAATCGTTTCGTTTGGGAAATCTAGATAATTGTAAGAGAAATTAATTAGAATGGAAGGGGCAAATCATGGGTGGTTACCTGGATGAACATGTTGTGGACAATGTTGTCAGCCACGACGGTCACACTTGTCGTGATGACATTGAGACAGAGCGACTCGAGCACCCCATACACCTTCGCCATGGCCTCCAGCGCTTTTCTATGTCTCACGTTAACCACTGCCAGATCCTCCACCACCCGTGTCACCTCCAGCTGCACAACTTGTAAAATTATATGTTTATTTCATGGTCATCCAGTTATATGATTTTCAAAGTGTTGTTACATAAAGTTGCCCCACATTTTCCCTATGTCCAAAAACTTCTCATTGTCTAAGACATGGTGCATGCATAAGCATAAGCTCTAGAAATAATTAATCAAAATAATATCATCTTTTTGTGCATTTCAATACTTCTTTACAAGCCTCTTGAGATTTTCAATAGAAACACTTGATTGAGAGTCGGTTACTACTTGATTTAATTATTCTAGACTTCTCCTACCAAACCCTGCATTAGGAGTGTCTGCTAAATTAATTCTCTTTATTATGATTGCATGTTAATACTATGTTGCTACTACATTTCAGGTAAATACTGTAACAACCAAAGTCAACTAGAGTACCAACTTGCTAATATACATATTTCATGCGTGTGGTCCACAAATGTGGCCGTCTCCCTCACGTCATTTTATTCTCATTTCACATGGTAGATTCGCAGAATTCATATATCCAGCAATGACGCTAGCTCAGGTGATGAATCCAAGATCAATGTGACGAATACATGCTTGCCAACAAGTACATGAATACAACGACATGCACACAACAACCTAACTTTTGTCAGATATTTGTAAAAGTGAAATTAAAACTGTCCAAAATGGCATTTCAATAGTTTAACTACTTGACAAAGTGATTTCAGTTTTTTCACTATTCATAAAATGCGATTTCAATAGTTTCGGTATTTGAAATGTAAAACTGAGACAGTTTTAAAATATATTTAATGTCGTTGTTCCAAATAATGATATCAAAGGTTGCACTATTAAAATGGCGAAAAGAAAATGTCCAAAAAGTGATTTCAATTATTTCACTATTTAAAACATGATTTCAATTGTTTCATTATTTCAAAATGTGATTTCAAATTGTCTCACTGTGCCAAAAATTACTGAAACTTAATTATGATACCTTTTGAACCTCCTTATTTCAGTTATACACACGAGGAAATAAGCATACTGAAAAATATTAGATTCCCATTTTAGTTAAATTTCACAAATATTAGTTTCACACAATAAAATAAGCATCTTACAAACACTTAAAGTTTTTCCATATATGAAAAAAATATTTTTCAGTTCCTTTGGATAGATTTCAATTATTTCAAAAAACCAATTTCACTAACTTAAAGAAACTAATTTCTCAATTTAACCAAATAATAAAAATCATTTCAAAAAGCCCATTCCAATCATTTCAGAAAACTAATTTAACTTAATTAGAAAAATTATTTAACTGACTTGAAACAATCAATTTCATTCTCTTAAAAGCCTAGAAGTTCACTCGATTGAGTTCACTCATTTTTAAAATTTATTTCACCTAATTCAAACAAATAATTTCACTTATGTCAAAACCATATTTTACATATTTAAGTACTGATCTCACTTAATTAGATAGTTCATTCATTTTCAAAAAGCGGATTCCCCTTATTTCGAAACACAAATTTCACACATTAAAAAGAAAACTAATTTTGCTGAATTTGAAAAAATAGTTTCAATCATTTGATAATTTATATCACTCATTTCAATAAACATAGTTCACTCATTTCAAAAACTGATTTAGACATTTTGAAATATTGTTTTGACCCATTTTAAAAATTAATTTCTACAATAATTTTTTAATGCATTTCAAAAATCTGTTTTTTCTCATTTAATACTTGGTTTCACTCATTAGAGTAACATACTTTTCTCATTTAAAAAAATTGATTTAACTCGGTTAAAAAAACTAATTTCATATTTCACTTTCAGTTATATTTCATAAATAACAGTCGCACACAATGAAATAAGCAACTTCACAAACACACTAAAATATGGATCTTATGTACGAAAAACATGTTTTTTGTATATTTTAAATAACCGTTTTCGCAAATTGAACTGGAACAACTTAAATTAAACTTGTTTGAAATATATTGGCAATTGGTCATGTTCGGAAGATCTTATATGTAGAGTTCAAACATATAAAAGAAATCACAGCTTTTTTTTTAGGTTTTAAGGTTATGAATATCCTAAATGATCAAAAGTAAATAAAAGTGATGGATTATGAGAGGGAGAGAGGAGAGATAATTTAGAGACAGGCATGTCCTAGTCCGTAGTTGAGTGAAAAAAGAGAGAGGCAACTATCTATATATGAAAGAAAAAATTCACATTCTTGAAAGAACCATCTATAAAAGTACATGATTTTGTCTTGAAATAACCATCAATTTCACATGCTGGGCGGGCATGTCCTCGCTCGCCATGTCTATAGAGTATAAAAGTACATGATTTTGTTTTTGTACAAGCTAGCCACATAAAAACGTATTTCATGATGAAATTTAACACAGATCTCGTATACATCTATATGTACTTGTGCATCTTTTCAGATTTTTTGAAACTTTAATAGGTTGATTTTTGAACGTTTCTCTCTCACCTCATTCTTATTTCTAACTCCCTTTCAGCCGTCTGCGACAGATGAATTTATAATTACCTCAAGGATTTGGACCGGATGCGTGGCAGGGGAACAGATGGAGGAGGCGGAGGTAGTCCTCATAATCTTCCGTGGAGGGGAGCCGACACCGTCGTCCACGGTCGAGTCCGCCTGGACTACGGCGGCACAGCCATCGGTTCCGGGGCGGCGAGAATCTGGCGCTCCTGCTCCTGCAGCTCCTCGATGTAGGCGATGGCGTCCTGGATGATGGACGCCTTGTTCATCTGTCATCCGTCGCATGAACAAGATCGAATTAGACCGCAGCATAAACACCCACACAATAGTGTGCTCGTCCTGTAGACTATAGTGGTCCGTAAATCAAACCTTGGTGATGTTTGGAACGACGCCGCGAATGGCGTAGAGCTTCTCGTTAAGCCTCCTGCGCCTGTCCCTCTCGTTGAGCATGTTCCTCCCAGCCCACCTCCTCGTCAGCCCCGAGCTGGCGCCGTCCGGCGAGCTCGTCGAGTCGTCGTACAGACATGACAGAGAGTCCTCAGCCGGCAGGTGCATGCTGCAAGAATCCATCCAACTCCCACGGTTACTTAAGAGTACTAGGCAACGTCGCCGCCAGATCAAGAAGCAGATCTAATGGACAAGAGTGTTCATGCTGGCTCACCTATCTGCGCCGCAGAGCTCGAAGAAGCTAGGCGTCTCCCAAGAGAAATCCAAGCTCATCTCCATGTCGTCCATTGCTCTGCTCTGCTCTATACCTCTCTCTCTGATATTTATTCTCGTGCCTGTGTCTGCTCTACGTCGCTGGGTGGCGGGGCCATGCATGCATTGGCTGACGTGGCGAGCGAGGCCACCATATCCGGATGACACCTGGCGGCCTGCCGACCAGCAACTGGCTGGTTTTCTGTTTTCGGATTGCTTCCCCATAAATTACAGATCGAATCTGAAACCGTGCGTTGATATATCCCCGTTTAACTTGGGTCCATGCACTTTGGCGCCTCGCGTGGCCAACCAAGCACCGCTCGGTTCAAGCAAGAAAAGTCTCAATACATTCTGACATTCTGCTGTCACTTTTAAAAAAAGATAAATGAAGATATTCGTGCACGCATTCTACAATAATATTCCCTAAAATTTCAGTAAAAACAGCACGAGCATAGCAGATTTAGACATTTCCTGGGTTACAGTCAAGGCAAAACTTCAGTGAACTAGACAAACATTATAGCATCTGATACGTGCAAACCCAAGTCGATAGGATGGATGAATTGTAGATAAAAGGTAAGGGGCCTATTTTTTACTGCAAAAAATGATTTTTAAGGTTTGCATTGCATTTATATGTACTTGTTGTTGTTGTTGTTGTTGTTGTTGTATGTCATTTCTTTCCACCTTTTCTCAACCATTCTTTTTGGGCTAGTTTACATCGCGCTTTCGATGTCCTAATCTCGCGATGTATCTCTAATTAAATACCACCATATTGGCACTTTAAAGTTCTGGGGCATTTCCTTTTACTCTTCACATCCCTAGTGTACCCACATTAGGGTCACGTGCAAAAGGATAAGGTGTTCCGACTCTTAATAACGCGATTCGATAAATCTCTTGTTCGGTAAGCCCAGAAACATGAACTAGACAAAGCAAGGCTTCAGTGAACTAGACAAACACTATAGCATCTGATACGCGCAAACCGAAGTCCATAGGCACTAGTAGAAAAACTACTTTACGTGAGACACATTAGTCCCGGTTTGTAAATGAACCGGCACTAATGATACCATTAGTCCCGGTTCGAACGGCTATGCATTAGTCCCGGTTCATTTGTGACCTTTAGTACTGGTTAATGGCTCCAACCCGTACTAAAGGAGTCATGACCTTTAGTACGGGTTGGTGGCTCCAACCGGTACTAAAGAAATCT
>NC_041387.1:664603730-664627201 GCF_002162155.2 Triticum dicoccoides | reverse complement strand
CCACCAACCGGTACTAAAGTTGATGCGCTGCTATCCGCAGTGCACAATGTTTAGTCCCACCTCTAGTTGAGAGGAGCTCGCACTGGTTTATAAGCCTGCCGCGGCTACCGTGTCGAGCTCCTCTCTAAGCAGGCCTTTGTGGGCTTATTGCAAGTCTTCTGCCCTGTGGGGCCTACTGGGCCATACGGGCCTGCATCCTGTCCCAACTAAAGGTTGGGTTTCTACTCGTATGTAGGCCGTGCCGGCCCAGTAGGCAGGCTGTTTTTTGCTTTATTTCAAAAAAAAATTCAAAAAATCCTTTAGTCCCCGGACCACGGCGCACCTCGTGCCGTGTGTTGAACCGGGACTAAAGGGGGGGTGTACCTTTAGTCCCCACCCTTTAGTGCCGGTTTCCAGAACCGGTACTAAAGGTCCTTACGAACCGGTACTAAAAGTCGTTTTTCTACTAGTGAGGATGGACGAATAACTGTCAATAAAAAAAGTGGTTTAGTCCCATGGACCCCCATTAAGCTATCGTTTTTGGTTGCTACGAGTTAACTCTCCTACTGAACCGGCTCCTTCAACTAACAACTCTAGCATATCCCCTATCCTAAAAGTCCAAAACGTATCGTTATGCCATTTTCCTATAATATTTAGGTAAATAAATGCCATCCTAAAAAATTTAATGCCTCTAAATCCAGTATTTTTGCACAAAAATTCATTTGAAACACATATTTAAACTACTTCATTTCATTATTAAACAAAGGTACTAGCTTAACATCAAATCTATCATACTAGAACAGTTGACCGGAAGATAACTTCGATTCACCCAGCCAGCAGGCGGGCGGCGTGCTTATCTTGTGTGACAACAGTCCATTTACCTAGTACTCCCTTCATAAAGAGATATATAGTGATCTAAACTTCTTATATTTCTTTACGAAGGGAGTAAATTACTAATATAGATCAGCATTGAACTAGGTAAGACCCCTCGCCCCCCACCCCGAGTTGATCCCTGCTACCTCTATTATCTTAAAAGCACGGGTGTTCCCATCAATGGCCCATCACAGTATGCATGAGAAAAAGTTGTCCATTATTAATTGATCTCATGCACACATGCCATCTCATCAAAGATCCACTCAACAAGCATGAGAAAAGATTCCATTATATTATGACACTTAATTAAATTCAATAAATATCATCAGCTACACAATAATAAAAAACAATATATAATATGTATATTTAGTTTTAGTTCATATTTTTTTGCGAGATTTAGTTCATATATTATTAATTCAACTATTCATGTTTCATAAAATTAAAATCACTCGAAATATGTTGTAATCTATACCCACACTCTGGGTATCCTCTAGTATCCAAATAGGTAGTGGTATCCTCTAGTACCAAAAATAGGCAATGACACAAATCGAATTTCCAAAAGGAAAAAGTAACAATGCCTTAACATGTGAAGTCATGTACTCCCTCTGTTCCTAAATATAAGTCTTTTTAGAGATTCCAATATGGACAGCATACGGAGCAAAATGAGTGAATCTACACTCTAAACTACATCTATATACACCCGTATGTAATTCATATTGATACCTCTAAAAAGACTTATATTTAGAAACGGAGGGAGTAGCTTTTTGTACTACTGGCTGACTGTGGGCTCTGTGAGCTGTTTTTTTTTGCTGGTTGTGTTATATCAGTGGTTGGTTTATATCGGTTTTTTCTTTGCGGGTCGGTTTATATCTATCGGTAGTTGACACACAAATATATGCAGCCAACAAAAACTGGAAAGCTAGGATCCAAATGCCTTCCGGATCACACTAAAGATAGCTAAGCTAGCTCACAAACTGAATTAATTGGATAGGGCAATGGTCCTTCCTTGGTGCAATTGTAGATGGATGTTACGTTGGTAGCTAGCGTTGTTTGGTTGTCGCCTGTCTGCGTACCGATTGATCTGAACGGTGTGCATGCATGTGCAAATCTGTCGGCCAGTCTGCTGTCTGCGTCAGATTTTTTTTCTTGTTTTTTTGCGTGAAAGCTGTCTGCGTCAGATTTGTAAGAGAAAATCCCCGAGATTAGTATTGTTAGGATTTAATTAATATTGTAATTAATGAGATAATCCTCCCTTGTATAACTGAACGTGCGTTGCCAATCCGGCAAGCGTCACGACGGTTTCCTCGGTCCCCCTCGAGTGGACGCGCCCCTTCGCTTGCGCCCCCTCCTTTTGTATATAAGGATTGATCATCAATGAAATTGATACTGATTGGATTCATTTCGTAATCTGTCTATTAACACGTTATCACGCACGTCTCTCCGCAGAGAGCGAATAGGCCAGATGAACTTCGCCGTCCCCGGCGAGAATCGGGGCAGCAACTCTGGCAGTCTCATGTCCGGCGAACTCCATGGGAGAGAAAATTGCTGGAAGAATAGGAGGCATCGGTTATGTACGATCTTCACGCTCAAACAATGGCGACCAAGCGACGCAGGGACGCAGACTTCAGCGGTGAACTTCGGCGTCGGCGTTGACGACGGTCATGAGGCCACGCCCAAGATCACAGAAGAGAGGAAATGCCTCTAGACGTTGCTCTGGGCACTGAACGCAGCGATGCACCAGGCCATCCATGGCAAAGAAGATCATGCATCCCTACAAAATATGAATCAGGAGCTGTCTCTTGTGATTAAATCAACGATCTACTCCCTCCGTCCGAAAATACTTGTCCTGAAAATGGATGTATCTAGATATATTTTAGTTCTAAATACATCCATTTATATCCATTTCTTCGACAAGTATTTTCGGACGGAGGGAGTAATAACTAATCGGCATGTAGCCTAGGCGCAGGAGATATGATCGATACTCCAAGCAAGAAGAAGGAATTCGTCAGCCACATCACGCACATGCAGCCGAGAGGTAACAGGCGAAAACCACTCACCCGCATCAGTCGCGTTGGCGGCACCACGTACATGGTGTGCGCAGCGGCGCCTTGCCCGCGCGGTGGCCCTGGGCCACGACCGCTTGGGGCCGGTGAGGCACGGCTTCGGCAGCAACCAACGGATGTCGAACGTCGCGACGGCGCATGGCGTCGGTGAGGCGCGGCTTCGGCAGCAGCCAACGGATGTCGAACGGCCCGACGGCGCAGGGCGTCGGCGTCAGCTCGCGATGGCGCATCAGCGAGACAAGCGACAGGTGGCGGGAGTAAATTCTCCTTCAGAGGAGGAGGACGGCGAGCCAGGGCCCTCTCTCCCTCGCCGTTGAGGCGACGACGGCGGATGGCCGGGAGGCGGCCGAGGCCGCCGTTTGGATCGGAATGCGGAATTGGGGGCAGTTGTTCGATGGGGACGGAAGCCGTCCCGTCGCCTCTTCCTTATCCGATTTGGGTCGGTGCGGACCTGTGGGCTGGCCAAAGACCCATCTCGGTCTAGAAAAAAAAGAAAAAAAAAAGGATCGGAGTGTGTGTGTGTTTACAGTAATTTCAACCCAGAACTATTTTTTATTTTTTTTCCTTTTCTGTTTTAGCTTTTGGCTAAACAGTTTCTGTATGTGTGTGTGTTTACAGTAATTTCATGTATATTACTGTATCGTAAAGCACACTAGTGTATCAACATATTTGATTAGGCAATTTGATGGTTGCTATATGTTGATGATTCTTGAAAGTAAATTTACTAGAGAGTAAATTAATGGGCATGAAGATTTCATGCGGGATATGTTGAACATATCCAGAAAGAATTTGCTGAGTTTGCCTGAATCTCAGTTCTACCATAACCGCACATGCTCACGGGGCTCTTTCTATAGATGATATAGCATACTATGTTGCATTGCACTTCATCTCACATCACCTACACCCTGATCTGTTGGGATCAATAGAGAGTGGTGACGATACCTATAGTGCATAGAGAATGGACGCTCGTCTGATTCCATGACTTCGAGTCAGTGACAACATACAATTCTATTGTGCATCAAATCAACTGAAAGTTGAGACTCTACAATAGTGTAGTTTCAGATGCTAGTCTCATCGAAATGCTTTGCACTTTTAATCCTTTTTTTAGGATCTGACTGGAAAATTTCATCAATGGTGAGGGAAAGTGGAGACATGATGAGAAGCATAATATGAATGGAGCACAAAAGGGCAAAAGTCATTTCTTGGAGAATGACAAGGTCAGTAGCCTCGGTTGCTACCCATGTGGTTATACGACTCATAAGGCAAGGAAATGTGATACTTCCATGCATTTGGTGGATCTGTACATCCATCAATTGGCTAAGGGCAAGAGGCCCATGGGAACAAGTGTGAATCTTACTTCACTTGCAATAACCATGATTTCCCAATGGTTGAAAGTTCTCAGATGTTCCTCGGAACATGGGCAACTTGGATCATGCTCAGCAAAAGGAAGGTCCACTATTGAGTATCGATGACATGTTAGTGGACTTCAATTTTATTGACATATATGGAGACCGGATTCAGTCTCTTTTGTCATGCATTGTAATCATGTCTATAGACATATTACATGTTGTAAAATGAATTATGTCCATCAACATAATATGATAGCTATGTCATCAGACATGATGCTTGTGGTATGTCCTCTGACATATATAGTTTATGATGTATGTATTATTTCTATATGAGTTCAATCATATGTTGAAATTGGTTTCTTTCTCTTTAGAAACTTAGCGAAATAATCCAATTGAGAAGGAAATGTGTTAAGTGGAAACTGGGTCTAGTAACACGATATTTTGGGAGATTAAGTGTTTCCATTGCAAGCTCTTGATAAGAGTAATGGAAGTGTCATGACAATTGCGGTCGTGATACGGTAATTGTTGGTTCTGGTCAAGCCACGATTGCACTCCCTATGGGTACTACATGGTAATCATGGGTGCATATATGTATCTAGATTCTACTCGTACCTTGCTGAGTTTCAAGGATATTCATAATGGTTTCTATGTTGAAACCCATAAAGCGAGTGAGGTTGGAAGCCTACTCATGACTCAACAAAAGGGATTTGAATGAAATCCTAGAGTAAATGTCTTCTCTATCTTTTGGATTGTACTATACATTGATTAAATTAGATACGCATTTGGCGTATAAGATAATTTTCTAGAGTCTTGATAAGTTCAAGATATGGCAACATTGCCTGGGTCCCCCTAGTATTGGGACGATGAGAAAATTATTGATGGTCCAATTGGACACAAATCTAATGCTGTGAATTTTCTAAATTCATTGAATTGTATATGCACGATGTGTGCAAACCGGGAAACTGATCACAAGGCCATCTTATCTCATGAAAGAGGATGTGCCACTAAATTTCCTTGGATAGGAGATATATATGTGATCCAATTTAACCGTTATATGGGATATTCCCATATTTTATAGTGCTTTTGGATGCAAAATTGAGATGGTCCAGTGTGTGTCTTATTATAAGGGACCATGCTTTTACATAGTTGATTGCTCAGATCATTAATTTGAGAGCAAATCAATCCTAGCACGGGATAAAATCCATCAGAATGGATAATGCTGCGAAATTTAGTTCGTGAGCATTTGATGATTACTACCTAGATTGAGGCATAACTATGGAGCATATTGGTACTTTGTGTACATATACCCAAATTGATTTTGCGGAATCACTTGTCAAGAGGATAAGTTGATAGCAAGATTGCTCCTACAGAATTGTAATCTCCCAACATCTAGTTGGGGACATTGCAGTTTTACGTACTGCATATACAAATTCGACGAACTGCATATTATATGGTCTCCCCGTTGCAGTTAGTACGTGGAAATGAGTAAGTATTTCCCATCTGCGATTATTCGGTTGTGTTGGATATATACCAAGTTCACCAATGCAGTGTACATATATGGGCCCTCATAGAGAAATGGGGATCTATGTGAGGTACAATTCTCCTCAATCATAAAGTACCTGAAGTCCTTAGAAGGGGACTTATTTATGGCCTGGTACACTGGTTGTATTTTGATGAGGACATTTTTCCGGCATTAGGGGGAGATAATAACCACATTGAATGCCAGGAAAATAGAATGAGATGTGAATAGACATCTAGTCCTTAGGTCCACGTACGATAAGTCTGAACTGGAGGTTCAGAAGATTATCAATTTGCAAAGTATCGCAAATAATCTGCCAGTTGCATTTACTAAGTATATAGGTGTCACAAAGTAAAATGTTCCCATAGTGAATGTGTCAGAGAGAGTGGATGTGACCCATAGGTCCACTCGACCACCGATGCGGGGGAGAAATATGGACACAAGAGGACAAGACTTCATGGAAGCGTCCAAGGGGAATGAGGAATTCTCAAACAGTAAATGCAGGTCAACTTCATGTTGATATTCAACCAAGGGTTGAAATACACCTGAAGGATGTTGGACACATCCAGGACCCAGCACGAGTGCGCACACAAAATTGGTGCTGGGACATCAGAAGACCTTGACTCAACTATTGTGGGAAATCACAAAGAGTCAAAAGGTATTGATGAAATCTCCACTATGTTTATGGATTCAGGAGAATCATATAATATAAAGTCTACATTATGTCGACATTTATTTCTTCTCGAGAATTGCAAAATACCTTGAATTGGATCGATAGCTTAAGTCCATGCATGGCTGAGTGTCTTGGACACTCTGGTTGATCCAAAGGAAGGTAGCAATTGAGGAGGCGCTCGCTCTCAAGAAGAGAGGATATTGACCTGATCAGTAATATCCACTCCTCTGAATGTGTTCCTTGGAGGAGCACAGTTGGTTTTGTTCATGAGAAATGAAAACCAAGAGGTGGTGAGACATGAAGCGAGGCTTGTAGCACAGGGGTTCATGCAGAGACCTGTCGTCATTTATGATTAAACATATTCTTCTGTTATGAGTGGATTAACGTTCTGATATTTCATATCACTGGCAGTGAATAATGAATTTGTATATCCAACTGATGGATGTTGTGACTTCATAGTTTTGCAAGTCACTTGATTCGGATATCTATATGATAGTTCCTGAGTGAATTAAGATTTCGAATTTAATCGCAACATATATTGCGTGAAGCTTCAAAGGTCAATTTATGACTTGAAGTAGTCGGCAAGGATGTGGTATAACCGACTGAGTGAGTTCCTTGGTTAGAAGGGTTACTCAAACAATGATGGTTGCTCATGTATGTTCATCAAGAAATCCAAAGAAGGATTTGTACAAATTGTGTGTATGTTGATGTTTTGAATATCATTGGAACTACACAAGAAATACATGAGACAAGCAAATCATCTTATGACGGAGTTTAAGATGAAAGATTTGGTTGAGACCAAACTTTGCTTGAGTTTGGAACTTGAGTGTATTCCATTGGGAATACTTGCTAATCAGTCTACATTTGTCCAAAGATTGTTGAAAAGTTCAACATGGATAAATCATATCCATCAAACAACTATGGTGTGTGAGATCTCTTGAGTAATAGAGATAAATACCCATTTGTACCTAACGACGGTGATGAAGAGGTAGTGGAACCGAGTCTCCCTATCATGGTACAATTGGAGCACTAATGTATCTAGAGAGCTGCACCAGGCCTGGTATATCATTTGCAGTATTATTATTGGCTAGATACAATATATCACTGATCAAAAGGCATTGGGTTGGTGTGCAGAATAATTCTGGATATCTTCTAGACACCAAAATCTTGGTTTGTTTCATGAGAAAAATTGAGATATGACCATTGTTGGATATTGTGATGTCGGGCATATATCATATCCCCATGATCCCAGATCACGGATTGGTTTTGTCTTCTCAAATGGAGGCATAGGAAGTCGAGAAGAAAAACCATTGTGACTGCATCCACTAGTCATTCTGAAATCATTGATTTGTATGAAGCATCGCATAGATGTATGTGACCTCTCAGAATGATGAACTTTGTTGAAAGTTCAAGAGGGATTGGTTCATTGGAACTACCCACTATTATCTATGAAGATAATGTTGTTTGTATACACAGATGCAGACAGGTTATAAAGAGCAACATTACAATGTGTATTGCTCTGAAATTGTTTAGCTCCATGAGTTGCAAAGAAATTGGCAGCTAAATATCTTGCAAATAAAGTCATGTGATAATCTTAATGATTTGTTCAGAAAGTCTTTATCAAGTTCTTCATTCTAGAATTATGTTAATGAAGTTGGTATGATATGACTTTGTGAATGCAAGATACAAGAGGAGTGTACTCCCATATGATAACCTGTTCAAGATCTTTGGATCTTAGATATTGTACTCTTTTCCTTTATGAGTTTTTTCTAAATGGTTTCTCATGAAAGGTTTTTAATGAGGCAATAGTAATACAAGCATTGCGATATGTCATTTTCTCCTTATTTTCCCACTGGGTTTTCGGAAGGAGTTTTTCATGGCATATTAGGCATATCTCCTCATATTTTTCCTACAGGGTTTTTGGAGGAGACTATTTCAAGGATGATCAACCAGAAGGACAAGAGAGGATTAGGGGGAGTGTTAGGATTTAATTAATATTGTAATTAATGAGATAATCCTCCCTTGTATAACTGAACGTGCGTTGCCAATCCGGCAAGCGTCACGACGGTTTCCTCGGTCCCCCTCGAGTGGACGCGCCCCTTCGCTTGCGCCCCCTCCTTTTGTATATAAGGATTGATCATCAATGAAATTGATACTGATTGGATTCATTTCGTAATCTGTCTATTAACAAGTATCACGTTTGTGTCTGATATTATCTACTCATCTATCTATCCGTGACATACGTGCCAGAGCTGCTTCCACAAGAAATTGATCGAATTTTCTCTTCTTCCTACCGCGCCATGCAACGACAAGATATTTCATGCATGCCTGCATGTAAATGAAAAGAAATCAAGTTTTCATATTGGTACAAATATTTATTTTATCATACATACTTTTTTGACCAGAATTTACCACACATACTAAAATGGACAGTAAAGAGAACTACCCATAATTTGGATGAACAGTTAGCGGTTCAACTTGTAATTAAGTCATCATGGATAAAATCTCAGCCATGACATCCTCATGCCAAAAATTCGTTTGGTGGCTTCATTAAATTGGCAAGTCCAAATGTTGTGTATCAATAGGCTATGTGCGCGCATGGATATATGTGTATGTCCAGTACGCAGCTAGAATTTTAATCTAACTAAGGCGGTCCAATTCGCAGTTTTTTTTTTCACAAATACAACATGCCAACATACTACTAGTAGTCTTGAATTTATCAAAATCACAGATCGATAATTTATTGCAAGCATTTAATATTCAAACCTAAGTCTATAATTATCATTAAAGAAGCCAACAAACGTTATTTGAGATAACGCATTGTAATGACCAGGAAGGTCTTAATTGTGTTCAATTATGACATCTTCATTCTATTTGGAGAAAGTGTCTTGCACGCTCACACACCTATTGTTTTTTACTTTGTTGTATGAAAAGATCTTCATATGAAACAAAGCGATCGATACATAGATCCATGCATATCTGTGACAGGCCTTCAGTCGCAGAGAGAGCGGCAAACATAGTACCATAGCCCTATAGCAGGGGAAGTCTACACTTGTGCATGCGTCATCCATGCTTCCGTCACCACAAACATGCATGCATCCTCGAGGGCCTGGGTGTATGTATGCGCTCGATCACTCTGTCCACAAGCTTCACGTACCACTAGAAAATGGGTCCACATAACGGTCAATCCACTGCTATTTTTTGCAAAACATTTCAGTCGATTTCACAAATAAAAGCTGAATGGATACAACTGCATGCGCTATTCTTCTACAAGCAAAATATAAGAATGGGCAGATTTTAGATAAAAGCAAACTTATAAGTAAGAAGTTCAAATAAAAACAATGGCATATTTTGAAATGCGTGGCTGGTGCAGAATAAATGTGTAATTCCAGATTAAACAGATACTCTGAAAGAACAGTCGACTGGCTACAACAGGAAGTCCACTCGACTTGTCGGAAGCAAACCAGCATTTTTTTAGGGAAAATAACCTTTATAAGCTTGCTAGGTAAATCTTGAGAAGCCTAATAATAATAAAGTTATGTTGGCATTTCTGCTGTAAACTCTTGATTTCAAACAAAGAAACATAGCAAGAAAGGGTTGCGTCGAGTAGACCCATTCGCAGGGATAGTTCTAAATATTGTAGTTGGCGTGCAAGCCAGTGGTCCGTGTTGAATGCTCCAAGGCCATCAAACGATTTGTGATGGTGATATCTTATCTAGGCCATGATGTTTTATGTACCCTTCAATACGGCTGCGATATGGTTCTTGTTATCAATCACGCATAGCCTTGAAAAGGAAAAAAAAATAGAATGATTTGCAGCGGTGGTACTTCATCTAGTCGATGATAGTTTATCTACCCTTTGATATGCTTGTGATATGATTCTTGGTGTCGAACACACATGGCCTTGAAGGAAAAAAAATCTAAAGCTCATGCATAGCAAGGATATCTACAATGACTCCAAGGACATCCACATCATCTTTAAGTTACTGTGACACATACACTCTTTGTCCCTTGTTTCTAAATAATGTCCTTTAGCACAAACCACATATAATCAACAATAGGTAACAACTTCCTCTGTCCGGGTTTATTGGGCCCCTTTGTATTTGAGGTCAAACTTTGACCATCTATATAACTAACATGTGATTTATAAGCCACAAAAAGTATATCACTGGATTTGTATTTGAAAGAGGCTTCACGCCATATAATTTTCATGACATATAGTTTGTATTTTATTAGTTAACTTCATAGTAAAAATATGACACTAAATACTAAGGAGCCTAATAAACCAGGAGGGAGGGAGTACTTAGCTAGCTTGACTGAAAAAAAATGCTTAGCTAGCTATGGTGGTCAAAAAAATTCCTAATGAAGAAAATATGGCATATATTCTGGATTAGAGGAAGTACTATTTTGCCCCTAATTACCTATATCATGATTCCATCTGGCATAAAAAACTCCCACGAAATAAATATGTAACTACATTGTTTTCCTTGTTACAAATCTCTGTTGTCCTTCAAACAAAATGTATCATGCATTATTTCCTTGTGGCTGATCAAAGTGGCGCCTTAGAGTTTATGTGGTAGTCAGAGATACATTGAGGAATAACAGCCTCCACATGGTACACGAACTATTATTTCACTTTCTGGTTGTCTTCCCCTGGAATATTTTGAGTGAACAACTGTGATTGGAAGACATATTTTCTTCCCGTGGTTGCCCAATTACTTCATTTTGTGGGCTGATTTTCCAAGCCACTTACTACATCGATGTTTTGGGATGGGTTTCATGAAATTGCTGAAGTCACACTCCCAACTTGCACTCAATCTTGATCCTGTCTTGCCCCTTGTAATTTTTCTGATGACCGATAATTATATTAGATAAGATATTCGGAACCTAGGTACATCGGTACTCACATTCTAAAACTTGTAACAAAATACAGTTGTATGTTTTGAAAAAGAAATCTGAAACATACCATGGATATCGGTATTGGTTAGAAGCGTGCGCATGTAAATTTTCATAAAATAACATGATCATTTGTGAGCTGTGCGAGAATAAAGAAACTGAGAATGCTATAGTATGTTTAAGTTTTGAACCATTTTTTCTTTTATAAAAACAGGCAAGTTGCCTTTTCTAAACTGAAACCGTATATAAACCATTTCTCAATGCCAGCTTCTTCGATACTGAATTTAGCTATGTCGGTGCCACATATCTTTGACGGTGAAAAACATTAATATTATCACACAGCTGCTCACACACACGTGAGTCCTCACAGCTGTTCACGTTAGTCCTTTCTCTTGCAGCTAATTTTCCTGTTTTCCAAAGATAATAAATTAGCTAATTAACCTACTACAAAGTGACATAGTCACGTGATTACCCGTCACATGGATGATACATATTACTAAAAATGTGTTTAAAACCAATTGTGAGCATGAAGAGCTGTATTAAATTTGATGGTGTAAAATGCAATGAGCTTGTTCATAATCTGACTCTCAGAAGTCCTTTCTCTTATCTGTCTTTCTCTCCTCTTTGTTTCGTATTAGCAAAAAAAATCACTTACATACTACCTCCGTCCTGGTTTATTAGCCCCCTTCGAATATAGCGTCAAAGTAGTATTTACCTTCAAACACAGTTCCCAGGCTTTCAGTTATGTGGTACAACCACGTTAGCCATTTTATTGAGTATCAGCTTGAAGTTAATCACGTACTCGGATAAATATAAGAGTATTTAGATCACTACTTTACGGAGGGAGTGGAGCTTCATGGAGGCAAAGGGGGCCATGCACTAGTAGAAAAAGGGTTAAACGTGAAGCACATTAGTGCCGGTTTGTATTTGAGCCGGCACAAATGTATACATTAGTGCCGGTTCCAACGGCTAGCCGGACCACTCTCATTAGTACCGGTTCGTGGCTAACCTTTAGCACTGGTTCGTGCCACGAACCGGTACTAATGAGAGTGGTGGCAGGATGTTGTCAGTCTGGCCCCCTCCAGCACCTTTAGTACCGCTTCTTGGCACGAACCGGTACTAAAGGTCGTCCTACATAAACCCTTCGTCCATCCGAGCTCGATCTGTTCTTCCCCTTTCCCCTCTCCTCTCTGTTCTTCCCCTCTTCCTCTCGAGCTCATCACACATTTTGCCCAAAAATTGTCAAGATTTGAAGGCCCCCATCCATTCAAATGATCACAAAGGTTAGCAACTTTGTCCTTTCATCTCTCATTGCTAGATTAGCTCTTGCAATGCTTTATATAGTTATTAATTTGTGATTTTAGTAATTTGGGAGGATATATATATATGTGCTAGTATTTGATTTATATGCAATTTGAGGTTAAAATAACACTTAGTTTGCATATGTAGGTGTGGTTTACTTAGTGCCTTCTAAATCTCCGTCGTAACCACCGTCGATCGCCCGCACCGTCCCGTCGCCGGCACCACCTTGTGATGAGCCTCTTGTTCATGAAATTTTATATAAAAAATTGATGTTTGTGTGATTTGGATATATAGTTACTCGTATAATAATTATCTTACCCGTACGTTATTTGTTATACATAGTGCCATGGTTTTGATATCCGTCCCCTTCGGCCCTCGTCCTTGTTACGATTCGGATGTGGTATATTCTCTTTTAAAACTATTTGTTGCATTTCGTGTTTATGACAAATTATGCCCATCAAGTTGACATAGATATTTTTATCTAGGAGGTATGTGAACCGGAAATTCCAACCGACCCTATTGTCGAGAGGTTAAATTTAGTCGAAAGAGAAAATGAGTACTTGAAAGAAAAATTGAAAAGAATTGAGGGGGAGAAGATGGAATTGGAGTTGCATGTTGCCGATGTCGTCGATGATCACAAGATCAAGAAGGAGAAAATGCGCTTGAAGATTAGAAAGATTAGAAAATATGCCATCGATAGTGAGGCTTGGTATCATTATGCTGTTGGATCAATTGTTACCTTAGTTGCGATCTTGATCGCATTTGTTGTTGCATTTAAATGCTTTAGCTAGAGAGTTATTTGTTTGTTGCATTTAAGTGTTGTATGAACTTGTATTAATTTGGTCTATTCGGTGTTGTGTAATGAAGATGAGCCGGCAATGGATGTACGATGACCGATGTTCTCCCCAGTTCGTTGAGGGCGTGCATACTTTTCTGCTTGCGGCTGAGGCAAACAAGCAGGCGGATGGTTTTATGCCTTGTCCATGTGCTGGCTGTAAGAATGGTCGCAATTACTCTACGTCAAGAACCATTCACGTCCACCTGTTTGAGTCCGATTTCATGCCCCACTATAATGTTTGGACCAAGCACGGAGAAAGAGGGGTTATGATGGAAGACAATGAAGAAGAAGAGGACGACGACAGCTATCCTGGCCATGGGTTCCCTGAATACGATGATACAACAATGGGGGAAGAAGCTGAGCCGGTAATGCGGGAAAAAGCTGAGTCGGCAATGCGGGAAGAAGCTGAAGAAGAGGCATCAGATGAGCCCGTTGATGATCTAGGTCGGGCCATTGCCGATGCAAAGAGAAACTGCGCAAGTGATTTGGAGAAGAAGAAGTTGCAGCGCATGTTAGAGGATCACAAAAAATTGTTGTACCCGAATTGCGTAGGTGACAAGAAAAAGCTGGGCACCACACTGGAATTGCTGCAATGGAAGGCAGAGAATGGTGTATCTGACAAGGGATTTGGAAAGTTGCTAGTAATGATAAAGGATATGCTTCCAAAGGACAACAAATTGCCCGAGAGTACGTACGAAGCAAAGAAGGATGTCTGCCCTCTAGGGTTAGAGGTGCAGAAGATACATGCATGCCCTAATGATTGCATCCTCTACCGCGGTGAGTACAAGGATTTGAACGATTGCCCGGTATGTGGTGCATTGCGCTATAAGATCAGCCGCGATGAGCATGGTGATGTCGAGGGCGAGCGCCCCAGGAAGAAGATTCCTGCCAAGGTGATGTGGTATTCTCCTATAATACCACGGTTGAAACGTTTGTTCCAAAACAAAGAGCATGCCAAGGCGATGCGATGGCACAAAGAAGACCATAAGAAAGACGGAAAGTTGAGAGTACCCGCTGACGGGTCGCAGTGGAGAAAAATCGAAAGAAAGTACGGGAAGGAGTTTGCAGATGACGCAAGGAGCGTATGGTTTGGTCTAAGCGCAGATGGCATTAATCTTTTTGGGGAGCAGAGCAGCAACCATAGCACCTGGCCTGTGACTCTATGTTTGTATAAACTTCCTCCTTGGTTGTGCATGAAGCGGAAGTTCATTATGATGCCAGTGCTCATCCAAGGCCCTAAATAACCCGGCAACGACATTGATGTGTACCTAAGGCCATTAGTTGAAGAACTCTTACAACTGTGGAATGGAACATGTGTACGTGCATGGGATGAGCACAAACAGGAAGAATTTGACCTAAAGGCATTGCTGTTCGTGACCATCAATGATTGGCCTGCTCTCAGTAACCTTTCAGGACAAACAAACAAGGGATACCACGGATGCACGCACTGTTTGGATGATACCGACAATATATATTTGAATAGTTGTAAGAAGAATGTGTACCTGGGACATCGTCGATTTCTTCCGAGCAGGCATCCCGTAAGAAAGAAAGGCAAGCATTTCAAAGGTGAGGCGGATCACCGGACGAAGCCTCGCCACCGTACTAGTGCTGATGTACATGATATGGTCAAGGATTTGAAGGTGATATTTGGAAAGGGTCCTGGTGGACAACCTGTTCCAAAGGACGCTGACGGACGCGCACCCATGTGGAAGAAGAAATCTATATTTTGGGACCTGCCATATTGGAAAGACCTAGAGGTCCGCTCCACAATCGACGTGATGCACGTGACGAAGAATCTTTGCGTGACCCTGCTTGGCTTCTTGGGCGTGTATGGGAAGACAAAAGATACACCTGAGGCACGGGAGGACCAGCAACGTATGCACAGAGAAGACGGCATACATCAGGGTCATGCAAGCTACGCTCTTACCAAAGAAGAGAAGGAAATCGTCTTTGAATGCCTGCTCAGTATTAAGGTACCGTCTGGCTTCTCGTCGAATATAAAGGGAATAATAAACATGGCAGAGAAAAAGTTCCAGAACCTAAAGTCTCATGACTGCCACGTGATTATGACACAACTGCTTCCGGTTGCATTGAGGGGGCTTCTACCGGAAAACATTCGATTAGCCATTGTGAAGCTATGTGCATTTCTCAATGCAATCTCTCAGAAGGTAATCGATCCAGAAATCATACCAAGGTTACAGAATGATATGGTGCAATGTCTTGTCAGTTTCGAGTTGGTGTTCCCACCATCCTACTTCAACATCATGACACACGTCCTAGTTCACCTGTGCGAAGAGATTAACGTTTTGGGTCCTGTATTTCTACACAATATGTTCCCCTTTGAGAGGTTCATGGGAGTCTTAAAGAAATATGTTCATAACCGTGCTAGGCCAGAAGGAAGCATCTTCAAGGGCCATCAAAATGAGGAGGTCATTGAGTTTTGTATTGACTTTATTCCTGACCTTAAGCCGATTGGTGTTCCTGAATCGCGGCATAAGGGCAGACTGGATGGAAAAGGCACGCTAGGAGGGGAACAAATAATATGTATGGACGGACATTCTCTCACTGAAGCACACTACACAGTTCTACAGAATTCCGCCTTGGTGGCTCCGTATATGGATGAACACAAGAATTTGCTACGCTCCAAACACCCAGAGTGGTCTGATGACTGGATTACACGTGAACAAACCAGGAGTTTTGCCAGCTGGTTGCAGACACGTACCATGCATGACACCTCTATTGAAGACGACCTGTACTTGCTGTCCCAGTTACCATCTTCGAATATAATGACTTTCAAAGGGTACGAGATAAATGGTAATACATTTTACACGATCGCCCAAGATAAGAAGAGCACCAACCAAAACAGTGGTGTCCGCTTTGATGCAGAAACCAAGACGGGAAAGGAAACATATTATGGTTATATACAGGACATATGGGAACTTGACTATCGACGTGGTTTAAAGGTCCCTTTATTTCGGTGCAAATGGGTCAATATGACACGAGGCGGGGTAACGGAAGACCCGCAGTACGGAATGACAACAGTGGATCTCAACAATCTTGCGTATGCAGACGAACCATTCGTCCTAGCCAATGATGTGGCACAGGTTTTTTATGTGAAGGACATGTCTACCAAGCCAAGAAAAAGAAAAGATAAGGAAGCGAATGCATCGTACGATGAGCCAAAGCGGCACATAGTTCTTTCTGGGAAGAGAAACATCATGGGAGTGGATGACAAGACAGACAAGTCAGAAGATTATGAAAAGTTTGATGAAATTGCTCCATTCACAGTGAATATTGACCCGAGCATCCCGTTAAATGATGAAGATTTTCCATGGTTACGGCGCAAAGGGACACACGTGAAGAAAAAGTTTCACACCCAAAGATCTGGGATGTGATCGGTTCACTAGCTATCATCACTTTCTTCTGTGTTTCGCACCGAGAGGGGAATCTCTGTAATAGTTAGGGTAGTTATGTGTTTTGGCATTTGAAACGCGAAGAAATTTTATGTGCAAACAAATTCACACTAATTTCAAATAATTCAAAATTTAAACTATTCAAATTTAAAAACTACGGGCACTAACAAAAAAAATAGCAGAAAAGAAAGAAAAACTATAGCTGAAAAGAAAAAAACTATATAAAAAAACTACTCAAAAATAAATAGAAGAAAATAAATATAGCAGAAAAAAAACTACTCAGAAATAAATAGAAGAAAAAATAAAGCAGAAAAGAAAAAAATTATATTTGCTATTTTTCAATCTTTTACAAAATGACCGTGAAATTGAAAATCACTACAAAATGAACTCTGAAAATGTTGAATTTTGGCAAACTAGATGAAAAACTACTCACAAATAAATAGAAGAAAATAAATATAACAGAAAAGAAAAAACTATACAAAAAACTACGCAAAAATAAATAGAAGAAAATAAAGCAGAAAAGAAAAAAACTATTAAAAAAATTGGGGCGCTGCCCTGTGGGCCTGATAGGCCACAGGTGTGTAATTACAGGCCTTAAAGGCCCAGCAGACTCACAGGGCAGCGCGCAGAGTTTAGACCCACAAGCCTGCTAGCTATATAGAGGAGTTCGAAGTGGTAGCCGTGGCTGGGTTTATAAACCAGTGCGGCTGCCCTTCGCCCGGCGAGGTGGGACTAAACTTTGGGATGGCAGCGCGACCCCTTTAATACCGGGTGGTGGCACAAACCGGTACTAAAGGGGGGGCCTTTAGTACCGGTTTGTGCCACCACCCGGTACTAAAGGGGGTCGCTTCCCGCCGCTTGGCCTGGCCAAAACAGGCCTTTAGTACCGGTTGGTGGCTCCAACCGGTACTAAAGGTGCCTTCTATATATACAACAGCTATGAAAATTTCAGTTTCCCTCTCTGTTTGTTCCTCTGTTTCCGTCTCCGTCGCCGTCGCCGCCGCCCTCGATCGTCTCCGTCGCCGCTCGTCTCCGTCGCCGCCCCTGTCCCCGTCGCCGCCCCCGTCCCCGTCGCCGCCCTCGTCTCCGTCGCCGCCCCGGGCCCGTCCCCGTCGCGCCGTCCCCGTCCCCGTCGCGCCGTCCCCGCCGTCGCCTCGCCGTCGCCGTCGCCCGCTGTGAGCTCTCCCCCTCTAACCCCTCTCCCTCGCCCCTGGCGGCCACCATGGGCGCCGCCCCTCCCCGAGCCCATACACACACACACAAGCATGCATGAAGACATACACACACACGTACATATGTATTTTGTATGTTTAATTAGTTTAGATTATTTAGTGTTTAATTAGTATATACGTATTTTGTATGTTTAATTAGTTTAGATTATTTAGATTATTATTTTTTCACTATTATATATGTATGAATGCATGTTAGATGGATATAATTAGTGTTTAATTAGTATGGAAATTTTTTATATAATGTTGTTTTTCAGTTTTTTAATGGATGTATAGAAGTTGTGTTTTCTGTTTTTAGTGTTAGATGCTTAATTAGTATGAACTAGTATATAGATTTTTGAAATAGTAGAAATGTTAGAAATTTTAGTTATCAAAATCCAATCATTAAAAAAATATTATTTTTTGCAGGCATATAGCTAGTATTTGTTCTCGACGATGCCCGGCCCGCATCCTCGCCGTCGACCCGTCCGCGACGACGTCCAGCCGACCCATGTCCGGGACTGGGCTCCGCCGGGCTGGCACTGGGAGGTGCTGCCTGGAGGGGCGCGCCGCTTGATGAGGAACCCGGCCCCGGGTCCCATCGTCGACCCTGATGTCATTTGGTGGCATTCGCGTGGGCCAGTTTCGGTGCGGAGGGACCCGGCCCCGCCGGAGGTGGTACGTCGCCGTGTCCGGGAGGAGGACGAGCACGTCCATCGCTACATGGTTGCGTTAGAGCGCGACAGGTTCTCCAATACCTGGCAGTATCTTCGGGGATCTCACTTCAGCTATGATCCTGTGAGGGTTCCTTCTCTTTGGGTGTCCACCGCCCGCGCCGCAGGAACCGCGAGTGTCCTAGATTCTTCTGTAGTATTCGATCTTTAATTAGCTAGCCAGTGATGTACTATTCAATATTATATATTATTCAAGACGATGTATTCGAGATTATATCTATTATTCTAGACGAAGTATTCGAGATTATATCTATTATTCGAGACGATGTAATTTGAATACTAAATTGTTTTATATTTCTTTTGAATTAGTTAAATAAAAGCTATGGCAGACAATACCGACAGAAAGGGAGAACAGACCATGTTCGATATGATACGTGGGCCAGATGATGATCAGAATGTAGAAGATTATGACGTCTCCGAATTTCTAAACAACACCGGAGAGGGTGATATGATATTCGATCGCGACGACCGAATTGATGAAGTCATGAACTACGATTATGACGATGACGAAGAACATGTTGATCCTGAAACAAGAAAGACCGGCGAGGTATATATATTTATATAAGCAGGTATCTGGTGATCATCACATGTTTTAAATGACTTGAAGATATATTAACGAATCAATCTTTGTTCTTTCAGCCATCCGGATCGAGCAAATCTTCAGGCAAAAGGACGAAATGAGGCCCGAGCAAAAAGTTGAAGGAGGGCGTAAAGTACAATATCGAGGCAGTCATACCTAATGGCGAACCATTAGCGCCTAAGAAGATTGCGGACAAGTTCATTCGTCAGTGCGGAGTTCTTGTGAAGGACCAACTTCCGATCTCCCTTCAAGAATGGAGAGAGCCAGCAAAAGACAAAAGACAAAAAGGCAAAGAGGACGCTGCTCCACGTCCAGATGTTACTTTTGTCGACAAGAATCAAAAAGATCTGCTTTGGGATACTCTCATGGAACATTTCACCCTACCAGATCATTTCACAGAAGCAGATGTGCAGAAAGTCAAGGACGCTGCTCTTAGGAAGATGGCGGTTGCATTCAAGAACCACAAGAATCGTGAATGGGACAAGTACGTCAAGGGAGGAAGGAAGACTCCAGTATTCGAGGGAACACTAGATAACCAACGTGCTCATTGGGACGATTTCGTGAAATTCAAGGATTCGGAATTAGCTAAGGAACGGTCGAGAATAAACAAGAAGAATGCCGAAAAAAAGGATAAGTTCCATAAGCTGGGGCCAGGTGGCTATCCGGTGGCAATGCCTAAGTGGGATAAGCCTGAGAAAGAGACGGAGAATGCAGGTGCCACTCCGGTTACTAAGAGCTGCACCCCCCCAGGGTCAGGACTTGGTTCTATGCGCATGGGGGGAGTTGGACCCGAAGACAGGCAATGTTTCGACGAGGGCAAGTCTGAAGGGAGCCGACGATGCGATACTTGTTGCAATAGAAGAGGCACGATCGGGGGTGTTCCAGCCCAACAGAGAGAACGACGAGCTTACGCGTGCCCTGGGAAATCCTGAACACCCGGGAAGAACACGAGGCAAGGGCGCTATTCCGTGGTATGAGGGGTTTTCAGACTGGAACACCGACTACAGAACCCATGCGAGAAAGAAGATTGCGGAGGAGAAGAAGAGGAAGATGGAGGAGGAGCAGAGGAAGCGGGACTATGAACGCCTTCAAGGCCTAGAAGCAAGTCAAGCGGAATTGGTAGTCAAATTCCAGCGGCAGCAGGAGCAGATCGACTCACTTACCCAGCAAAGGGGGTCTCAGCAGCTCCAACAGCTAGCGAATGATCCAACATTGGATAGCACCGCCCCATCCATGCCGAGAAGCAGCGTGGGTTCCGCCCCGGACGACGTTATGCTGGGTAGATACCCTGTGGATGACATCACGGAGAACACTAGCTGCGAGCTACACGTCAAAATGAAGAACATATCCATGAAGGTGGCGGACGCCGTTGCTTTTACAAATCCCCCCGAGGCAACCATCCATTGCAACCCAATTCCAGCGGGCTATGCTCGTGTCTTGGTTGATGAGGTGGTGGACCCATATTCGGAGCTAGAGCTTGACTATCCTGGAGGTGACGACGAGCGCTTTCTTGGAGACGCCAAACATCGTATCATCCTATAGAAAAAGGATTGCATCATCTTTCGAAGGCCACCGACCCCGCGTCAGCCGACTCCTCGTCGAAGTCCGCCACCGAGTCAGCAGTCTCCCGCTCCTGCAAGTCCACCAAGTCCGGCAAAGTGTCAGGCCACTCCTCCTCCAAGTCCGGCAAAGTGTCAGGCCACTCCTCCTCCTCCAAGTCCGCCACAGCGTCAGACGTCCACTCCTTCTCCAAGTCCGGCACAACCTCAGGCCACTCCTCCTCCAAGTCCGGCACAGCTTCAGGCGGCCACTCCTCCTCGTCCAACTCAGCCCCGTCAGCCGTCTCCGCCGCCTCAGCAATCACAGAAGAGACACCCTGCAGCTATGGTGCGTAGCGGTACGAGTCGAGGTAGTACAGGAAGTACAGGCGGAGGCAAGCGATATAAATATGGTCCAAGCCTCACGCCTCTTCCGCAGAGGGCTTATGACAGGTCCGAGGAGGAAATCGCAGCCATATCGAAGTCCGAGGTGGAAGCCCATTTTGCACCGAAACCGCCACCGCCGCCAAGGGAGAAAGTGCCTGAGGAAACGATTGACCACTTCATTCGTATGGCTCAACCACCAGCTCCCAAGCCTGTTGACACAGACTATGAGCGCCACATCAGGAAGTTAAATCGAGCATGTCTACGTAAGGAGGCGAGCTCGGGATCGAGCAAACAAGAAGCAGCTGTCAAAAAATGCGGGAAAACCATTCCCCAGCTGGGAGAACAGGCGGCGTAATCGATCCCCTCGCTTGTTGTGCCAACAACACGTGACAGTACGCGCGCCCAATATTATTGTGGGCAAACAGTTTACGTTCCTGAGGTGGGCAATATGGTAATAACGGAGGAGCATATAATGCAGGCTGAAGTTCTCAAAATCACTGTTGGACAACTCCTCGAGATCGAGCCCATGCCTGTGCTTAGAGAGGATGAAATAAAACGGAAATATGTCCGGGGCCAACCTTTGGTCAAGCCAGATAAGGTCAAGAACCTCCCAACGAGAATGTATGAATTGCATCAATGGTACATGAACATTACCAAGATTTCCGATCGATTGTCCCTCATGGTGAATGTCAAGGAGGAGCATTACTACCATGAGAAAGCTGTGTCCGTTGAGTATTCTGAACTGTTTCAGTTATACAATCAAGACGCACTCGACAAATCTATCGTCAGTTGCTATTGTCTGTAAGTGATTTCTTTCTGTAATTTAAGTCTCAAGCTAGCTGTAGTGATCCTTTTGATCAATCATTACCTGTAATTATCCTCACTATATTCTTTTCTGTGGTATTATATGTAGGATGAAGATGTATGAAATGAGAAAAGGTGGACGCTATGGCATTGGGTTCATTGACCCAAACACCGTTAATGAATACACATGGAAAATAGATGCACGTCATCAAAAGGCCGTAGAGGACAGCATGCTAGAGTTCTTGAAGCGCCTCAAATACAATGAAAATATACTACTTCCTTACAACTTCCAGTGAGTCACATTGTCTTGTACTACAAATTCTCTGTTTTTGCCTACTAGCTAGCTACATGTTTTTGCTTACATATGCCCGCTTAATTAATACATGCAAACGTGTGTGCATGCAGATATCACTGGGTCTTGTGTATCATTAAAGTTGACGCCGGAACAGTTGAAATACTGGACTCACTACTCAAAGAAAAAATTGACTATAACATCTTGTTTGGGATAGTCAACAGGTAATTTCAATCATTATTAACTATATATCTCGGCCTATTTAGTTCGTCATTTCATAATATGAACTATTTAATAACCCCTTTATTCATTTTCTTTGTCGGCGGGCAGGGCTTGGGCAAGGTTCATCAGCGTCACGGAAGGCGAATGGAAAGAAAAGCTTAAATGGGGAAGACCCAAGGTAAGTAATTAAGTAGTACTAGCTAGCTAGTTAGCTGCCATCTCTTTAATTATCATGCTTGATTAATTATTATCTGATCAAATTCCATTCTCGTAAAGGCCCTGAAGCAGGTGCAGGGGACTGATCTGTGTGCATTCTGCGTTTGCGAGAACATTCGCATGATGGCGTCCGAAAGGAGCAGATCTCAAAGACAGGAATGGGTACGCTTGTCAAAACACTATTCACAATTTTTACACCATTATCGATATCTAGTCACACAACTAATACACATGCAATTGATCTCCTTCTTAACAGTTCAGAGAGGTGCGGGAGAAGCTCCTAGAAACGGAGCGCGTAGAAGCACTTCAAGAGGAAATAGCGGGATTTTTGCTCGACCAGGTCATAAATCCGAAGGGAGAATACTATTACCCGCTACCGCCCCCATGAAAACCACTTCCAATTGGCATCGTGCTCCGAAAGCACCAATTAGGCTAATGCCACTGGCTCCGAAGGCAACATGCATATGTAGGAGAAATTGTATATAGCTATACATGTGTGTATGTATGAATTAATTAATATGATGGTTTGTGAGACATTGATGATATATATATGCATGATTGGTTCTACTAGAAATTCTATTTATA
>NC_041387.1:664598203-664603242 GCF_002162155.2 Triticum dicoccoides | reverse complement strand
CCCCCCCATACTCTATGAAAACTTTTAAGTGTGTACCTCTAATTATTGGCTTGAATATTCAAGGTTTCTCAGAGTTTATGCACAACTTGTCTTCTTGGCCCCTTGAACCCTGATTAGCCACCTCAACAAACCTTATCAAGCTCCGCCACTGGTTCTCCAAAAGAGGAGATTAAAGTGCCCTCTAATACATGTAGGCACTTCTTTTCTAGCAGTGTTTTACGTTTTGCTTCTTTTATACACCTCTCGTCTTTTTGCCCCATCCGCGTCCCCCGGAGGCTTCCACGTCTCGTCTTCTTGCCCCATCTACTAATTCTCATGTAAGTGCGCCCTATTCATTCTGAAACTGCTTTACGTCTCGTTAGCTGTTTTATCAAGTCTCAGTTACAACTTAATCATGGAGCTAAGACCATCGGTTCGACCTGTGGTCTATGCAGTTATTTTGTTTATGAAGATATGGTTTATAACTAGATCCAGTGACGGTGGCCAAATACCCTCTCTCCAGATTGCACTCTCTCCACTGTAAACAGCCGAGGGGAGGCAACCGTGCAACACGTATCCCACGAGTGCTTTCGAGTCGCCATGACGCTTGGCTTGATCAGAAAAACCAAGGCCCACACCCCCAGCAGGCCGACCAAAGGGGTTCACCCAGCGCGGCTGACTCAGTTAAAATCAAGGCCACCGAGCGAAATCGATCGCCTCGATCACTACTGGGTGATTTTACCCCATGGAGCTTAGTGATATAGGAGGTTTTGATCATATATTTAAGTAACAAAATGTCAATGCATGTCATAAAAAATTATACCATCAGAAACTATGTTCAAATACGAATCTAATGATATAATTTTTGGTGACATGCATTAACATTTTATTAGTCAAATCCATGGACGATATTTCACGCAGAATACGAAGGGGCCAATAAACCAGGTCGAAGGTAGTACATGAGTATGAGTAATGATTCTATAGACTCCAAAAACTGTTTAGATACTTGTATGAATTCAGAAAGCAAGTATGTATGACATGTTACTTAATCCTTGGGCACCATATATCCATCTCTTGTTCCGCTTCTGTGGCATGAAGGGTGCACAAAAGAGCTAGCATCAACCTCTAGAGAGAATCCATGCCGGCACCGCGGACAAGCCCGAGACAGCCACCGGGCACGCCCGCTCATGGCCGGGTGGGTTACACGACCACACTTAGGCTTTCGGTAGCACCTCCTAGCATCCTATATATATAGCCGCCACGTTATAGTGGAGCAGGACCGCGTTATGGCCCAATCTGCCTCGGCCATGATCATAGAGTTCTCATGATCTTACCTCGTGTGGATACAAGACGCATGCATGGTGCATACATGGGACATAAAGTTCAGTAACCAAGCGGCCAGCTTGGTAAGCTGCCAACAAAAAAATGCAATCAGTGACATACAATTCAGTAGAAGATATGTGACATAAAGTAGTTTGCAAAATAGTTATAAGGATATCAGGTGCTCCCTCTCTCTGTTCCAAATATAAAGGATGTAAACTGTAGTAAAAGTCAAACTTTGTAAAACTTGACTAAAATATAAAGACAAATATCCATATCTACAATAATTAATATAAAAGTTACGAAAGTATATCTTCTGACGAAATAATAATACTGATTTGGTGATGGCATTTTTTTTTACTGATTTGGTATAGTAGATATTCACATTATTCCTATAAACTTAAGTGGGACATAGAAAATAAGTTTACCTTGTAAAAACAATTATGCCCCTTGTATTTTATAAAAAAAGAAGATGTGTAGAAAGAGTAATTTCATACTCCCTCCATCCCATGATGTAAGACATCCTTTTAATGTCAAAAAAAGTCTTACATTATAGGAGAAAGAGAGTACTATACATACTCCTTCTGTGTCTGGCTGCAAAAGAGAGGAGACGAATTTGTCGCAAGGAGACCAAGCCCAAATTGGTATCTCTGGGTACATAAATATAGCCCAGAAGTAGCTAATTAAATAGAGTTGTGACTCCTACACTTGGTGCATGCGTCACTCTTGCTTGCGTCACCAGCGCTACGCATATGCTGCTCTGGGCTGGCGCTATCAGAAGCAGGCTATGCATCAAGCCCATCCACGGTAGTAGCATTACTCTGTCCACGAGCAGACGAGCTAGCTTCACCGGGAGAAAAACAATAAGGGAAATCATATCTTTATATATGGTGGATCTTCACAAGACTAGATAATAAGTTTGGTTGACGTTTCTAATACTACTTCCAAATATTGGAATCGACGTGCTAGCTAGCAAGTGGTCCTTGTCGAAATGGTCCAAGCCCAACAGACAATTTGCTGCGGTGGTACCTCATCCAGTCGATGGTAAGCAAATGTGACAGACAGAAATATTGAACTACAAAAAAAAAAAGCAGACAGAAATATTTTCTATTCTCCACATGTGGGTATATAGAGTATCTAGCTACTACATTTCGTGCGGTGCGTTTCTTGCTCCATTGTTTTTTCAGAAAGTTAATACTTACTGCATTTTTATGACGTGGGGGGCATCAGCACTCAATAATGTTCCATGTATGGCCCATTACCCATAACTATGAGCTCGCTCATCACCCACTTGTCACCGCATTGAATGCAGCGTCACGGTCCAGTCAGCACGTATATACAGCAACCGTTGATATTCCTGGAGTAGCATGTGTACCTTACTGCATTGCACTTCCGTGGCCACATATACCTCATTTGTACAAAATTAAATTAAAATAGCTACTCCCTCTGTCCCAAAATATAAGAATGTTTTTAACAGTACACTAGTGTTAAAAACGTTTTTATATTATGGGATGGAGGAAGTACATACGTAGTACTTCCTCCGTCCCATAATGTAAGATGTTTTCTGTTCACACCCAGTCAAACCATGCCACGCGCAGTGTTTCTTCTTCCTTCATCACATGCTTCTCCTACTGCATGAAGCTAGCAGCTGCTTGCGGGATCTTAACTCGGTATCTTGTTCTTCTTCACTTTGGTTGCATTTCGATCCACACCCATTGGGACCGGCTGCATGCTCATCTCTTGTACCTCGTGAGCTAGATGGAGGTGAAGGCGAAGTCGGCGAGGGGCAGGAGGAGGAGCAGAGCGACTGCGACGGCGGCGGTACATCTGGAGAAGGACTCGGAGGAGGAGAGGAGGCAGCGCATAAAGGCTCTCTGCCAGAAGCTCGCGTCCCTCATCCCAAAAGAACACTACCCCAACCCTGCAAGAACTAAGAACACGTACGCTTCGCCTCATTACGGCCGGAGTATAACTCAACAGTGTGGTTTCTACTTGGCGAGCATATTCCGAATATTTAAGTGGCGAATGGTAATTAACAGGGTTAGTTTCTTGGTGTTCGATGGACATATATTTTCACTAGCCATTGGCATAGTCGTCCTCATCACATGAAATATCATAATCAGGGGGCCACATGCATCTAGTTTCTAGGAATGTATTGCTTTCCTCGATTAAGTTCGTTCTTCTGCCAGTGCCATAATATGAATGTCAGGAAATATCTAAGTGTCACAGTTGATGGAGTAGTCCTTTTGTTTTTGGTTTTTAGATAAAAGGCTCGAGATGAGTTCGGCTTTGATTTAACAAAGTCATCAACATGCCAAGAATTACAACGCATCCACAACAGGCGAAAGGATACAATGGGGCTTCCTTTTTTTCTTTTTTCTTTTTTGAGGGGATACAATGGGGCTTACTAGAAAGCAACAAACAACACAACAGCAAAAGGTAGTATCTAATAAATGGAAAACAAAGAGCACAACTAGCTAATAATGACGAAGCACCACTTCTGTTTGCAGCTTGCAACAATTATTTCGTTCATCTTGTAAAACTCATGCTCTGAATTCGGACATCCACAAGTAAGAATACATGGCTTTCCCTGCAGAACTGTCCCAATGCCCCCGTGTCGCTCTTCCTGGGCGACACGGGCGGCGCCTCCAGCTTTCGTCGCCAGGCCACCTCCAGCTTTCGTCGCCAGGCCACCTCCTCCACGCTCCTCTTCCCGGCCGCCACCGGCCAGAGTCACCCGGCAAAACCCTGTGCGACTGCGGGCGGCGGCGCGGTCGTCTTCTTCCTCCACGGCTCATCCCTTTGCGCTTCTTCAACCCTAGCCAGATGTAATGCGATCGAGCGCTGCTCCTCCATAGTCGTTGGTCTGGTTGCCTGCCAAGGGTGGGGTGGACAAGACCAGGAGGGCCAAGGGACATCTCGTCCCACACAAATATGGGGAGCGTGGTCTGGAGCCGCCCCTACCCAGACCTGGCGTAAGATTGGGGACGCTAGCCCGTGTGCAGGTGACCGTGGCCGGTGCCCCTAGTGGTGTTGCATGCCGGACTGGTGGCGGACGGTGTCCACCCAAAGGTTTTCATTAGGGTTCCTCCCTCCAGATCTGGTGGTTTACTTAGTGGTGAGATGCAAATTATGGATGTTGGGTTGACATAGAGGGATGGTTGTGTAGCGGCGGCGGTCGCACATTGCATGTAGTTGCGGGGATCGTAAAAAACTGGTGACGACAACACATGAGTGACGGTGCTACTCGAGCACCTGGTCTCGAACTCCGGGGTGAAAGGCTAGGTCTAACCCAAGTGAGTTAGACCTGAAAATGACAATGTTTTTACGTTGTTATCTTGTCGCTCCAGCACCAATTAAGAAAAGCATACATGTGAAAATATCATGCAGTAAGATAGCAAAGCATGACCAAAAGGTATGTGAAAACATCAGGGTGCCACACATTAATTAGCACCACGTGACATAAACCACTATCGAAACCATTCCTAGAGGTGAACTTGTTTTGAAGTCTTGTCATGTCGAGGTATATAGTGGGAAAAACGACGAACCTACAAGCAAATATCCTGTAGTCGATTAGTTAACATTGTGGTTACAAAGTGTTGTGAGTGATTGAACAAATCATTGCCTTGTCACACACTCTGGCAAACCGAATGAAAAAGATTGAAGCAAATCCACAATTGGTCTTACGGCGGTACATTATTTTGTAATATATTTTCGAAATCCAAATGGCTTTATTATGT
>NC_041387.1:664590594-664597812 GCF_002162155.2 Triticum dicoccoides | reverse complement strand
ATCTAGAAAAGGAAGGGTTACCTGAGCAGATAAAATCATGTCATGATATACAATTTACAAATTCGTTCTCATAATCTTTTTGCACTATTATTCCTTAAACGCTGAAAGAGAGGGTCAATGAACAACAACATAGGAGGAGCTCTCTGCAGGCCTTGGATACCTTAAGAGGAGATATTAGCATCCCAACGTCCCCTAGGACTACTACCACGAGAAGCGGTGCAGGGTCACCGGATGAAGCGAAAGTTTGGAAGCACGACACCAATATTAGATGTGCGGGAACACGACGATACAAGCATGGATATGAGGCTTATATGCAGCACAAAGAGGCTGATTTAGGTGTAGTTTGGTTCGCGTCCTCGAGAAATCTCGCCTGGCCTGACGCGTGCCTAGATGTTGCCGGTGAGTTGTTTGGCTCATGTCTAGAAAAAGCCTGGACTAGCCTGGCCCGGAGTAGCATGCGACTGATTAGCCTGGCTAGTGAAGCTAGGGAGGAGGTTAGCCTGGCTCAGGCATAAGGATTCAGACGCCTGGTGCAACAGAACAGCTGCCTGGGCTTTAATCACATAAACGAATATTTGTACGTGGGCTCATGTGCTGAATTTTTTAATCCTAGTAACTATCCAGGCAAGGACATTAACCAAACGCCTCTTAACCAAACCATGCCTTTCCAGGCAGCTAAACGACCTAAGATCATGTAAGGCAGCAATATTTCCCAAGCATACATCTGTGGACATAAACCAAACTAGCCCTTAGTCTTCTTCGAGGTTTTGAAATATTTTTTGCATCTATAAGTATGATAACATGAATCAGATCTACTTGCCAGATCAACATGGCACTCCACAGCAGTGGCGGATGTAGGATCTTTACACTGCATATTGCAGGTGTCAAACTACATATAGAAACGTAGGAACAACATAGTTCAGTACATTGGTTCAAAATTTGTGAAATTTGTACTACAAATAGTATATTTGGTCTCGATATCATCATAATTCTAGATCGCAAAAAAGAAAGATATCATCATAATTCTAAAAAATAGTCTCAAGGTAGACATCAAATTGTTGGTCAATTAGTGTTCGGTATATGATGTAGGATGTTTTGCATTTTAGGAGGAAGTGTCATATCATCCATGGAACACCCACTGAATTCTCCCCTGCTCCATACAAGGATACGACATGAAGATGTTGTTTATTTTTTTGCACCAATCGACACATGGAGTGATACCATCTGCGAACCTCAGAGTCACTCTTTTAAGCACCGGAGCACATGTAAGTATCACATTCAGGAAATCCAGCTCATGATCCTCCCCGTCAACGCCTTCGATTTCCATCCTTTCCAGATCAGCTAACCGGACATTCTGTGTTCTCCAGTCCTTATTAGGGTCATGGCAGAGACAACTTAATTGGCATGCAGTTGTTGTCACCTAAATGAAATGTGAATTACAACAAGATATTACATATGTTGCAACACTGATACATTATTAGCTCAAGAATCTATCTAAATTTATTTATTTTTATTGAACATGTACTGCATACATTCCAGATGTGCTTATAAGCACAAACGATATATAAATACCTTTGACGATCTTTGTAGGATGAACTTCAGGTTCCCTATAGAAGCTGTATGAAGCGGATGCATTGCAAGGAAGCGCAACACAAATGCTCCGAACACATGTCCCTTGGTTCTGAGGTGCAGGACCAAACCAGAGAAGTTGGTGACCAGATGTTTATGCATCTCCGACGGAAATCGGAGCTCTGCATTTCGAGATTTAAATGAATCCTGCAAAGCCAATTCAGCGACACGTACGTCATGAACATGTCCAACTTAACCGGTAAATTGATGAAAGGATGTCAAGAGATGTACTTGGGCACACATGTGCAGGGACAGGACATGTACGCCTTTCTCTCTAGTGTTTACGCCCACCTCTAGGAGACCCCAGAGACCAAGCCTGTAGAAGGCCCTGGCATACGAGCACCGCCATGAGACCTTCTCCACCATCGGCGCCAATACGGAGGCCCCGAGGTCTCCGAGGGCATGGAAGCGCACTGCCAACTGCTTAAGCACGGGGGCCTCGACGTGGATACGCGCTCTCAGCTTGTTGCTGCTCTCTATGACGAGTTCCTGCAGCCACTGTGAGTGCACGGTGAGTTTCTCCATGCCTGCAACACCGGTGGTGTTCACGGTGAGGATGCGCAGGCACGGGCAGCGCGGGATCAGCCCGGCGAGGTCGACATGGCAGCCCGAGAGGGAGAGTCTCGTCAGCGCGGGGAACACGGCGCTGGCCCGTGGCCGGGCCAGTCGGAGGTACCCGGCGCGCAGCTCGATAGAGGTAGCGCGGTCGAAGCTGGGCAGCAGCTCCACATCCGAGCCGACGACTTGAAGCTTCCGCGGGAGGGTGAGGCGTAGCTCCGCTGGCGAGAGCGCCGGCATGGCAAGCAGGAACGACTCCAGCGAGGAGACCATGAGGGAGGGGAGGAAGGGGACGCTGACGTCGAGGAGGAGGCGTTGGTACATCCCGGGAGGAGCGGTATTGTTGAGCGCAGCCTTGAGCGACCCGAACGGGAGGTCGTGGAGGGTGACGGCGATCTCGGGGAGGCGGGTCCAGAGGTCGCTCCACCGGCGGGAGAGCATGCAAGTGCGCGCGGCACCGCCGCCGGAGCCGACTCTCTCGATGATATGGAGGAGCACATCATCCGGAAGGGTGCTGATGTAGTCGGCTGAACCCTCCATGGATACAAAATCCCAGCGCTATGCGTACTACGGGATTTGATTTGAGATCGAGATGGGGCTGGGGAAGAAGAAGCGGAAACTCTATCGCTCGCGTAATTATAAGTTTGCACCATGTTGTGTGTGTTACTTACCATCTATTCCTACATATACTACTACCTTGATTTGATTTGTACACGCTTGATTTATTGCAAAACCCTTATTTGTTTCCAAAATCAGTACTTGATAGTTGAAAGTATGTTTTGGTCTTATGTTTTCTTTTCTTCCAAATTTGGTTCAACTTGCACCGTTTCACTTCTCACAAATTTTTATAAGCCTTTTTCTCAAGCACAAAGGAAACCTTGATTTGTTCCCAAAATAAGTAAATAAATCCCTAAGAGGAAGAAACTACCCTGTTTTCTCAACGACTTAGTACAAGGTTCCATACAAGAGCGAAGCGGGTCGGGATTTTTTTTAACCCAATTTATAGTGCGCGACCGTTCGGTATTTGGCATGGCCGCACGACGTCCCCTACACCGTCTACTCATGTTTTGGCGCCGGCATCGTAACGGAGATTTGGCGAGCCAGCTGAGCGGATGCTGACGTGGGAGAGAAGGACAAGGGTTGCGGATAGAAGTGGTCGGTCGCGGTAGTCCATTCCTTTTTAAAAAGGGATAAGTATATTTTTCGTCCCTTAACATTTGCAAAAGTATAGATATGGTCCGCCAACTGCAAAACCAGCAAATTTAGGTCCCTCAACATTCAAAACCGGATAAGTTTAGTCTCTCAACTTTCAGAACCGGATAAGTTTACTCCCTCGTGCCGTTTCGGGTGGTTTTGTGCCGACGTGCAGTGGTTTTTGACTCTGCGCGGTGGCTGTCGGCCATGAGGCCACTCCTCCCGGCCGAGGCAGCGCCCAACTCACAGTAATTCTGCTGTACAAAGCTAGCCTCGTACTAGCTCATCGATCCGCTCGTGTGTAAACTAATCTCTCCCTGATCTCTCCCTGATGCGCTTCTGGCTGTTGAATAATTAATTCGGCCGCTGATTATTTCTCCTTTTCTTCTCATTCAGTTAGCAGGGCGCGAGCTCACTATTTTGTGTGGAGGCCGTGCGGGTTGAGTCCGGCAGCTGTATATACGGTGGCATAACTAATTTCCACACTGGCTAGCAAATGTTTTAGAATTTTATTGAGATCTCGCAATACACTTTTTTATTATTTCACCTTCATCATATATATAGGGTGCAACAAAATATCCTCATTTTACACATATAGATTGGTATTGGTCGTCATCTCAAAGGAAATTTGAATACTACCTGGAAGGAAATTGCGTTTGAAAGTGTGCATGTTGAAATATGTCACAGCTTATAATAAACATTGCAGTAACGTGGATTATGGGTTTCCTTTGAGGCCTGTAATGGCAATGGATTGGATGATATGCTGGAGAAAAGAAGTAACGTAAAGCGAGCAAGAGCCTGCTGGTTCGAGAGAAAAGAAGTAATGTAAGCCAGACTTAAGTACTTAACAGACATCACTTGAGCAACAACATAGGGTGAGTTCATCACTACTAATCTTGGAATTTTCCTATCAAAAAGAGACAGTGACATATATAAAGGCCATAGCAACCATGCATCAGTTTTAGCTTGGTTCTGCCCTCTTTATTGGGCACCACTTCAACGCTTGTAGATCCACTACACTAGAAACATAATAGAAAGTAGTCTTGATTGAAGCCATGAAGCAAGATCAGGTAAACAGATAGGAGTTGGTCGGTGTGGGAGAAGACAATCTTGTTAATCAGCACCCTCAATCCGCAAACATAAGCATGAGAATCATGTCAATGCAGAACTTTGTCTGCTACATATTGACCCTGCATGGAGAGGAGGTAAAACAAAACCAGTTCAGTCACATGGAAATATTAAGGCGGTCCTTGTAAGTTTCAGCAACAACAGGGTGACTAAGATAAAGAAGCTGGTGACTAGAAAGTGCACATAGAAAAGCTGAGGATCCATGTACAAATTCAGAACTAATACTCCCTCAAAGATGAATCAGCAGAAATATAGCATATTAAGCCAATTAGTGGACTGCATGCAGGAGCATCTATATGCTCGGAACCGAAGTATAGATGGTATGACTGAATTATAAAATACAATAATAAAGGGGTCTTAGTCCTCTCGGCTTCCTTTAACTGGAAAAGAACCTATGAAAAAGATGAGCATGAAAATGGAAGAACATCGTTGTAGCATGTGGACCATCAGTGTCGAATATTTGAGCAAATAAAGAGGGCAGAACCAAGCTAAAACTGAATCATCCTTGAAGAAATATTAAACATGTCATTGACACATTCCCACAGCTCTAGAAATTTGCAAACCATCAAGACCACTGATATAAAAGAACTGTATAAGTTTCGGATCAGAATACAGGCACAAAGCTAATGGATGAGTTTAGACTTCTAAATGGTAAAATGACAAAATAGTTTTTGCATCCATGAGTATGCTAAGGATGCATCGGACATGCTTACCAGATCGATGTTGCACTTCACAAAAGGATGCGCCTTGAAGATGTTGTTTACTTTTGTGCACCAATCGGCACATGGGTTGACACCATCTGCCAGCTTTACAGTCACTCTTCTAAGCATTGGAGCACATGTAAATATCACTTCCAAAAAATCAAACTCACGATCCTCCCCGTCAACACCTTCAATATCCACGGTTTCAAGATCAACGAAGGAGATAGTTTGTGTTCTCCAATCCTTGGGCTCATCACAGAAGCAATTTACTGGGCATGCTTCTTTTTCCTAAAAAAAATGTGAATTACAATAACATACTATAGATGTTCAACTATTGAGACCTTAGTTAAATAATAATGTAAGTAACCATAATATTTTTGTTGAACATGTACCGCATATATATATATATATTATAGATGTGCCACTACCGAGACCTTAGCTAAAGAATGTACCTAGATTTTTTTGTTGAACATGTATGGCATATATATTTCTAATGTATAAGCACAACAATAAATTACCTCTGACTTTAGTAGGATGATCCTAAGGTTCCGTACAACTGTACGAATCCGATGCATCCCTATGAGACGCAACACAACTGCTCCAATGGCATGCCCTGTGGTTCTGAGATGTAGGTCCAAACCAGAGAATTTGGTAACCATATGTTTATCAATCTCTCCCGCAAAGGTGTGCTCTGCATTTAGAAATTTATATGAACCCTGCAAAATCAATTCAGAAGACATCACAAGTAAGTTAAATTTATCGGGCAATTAATTCTGGTAAATTAAGGAAGCAAGGGAGGATGCATACTTGGGCAGCCATGTGCACGGACAGGACATAGCCGTTGGGGAGCTCCAAGCATCCGCCTTTCCGGGAGTCTATAGTGTTTAAGCCGACCTCCAAGAGGCCCCAGAGGCCAAGCCTGTACATGGGCTTAGGGTAGGAGCACCTCCACGAGAACTTCTCCACCATCGGTGCCAAGACGAAGACCCTGAGATCGCCGCGGGCATGGAAAGACACTGTCAACTGCTCAAGCACCGGCGCCTTGACGTCGACACAGCTTGTCCATGTGTCTCTGCTCTCCACGGAGAGTTCCTCCAGCGATGCCGAGTGGATGGTGATGCTCTCAATGGCCGCCAAGCCGTTGTTGTCCACCGTGAGCACGCGGATGCGCGGGCAGAGAGGGATCAAGGTGGCGAGGTCGACGTCGCAGCCGGTGAGGGAGAGTGTCTTCAGCGAGGGGAAGCCGGAGGAGGGCTGGCGGAATCGGAGATGCCGTGCGCGTAGATTGATGGTGGCGGCGCGGCAGAAGCGGGGCAGGTCCACCGGAGGAGGGGGAGAGACCTGCGTGCTCCATGGGATCCCTAAGTGCAGCATCAGTTGCAGCAGGTTATCGGGCAGGTCCCTACGTGGGACGTGGACGTCCGGCGAGAGGACGAAGAGCATGTCCACGGCGAGAGGGCCGCGGCGGCGTGAAGCAGCGAGGAGATGCTGGCGGCGGGGAGCGTGTCGGCTTGCCAGGGGACGCGGATGTCGAGGTGGTAGCGCCACACCCCGGGACGGGCTGCGCGGGCAAGCGCGGCCTCGAGCAAGCTGAACGGGACGTCATGGAGGGCGACGGTGAGGCTGGGGAGGCGGGTCCAGAGGCCGCGCCACCGGCGGGAGAGGAGGCTGGTGCGCGCGGCTTCGCCGGCGCAGCCGAGGCGCTCGAGGACCTGGAGGAGCAGATCCTCCGGGAGGGGGCTGATGAGGTCGGCTGGACCTGGGCAGCCGCGGCACGGTCCCTTCTCCGTCTCCTCCATGGGAAATTCCAATGCTGCGGCCGGGGTGTGGTGGACGCCGCAGGGTGAGTACTAATGCAAATATGTAATTTCGTACTAGGAAATAGGACTCTTTGCGCGAGGGAAATACAACTCACTGGTGGAAAAAGGGCCTTTGGTCGCGGTTCGCAACTGCCATTAGTCGCGGTTGCGCAACCGCGACAGACCGGGCGCGACTAAAGGCCCCCCCC
>NC_041387.1:664579329-664584108 GCF_002162155.2 Triticum dicoccoides | reverse complement strand
GTGAACCAGGAGGTGCGTCATAATATTGAAGAAGGATGGCGGGAACACCAACTCGAAACTGACAAGACATTGGATCACATCGTTCTGTAACCGTGGTAGAACTTCTGGATTGATTACCTTCTGAGAGATTGCATTGAGGAATGCACATAGCTTCACAATGGCTACTCGAACATTTTCCGGCAGGAGCCCCCTCAAAGCAATCGGAAGCAATTGCGTCATAATCACGTGGCAGTCGTGAGACTTCAGGTTTTGGAACTTTTTCTCCGCCATGTTTATTATTCCCTTTATATTGGACGAGAATCCAGACGGGACCTTCATACTGCTCAGGCATTCAAAAAAGATGACCTTCTCTTCTTTGGTCAGAGCGTAGCTGGCACGACCTTGAAACCATTCCGGATGCCGGTCATCAGGGTCTTTCAAACGTTGCTGGTCCTGCCGTGCTTCCTTTGTATCATTTGTCTTCCCATACACGCCCAAGAATCTTAGGAGGTTCACGCAAATATTCTTCGTAACGTGCATCACGTCGATTGCAGAGCGGACATCTAGGACTTTCCAATATTCTAGCTCCCAGAATATAGATTTCTTCTTCCACATGGCTGCGTGCCCGTCAGCTCCCTTCGGAACTGATTGTCCGCCAGGACCCTTTCCAAAGATGACTTTCAAATCCTTGACCATATCAAATACCTCAGCACCAGTGCGTTCCGCAGGCTTCGGCCGGTGATCTGCCTTGCCGTTGTAATTCTTGCCTTTCTTTCTTACTGGATGAATTTTCGGAAGAAATCGACGATGCCCAAGGTACACGTTCTTCTTACAATTTGGCAAATGTACACTTTCAGTCTCATGTAAGCAGTGCGTGCATGCATTGTATCCCTTATTTGACAGTCCCGAAAGGTTACTAAGAGCAGGCCAATCGTTGATGGTTACGAAAAGCAACGCTCGTAGGTCAAATTCCTCTTGTTTGTGCTCATCCCACACACGGACACCACCCCACAGCTGTAAAAGTTCATCAACTAATGGCCTTAGGTACACATCGATGTCGTTGCCGGGTTGCTTCGGACCTTGGATGAGCACTGGCATCATAATGAACTTCCGCTTCATGCACAACCAAGGAGGAAGGTTGTAGATGCATAGAGTCACGGGCCAGGTGCTATGGCTGGAGCTCTGCTCGCCAAAAGGATTCATGCCCGTACTTAGAGCAAATCTTATGTTCCTTGCGTCAGCTGCAAAATCTTTGAACCATCTGTCGATCTTTCTCCATAGCGTTCCATCTGCGGTGTGTCTCAACTCCCCGTCCGACTTACGGTCCTCTTTGTGCCATCGCAACAACTTGGCATGCTCTTTGTTCCTGAACAGACGTTTCAACCGTGGTATTATAGGAGCATACCACATCACCTTGGCGGGAACCCTCTTCCTGGGTTTCTGGCCCTCAACATCGTCACCAGGGTCATCGCCTCTGATCTTATAACGCAATGCAGTGCATACCGGGCATTCATTCAAATTCTCGTATTCACCGCGGTAGAGGATGCAGTCGTTGATGCATGCATGTATCTTCAGAACCTCTAAACCTAGAGGGCAGACAACCTTCTTTGCTTCGTACGTACTGGCGGGCAACTCGTTATCCTTTGGAAACATATTCTTCAACATTTTCAGCAAGTTTTCAAATGCCCAGTCAGCTACACCTGCCTCTGCCTTCCATTTCAGCAAATGCAGTGTGCAGCCCAGCTTTTTCAGACCATCATCGCATCCGGGGTACAGCGCCTTTCTGTGATCCTCTAACATGCGATCCAAATTCTCCCTCTCCTTTTCAGTTTCGCAGCGTCTCCGTGCATCAGCAATGGTCCGACCAAGATCATCAACGGGATCATCACATGCCTCTTCTTCACCTTCCCCTTCACCTTCAGCATCCTCCATGAAAGTATCACCGAAATGAGCAAGATAGCTTTCATCGATGAAATCATCCCCTTCTTCATCTTCTTCCATTATAACCCCTCTTTCTCCATGCTTGGTCCAACAATTATAGCTTGGCATGAAACCGTGCCGAAGCAGATGCATGTGAACATCTCTTGAGGAAGAGTAACCCTTCTGATTCTTACAGATAACACATGGACAGATAACAAAACCCCCCTGCTTGTTCGCATTAGCCACTACGAGGAAATCTTTCAAACCCGTAGTGAACTCGCCGGAGAGTCGGTTACCGTACATCCATTGCTGATTCATCTGCATTATTATAATATAAAATATATAATTAACCATCATGCATTTGTTAAACTAACTAGCTACAAACAATATAAATTAAACAATGAACTGCACACATGCATATTTTATCAATGACACACATGCATGAAAGGTTCAAGTTGCTAACCGCGATCGAGGAGGAAAAAATAAATGAGGAACCTCAAGTGTGGCTCCAACACTTCATATCATGTTTGTTTCACCCTCTTAGGGTATTTCATCAAACACCTTGTGTGCATAAGAGGAACCAAAAGCAAACCTACACCCCCTTGTGAAGCTTGTGAAGAGAAGTGGCACCAAATGGCTAAGTGAGTGTGCTGAACTGGTATATATAGGGGAGGAGCTTTAGTCGCGGTTGGCCTGGACAACCGCGACTAAAGGCCTTTGCGCACCTTTAGTCGCGGTTGGCCTGGCCAACCGCGACTAAAGCCCCTCACGTGCACCAGCTGGCCACCGAGCGCCCTGGGCCCAGGCCTTTGGTCGCGGTTCGTCTGCCGAACCGCGACTAAAGACTTCATTAGTCGCGGTTCCTACAGTTTCGCGACTAATGGGGCTGGACGGAAGCCTCTTTTTCTACCAGTGACTCCTTGGTTTTCCCATCGTACAACAATCAAACCTTAATTTGGTGCAGAATTAGTAATGTATGTACTGCCTCTGTTTCTAATTATTTGGCTGTTTAAACTGAACTATCAAATCGTCTTATCACCACCGGAACAGGGTGCTACCCCGACGGCCCCCGTCAGCCTATTCGGAGCTATGCCGACAGCCAGGTCCCGGCCGTCGGCGTATCTAGGCCGTCGGGCTACCCAAAGCTAAGCCGACGGCAGCCGTCGGCACAGAATGGTCGTCGGCCTAGCTACGAACACGCCGACAGTTGCCGTCGGCATACACTGGCCGTCGGCATACTCGTCGGCTCGGCGACCCCGCTCGTGACGGGAGGCTAACGTCGTCAGAGCTATGCCGACGTTGGTGACGGGCGGCCGTCGGCATAGGTCCACATGCCACGTCACCGATCCGGGACGGGATGAAATCACTATTCTGACCTTTTTAACAATCTTTGTCACAAAATGAACTTGACATGAAAGTATTTCACAATCTGACCCTTTTAGCAACGCCACAGCCCGTGACGTTTCTTCTCCATATAAAAACGCCGAAGTAGCTCGCGTTTCAGACCCACATACGAACTCCAAGCTAGCTAGCGCTTCCGATCCACATGGAAACGCCAAGCACCTTGGCGTTTCCGCCCAGGCCGAAACGCCACGATCATTGGCGTTGCCCATCTGATTGCTCTGGTGCAGAGCTGCTCCACCCTCTTGTGCAATGCATGCGACTTCCCTGCATCAAACACAAGAAAGAGCATTCCCATTTCAGCCCAAAGTACACTGATGCAAGTGACAAATCAGACCAAGAGGCCAAGGGGTGGAGGAGTGGCTTGCCGGATCTCGGGTCCCGGCCGGCGAAGATGATGGGCTCCATGCCACCGTCGAGCTCCGGGAGCGCGACCTCCAGCGCCACCTGGATGGGGTGAAGGCCCAAGGTGCTGTTGAGACACTCCTCCGTGGTCTGGAACACGAGCGGCAGCGCGACGATGTACGACACATCGAGCTTCATCAGCGAGGCGATGGCCTTGGGGTGGTCCTGCCTGGCCGGCCTGCCGACGAGCGCAAACCCGGTGAGCGACACCACGGCGTTCACGAAGGGCTTCTTGGTGATGGGGTCGACTAGGTACTTGAGCACCTTGGGCAGCGTGCGCACCAGCTTGAGCATGCTGTCGGCGAAGCCGCTCGAGTCCTTCTTGTTGCGCTTGAAGAGCTGGAAGAAGGGGCTCTTGGACTGGCCCAGCTGCGCCATGCTGAAGGAGCCGAGCTTGTTGAGCCGCAAAGATGGGCAATCAGATGCTACAAACGCCAATGATAGTGGCGTTTCGGCTTGGGCGGAAACGCCAATGCGCCTGGCGTTTCCATGTGGATCGGAAGAGCTAGCTATCTTGGCGTTCGTATGTGGGTCTGAAACGCGAGCTACTTCGGCATTTTTATATGGAGAAGAAACGCCACGGGCTGTGGCGTTGCTAAAAGGGTCAGATTGTAAAATACTTTCATGTCAAGTTCATTTTGTGACAAAGATTGTTAAAAAGGTCAGAATAGTGATTTCGTCCTCCGGGACGCACGTCCAGCACATATGCCAACGGCATATCTGCCACGTCAGTGATCCGCGGCACGCCGCCCGCCTAAACCCTGGCCGTCTCTATGTCGACGGCAATGCCGTCGGCATAGTTAGATTTTTTTTCATATTTTTTAATGCTTTTTATGTATTATTATATTAACTGACATGTAGCATGTGTAAATATAAACATACATATGAATATTTACAAAGTTTGTATTTTTTTCCATAGATTATGAATCTATATATAGTTTGTATTTTTTTCGAGCACGTTAGTAATATGCCGTCATGTTATTTTGAATATAGGTCCTTATATTTTATTAAAATCAAAAACAGCTATGCCGACAGAAGTTTTATGGCGGTTGCAAACGAGTGTGACCCCCCCCC
>NC_041387.1:664574201-664578971 GCF_002162155.2 Triticum dicoccoides | reverse complement strand
ACAGCCGCATCGGGTCTATAAGGAGGGGACGTTGCTCCCAAGTGTTTCTATGGGATGACCTACCACAACCGGGTGGTGTTGAGGCATGTCCGAAGAGGCGGCACGCATCTTCGAGGCGTGGCCCTCCTCATGGACGGCGCCGCCGCCGGCACCTGGAGGGGGGGAAACGGACGCATCGGGTCTACACGGGGGGGATGTAGCTGTGGGTTTGGCCCGGATGTTGCTCCCAGGTGTCCCTCTGGGCTGACCTGACACAACCGGGTGGAGAGGTCCACTAGTCAAAGCCCGTCCGTGGAAAGTCAAAGGGCTAGATCTCGTGATCAACTGCTCCAGGGTTAGGCGGGACGGGGCCCCTGGGGGTACCAATGCCACTGGACACTACTAGAAAAAAGCTTGTAGACAGACGGTTACTAGTAGCGCGCTATATTGCCCCGTGCTATTGCTACTTATTAGTAGCGCGTGGCCAAATAAAACATGCTACTGGTAAATATCTCTGACCGTGCCCCGCGAACAGACCATAGTAGTAGCGCGGGTTCTAAAACCCACGCTACTACTATGTGGACGGTTATATGAGGCGACCGCGCTACTAGTATACTCCGACTCCACGAACAGTCCCACTCCACCGTCCACCCATTCCCGTTTATCTCAAAAAAAAATCACCCAACCCCCGATCCAGATCCTCTCCACACTGCTGGCCTCCTTCCACCTCCTCTCCCAATCCACGAGCGCGTGCGCCCCCCTCCGACCGCTGCAGCCGGCCGGCCACAGATCCCTCTCGCCCCTCCGGCCGGATCGGCGAAACCCCCTCCCCCGCCTCCCGCCGCCCGCTCCGACCTCGCCGTCACCGAGCAACAGCAGCAGCGCTCGGCGTCGGCGCGCCTGGCTAGCCCAAGCCTGGCGCTCCCGCTGGAGGAGGAGGACCCACCGGAGCCCAACGCCCCAAGGCCCCCGACGGAGCACGCCTTCGCGAAAAGCCTGGGCTCCCGTCGCTCCGCCTCGGTGTGAACTGCATGGTGACTGTCTCCTCCTCCTCTCTTGACCGTGCTGGTTGCAGCCCTGTGTGCCGCGTCGCGTCTGCACCTGCGGCTTGATGTGTGCTGCTGCTGCGTTGCGTATATGCTGCTGCTGGCGTGTGTGGTGTACAGGCTTGATACCTGTGTGTGCTAGCTGGGTGCTGAATTTGTTCATTTGATACTTTGGTATTAGTGTTTAATCTCTAGCTGATTTTTTGATAAATCATTAGCTAAAAGTGCTGACGGTCATGTTTAGATTAGACTGTACATCAACAATAGCAGTTCACCTATTGAATACGCAGTGAATTGAGAGATTTAGTCTGCTCTTGCAAACAAACAAAGGAATCATAATTGCTTTCTGAAGGAGAAAAATATACTTCAAGATCAAAGGAGGAAATAGTGTTGCAGATGAAATTATAGTATAAACGTGGGAGGTTAGAATTCATAGTACTCGTGTACCTCCTAATTTGTTAATTGGTTAAGAATGTAGTAATGCTATACTAATGCAGATTCTTTAATATCTGTACTTTGTCTTTCCCGTGTCCCTAAAATAGTCATTTAATTTCAGCATCGAATGCAAGGGTTCACATGTTAAAACATGGGTAGGCATCGAACAATTGTTTTAGTTAGTTGGCAACACTGACAATCTTCTTAAATTTATAAAATATTGTATTTTATATCATTATCAGAGATCTCTCATTCTCTTTAGAATGCAGCGTTTTCTTTATAAATATCTTAAAATTGCCATACACTTCTTGGTGCGCATGTTAAAGTCTGGATATCCATTGCATTATGTCTCGCTCAACTGTCCGGTTTATCAGTTTTAGTATTCCATCCTATTGGAATTCCTCAAAATTAGGCCATCTATTCTTATCTACACCTTAAAGGCATGAACGGAAGCAGAGCATTCTTCGGCGCGGCAAAGGGCGCTAAATGCTTCTAGTATTGTAGTAAACTGAAAGATGCTCTTGTCTGGTCTTTGAATAAAATTCCACTAGGCCTATGCGCTATTGGACGGGGGTCATCCTCCTTTTCTAAAAGAATGCACAGTTGGACTAGGTTTCTTTTTGTTTAGTTAGAATCTTGATAGCGTTTTTCCTAGTAGTGGACTGATGATGTTGCCCATATAGTGTTAGATTTCATCAGACCAATCACCAAACTCGTATGGCAAACTCCGTTTGAGCTATTACACCATGTTTGGTACAATAAACTACAGATTTAACTCCAGATTTTGTTTTGTTCTCTTCTGGCAGGTGCTATCATGGAAAACACAAACAAAGCAAACGGTATGTGACATCTCTTTTGCTCTGTATTATCACCCTGCTCTGCACTACAGAGCACTACACTTCTTGTATGCTGCTACATGCATGATTTGAGGAAATCCTGTTACTCTACATTCTGCTGTCTATCCTTAGTTTCTGAAAGCATGCATATAACATTATACTTTTCTTATTTTGAAACACGCTATCATGGACTTGTTCTTAATTTCGCTCTGCTTGCATGTATTTTTCCTCATTACTTGAAGAAATGAAGATCCATTCTCGTTTCTACTGTTATTAGTTGCTTGAAAATATTCGGCTTATGATTGTTGTTTTTCAATGTGCACATCAGGTGAAGCTGAAGCAATTCTTGCCAGGTCAGGCCACTGCTGAAGGGATCAGGATGGTCTCAGTCGTTTAAAACTGAAGGCAGCACAGAGGTATCACATGTTTTTTTTCTTGATCCTTCAGTTAGGATTCTTCTTTTGCCTAACAAAACATACATGGCTGCTTGTATTTTGTTAGTGCACGAAACGGCGTCACTGCAGCCCAAGTGGATGAGTCGGCCGCCCACGTCATAGGTGCCCGGATACCAGCGGAGGTGACGTTGGAAACTATGATGCTCTTCTTTTACTTGTTTTTTGAAGAAGTTATAGCTTGCCGTATGTGCATGGTAGATTCAGTTCTGCAAGTAGGTAGTATCTTGATTTCCACTGTACATGTAGCGGTGGAGCTGAAAACAATGCTTTGCGTATGTTCATGGCCCTGCCATGTGCTTGCTCCTGTCTATGTCCATGAGCAACAGCAAAATCAATCATTTAGTAGCATATCGTTCTTAGACCTTAATACTTGTCCTAGCAACTGGATATACCGAGCCACTCATTTCTTCTGGAGAATTGGGTGTCAAGCCAGATGATCTTAGCCTGGAGAAATATTTTGCTGCTAAAAGTCTTCTTTCATCAAGGTCCTTCCGTATAGATAAATATCATGGTTCTGGAATGGTTTCCCTGGCTGACATGTAAGCTACAATCTACCTCTGTAATTTGATTCATTCTATCTGCTTATGTTGCAAATGCTGCATCAGTTACGTTGTGGTGACTGGTGGGTTATAGTGGTTTGAATATTAACATGGATATGTGCCCTTCACTGTATTTGGTTATTTTAATCACAAGACTGATGGTGAACATGTCCACTTCACTAAGTCAGAAGCCTCAGACTCTGATGAAGAAGAAGATGATGATGATCAAAGCAATGCAGAAGAAATCGACATGGGGCTGCGGAGGCGACTACGACGACATCATCACGGTGCTGCGACGGCGGCGACGACGACGGCATCGTCACGGTGCTGTGGCGGCGGCGACGACGACGACATCATCACGGTGGTGCGGGGGCGGCGACAACGCCGACGCCGACATCAACACCATCAAACACGGGCTTGTGGAGGCGCCGACGCCGACGACCTATACGCGTGCGTATATTGTGTGTGCGTGTATATATGTGTGTAGTAATTAGCTATATCAGATATGTATGTTTGTCTGTACACACAAAATGTATGTATTATTAAATGCATGTATGTGAGTTCTATGAAATGTATGTCTAAACTGAGATAGGTAGATTTTTATTTTTTTAAAATCCTAATTAGTTACTAGTAGCGTGGGTGTATCATATATGTGCTACCACTATTCCATTAGTAGTAGCGCTGGTGTGAACTAGTAGTAGCGTAGGGCACATGCGCTACTGGTATGTCTGGTTATCAATAGCGTGGAGTAAAACACGCGCTACTGCTAAAAAATAGCTGTAGCGCCGTAGCTGTAGCGCGGGAACCCACGCTACTGGTATGCAAAAAACCCACGCTACTGGTAATGTTTTTCCTAGTAGTGGGAGCGTCCTACCAGGCCCTCCTACATGGGGGTGGTGTTGTGGCATGTCTAAAGAGACGGCACGCGTCTCAGGGGTGTGGCCCCCCTTACGGACGGCGATGACACAGTAGTAGACGCTCTGCGGTAACGGTGCGGCGTGAATATTATTAAATACTCGGATTGCGATAAAATCATGAGTTTTTTACACGACGTGGGCACATGTGATGTAGGAATGATGGTAATTTTTCATAATTTTTGGTGATGGAGAAGTATTCGAACACTTCCCTCTACGCGGATTGCCCTTCGCATGTCTACGACTTTGGCCGGCGGCCTCCGGGGGCTAGCATGCCGCCAATCTTGCGTACGCGGCTTCTCACAAGTCTGAAAGTGTTGTGGCGGTTGCAAACTCCCGGCACGCATGTCCGAGGCATGGCCCCCTCACGGACGGCGCTGCCGCCAGCACCAGGAGGGGAGAAACGGACGCGTCGGGTCTACACAGAGGGGATGTAGCTGTGGGTTTGGCCCGGATGTTGCTCCCATGTGTCCCTCTGGGCTGACCTGACACAACCGGGTGGAGAGGTCCACTGGTCGAAGCCCGTCTGTGGGAAGTCAAAGGGCTAGATCTCGTGGTCAACCGCT
>NC_041387.1:664516867-664573969 GCF_002162155.2 Triticum dicoccoides | reverse complement strand
GAAACGGACGCGTCGGGTCTATACAGAGGGCATGTAGCTGTGCGTTTGGCCCGGATGTTGCTCCCAGGTGTCCCTCTAGGCTGACCTGACACAACGGGATGGAGAGGTCCTCTGGTCAAAACCCATCTGTGTAAAGTCAAAGGGCTAGATCTCGTGGTCAACCGCTCCAGGGTTAGGCGGGACGGGGCCCTGGGGAGGTAGCAATGCCAGCGGAGCGTCGTACTGGGCCCTCATACATGCGGGGTGGTGTTGTGGCATGTCTGAGGAGGCGGCACGCGTCTCCGGGGTGTGGCCCCCTCACGGACGGCGATGACACAGTAGTACACGTTTGCGGTAACGGTGCAGCGTGAATATTATTAAATACTCGGATCACGATAAAATCATGAGTTTTTTACATGACGTGGGCAGATGTGCTATAGGAATGATGGTAATTTTTCATAAATTTTGGTGATGGAGAAGTATCCGAACACTTCCCACTATGCGGATTGCCCTTCGCATGTCTACGACTTTGGTCGGCGGCCTCCGGGGGCTAGCATGCCGCCAATCTTGCGTACGCGGCTTCTCACAAGTCTGAAAGTGTTGTGGTGGTTGCAAAATCCCGGCATGCGTCTCCGGGTGGTGGCCCCCCTCGCGGACGGCGCTGCCGCGATTACCTGGAGGGGGAAAATGGACGCGTCGGGTCTACACGAAGGGGATGTAGTTATGGGTTTTGCCCGGATGTTGCTCCCAGGTGTCCCTTTGGGCTGACCTGACACAACCAGGTGGAGAGGTCCACTGGTGAAAGCCCATCCGTGGGAAGTCAAAGGGCTATATCTCGTGGTCAACCACTCTAGGATTAGGCGGGACGGGGTCCCTGGGGGGTAGCAATGCCATCGAAGCGTCGCACCGGCCCCTCATACATGTGGGGTGGTGTTGGGGCATGTCCGAAGAGGTGGCACGCGTCTCCGGGGTGTGGCCCCCCCTCACGGACGACGCCGCCGCCGGCACCTGGAGGGGGAAACGGACGCGTCGGGTCTACACAGAGGGGATGTAGCTGTGGGTTTGGCCCGGATGTTGCTCCCAGGTGTCCCTCTGGGCTGACCTGATGATAACCCACAAGTATAGGGGATCGCAACAGTTTTCGAGGATGGAGCATTCAACAAAAATTTATTGATTCGTCACAAGGGGAGCCAAAGAATATTTTCAAGTATTAGCAGTTGAGTTGTCAATTCAACCACACCTTGATAACTGAAGGAAATATGCCCTAGAGGCAATAATAAAGTTATTATTTATTTCCTCATATCATGATAAATGTTTATTATTCATGCTAGAATTGTATTAACCGGAAACATGACACATGTGTGAATACATAGACAAACTTAATGTCACTAGTATGCCTCTACTTGACTAGCTCATTAATCAAAGATGGTTATGTTTCCTAACCATAGACATGTATTGTCATTTGATTAATGGGATCACATCATTAGGAGAATAATGTGATTGACCTGACCCATTCCGTTAGCTTAGCATTTGATCGTTTAGTATGTTGCTATTGCTTTCCTCATGACCTATACAAAGTTCCTACAACTATGAGATTATGCAACTCCCGTTTACCGGAGGAACACTTTGTGTGCTACTAAACATCACAACATAACTGGGTGATTATAAAGGAGCTCTACAGATGTCTCCAATGGTACATGTTGAGTTAGCGTATTTCGAGATTAGGTTTTATCACTCCGATTGTCGGAGAGGTATCTCTGGGCCCTCTCGGTAATGCACATCACTATAAGCCTTGCAAGAAATGTGGCCAATGAGTTGGTTACGGAATGATGCATTACGTAACGAGTAAAGAGACTTGCCGGTAATGAGATTGAACTAGGTATTGAGATACCGACGATCGAATCTCGGGCAAGTAACATACCGATGACAAAGGGAACAACGTATGTTGTTATGCGGTTTGACCGATAAAGATCTTCATAGAATATGTAGGAGCCAATAACCAATAACGAGATTGAACTAGGTATTGAGATACCGACGATTGAATCTCGGGAAAGTAACATACCGATGACAAAGGGAACAACATATGTTGTTATGCGGTTTGACCGATAAAGATCTTGGTAGAATATGTAGGAGGCAATATGAGCATCCAGGTTCCGCTATTGGTTATTGACCGGAAACAGTTCTAGGTCATGTCTACATAGTTCTCGAACCTGTAGGGTCCGCATGCTTAACGTTACGATGACAGTTATATTACGAGTTTATATGTTTTGATGAACCGAAGTTTGTTCGGAGTTCTGGATGTGATCATGGACATGACGAGGAGTCTCGGAATGGTCGAGACATAAAGATTGATATATTGGACGACTATATTCGGACACCGGAAGTATTCCGGGTGATTTCAGAGAAAACCGGAGTGCCGGAAGGGTTACCGGAACCCCCGGGGAAGTACTGGGCCTTAGTGGGCCTGAGGGGAGAGAGAGGGTAGCAGCCCAGGAGGTGGCGTGCCCCCTCCCATGAGGAGTCCGAATTGGACTAGGGGAGGGGGGCGCGGCCCCTCTTTCCCTCTCCCTCTCCCTCTCTTTCCTTCCCCCTTCCCTCTTCCTAGTTGGACTAGGAAAGGGGAGTCCAACTCCTACTAGGAGGAGGAATCCCCCCTCCTTGGCGTGCCCTAAGGGCCGGCCGGCCACCCCCTTGCTCCTTTATATACGGGGGCAGGGGGGCACCCCATACACACACAAGTTGATCTTCGTGATCGTTTGTTAGCCGTGTGCGGTGCCCCCTCCACCATATTCCACCTTTGTCATATCGTTGCGGTGCTTAGGCGAAGCCCTGCATCGGTAGAACATCATCATCGTCACCACACCGTCGTGCTGACGGAACTCATCCCCGACACCCTGCTGGATCGGAGTCCGGGGATCGTCATCAAGCTGAACATGTGCTGAACTCGGAGGTGCCGTACGTTCGGTACTTGGATCGGTCGGATCGTGAAGACGTACGACTATATCAACCGCGTTGTTCTAACCTTCCGCTTTCGGTCTACGAGGGTACATGGACAACACTCTCCCCTCTTGTTGCTATGCTTCACCATGATCCTTGCGTGTGCGTAGGAATTTTTTTGAAATTACTACGTTCCCTAACAATAACTTAGTATCTGCAGTAAAGTATTTAGTAGCAAAGTGGTATGGAAGTAACGGTAACGGTAACAAAAGTAACAGTAGCAGTTTTGTAACAATTGTAACAGCAGCAACGGTAAAGTAAATAAGCAAAGAACAATATGTGAAAAGCTCATAGGCATTGGATCAGTAATGGATAATTATGTCGGATGCGATTCCTCATGTAATAGTTATAACATAGGGTGACACAGAACTAGCTCCAATTCATTAATGTAATGTAGGCATGTATTCTGAATATAGTCATACGTGCTTATGGAAAAGAACTTGCATGACATCTTTTGTCCTACCCTCCCGTGGCAGCGGGGTCCTAACGGAAACTAAGGGATATTAAGGCCTCCTTTTAATAGAGTACCGGACCAAAGCATTAACACATAGTGAATACATGAACTCCTCAAACTACGATCATCACCGAGAAGTATCCCGATTATTGTCACTTCAGGGTTGTCGGTTCATAACACATAATAGGTGACTATAGACTTGCAAGATAGGATCAAGAACTCACATATATTCATGAAAACATAATAGGTTCAGATCCGAAATCATGGCACTCGGGCCCTAGTGACAAGCATTAAGCATAGCAAAGTCATATCAACATTAATCTCAGAACATAGTGGATACTAGGGATCAAACCCTAACAAAACTAACTTGATTACATGGTAAATCTCATCCAACCCATCACCATCCAGCAAGCCTATGATGGAATTACTCACACACGACGGTGAGCATCATGAAATTGGTGATGGAGGATGGTTGATGATGACGACAACGATGAATCCCCCTCTCCGGAGCCCCGAACGGACTCCAGATCAGCCCTCCCGAGAGAGATTAGGGCTTGGCGGCGGCTCTGTATCGTAAAACGAGATGAAACTTTCTCTCTGAATTTTTTCTCCACGAAAGCAAATATATGGAGTTGGAGTTGAGGTCGGTGGACGTCCAGGGGGCCCACGAGGCAGGGGGCGCGCCCTAGGGGAGGGGGCGCGCCCCCACCCTCATGGACAGGTTGTGGGCCCCCTGACGTTGATTCTTTCGCCAATATTTTTTATTAATTCTGAAAAGTTGCTCCGTGGATTTTCAGGTCATTCCGAGAACTTTTATTTCTGCACAAAAATAACACCATGTCAGTTCTGCTGAAAACAGCGTCAGTCCGGGTTAGTTCCATTCAAATCATGCAAGTTAGAGTCCAAAACAAGGGCAAAAGTGTTTGGAAAACTAGATACGACGGAGACGTATCAACTCCCCCAAGCTTAAACCTTTGCTTGTCCTCAAGCAATTCAGTTGACAAATTGAAAGTGATAAAGAAAAACTTTTACAAACTCTGTTTGCTCTTGTTGCAAATATGTAAAGCCAGCATTCAAGTTTTCAGCAAAAATTATGAACTAACCATATTCACAATAACACTTAGGTCTCATGTTTACTCATATCAATGGCATAATCAACTAGCGAGCAATAATAATAAATCTTGGATGACAACACTTTCTCAAAACAATCATAATATGATATAACAAGATGGTATCTCGCTAGCCCTTTTTGAGACCGCAAAATATAAATGCAGAGCACCTTTAAAGATCAAGGATTGACTAACATTGTAATTCATGGTAAAAGAGATCCAGTCATAGTCATACCCAATATAAACTAATAGAATGCATGCGAACGACAGCAGTGCTCTCCAGCGGGTGCTTTTTAATAAGCGGGTGATGACTCAACATAAAAGTAAATAGATAGGCCCTTCGCAGAGGGAAGTAGGGATTTGTAGAGGTGCCAGAGCTCGATTTTGAAATAGAGATGAATAACATTTTGAGCGGTATACTTTCACTGTCAACATAACAACTATGACATCTTGATATCTTCCATGCTACACACATTATAGGTGGTTCCCAAACAGAATGGTAAAGTTTATACTCCCCCACCACCAACAAGCATCAATCCATGGCTTGCCCAAAACAACGGGTGCCTCTAACTAGCAACAATCCTGGGGGAGTTTTGTTTAATTATTTTGATTTGATTTTAGCATGGGACTGGGCATCCCGATGACCAGCCCTTTTCTCCTGAATGAGGAGCGGAGTCCACTCCTCTTGAGAATAACCACCTATCATGGAAGATACAGACATCCCTAGTTGACACATGAGCTGCTCGAGCATACAAAACAGAATTTCATTTGAAGGTTTGGAGTTTGGCACATAGAAATTTACTTGGAACGGAAGGTAGATACCGCATATAGGAAGGTATGGTGGACTCATATGGAATAACTTTGGGGTTCATGGAGTTTGGATGCACAAGCACTTAGTACAGGTGAAGGCTAGCAAAAGACTGGGAAGCGACCAACTGAGAGAGCGACAACAGTCACAAACATGCATTAAAATTAATGAACACCAGGTGCAAGCATGAGTAGGATATAATCCACCATGAACATAAATATCGTGAAGGCTATGTCGATTTTGTTTCAACTACATGCGTGAACATGTGCCAAGTCAAGTCACTCGAATCATTCAAAGGAGGACACCACCCTATCATACCGCATCACAACCATTTTAATAGCATGTTGGCACGCAAGGTAAACCATTATAAACTCCTAGCTAACTAAGCATGGAATAAACAACTATAATCTCTAATTGTCATTGCAAACATGTTTATTCATAATAGGCTGAATCAGAAACGATGAACTAATCATGTTTACAAAAACAAGAGAGGTCAAGTTCATACCAGCTTCTCTCATCTCAATCAGTCCATCATATATCGTCATTATTGCCTTTCACTTGCACGACCGAACGGTGTGGATAATAATAATAGTGCACGTGCATTGGACTAAGCTGGAATCTACAAGCATTCAATTTAAGGGAGAAGACGAGGTAATATGGGCTCTTGGTTAAATCAACAATTATGCATATGAGAGCCACTAGACATTTTCATTATGGTCTTCTCCTCTCGACCCCCAAAGGAAAGAAAAGAAATAAAACTATTTACACGGGAAAGCTCCCAACAAGCAAAAGAAGAACGAGAAATCTTTTTGAATTTTCTTTTAATTACTACTACAAGCATGGAAAGTACTAGAAGCTGATGCGCGCTTTGCTGCGCCGGGGGATTAAGACATGATTCAATTTTGTAACTTCATTTGTGCTTGCTCTCCTTTTCTATGAGGGTGATGCTAAATTGATGAGACCGACCTACTCAATAGAGTACATGAGTGTCGTGTTTCGTCTCAGGAGTCGGGACTATTCTTATTAATTTTCGAAATATAAAACTTATTAATACATGGTTAATTCCCAAAAATGTAGGCATGAACCTATAATTTCCTAAGTAAATTGCACGGGAATAAATGTACCACAGAATCAATATAGATACAACGCAGGCAAGGATCATACAAATAAGTTGAAAACGTGCATCACTGACAGTATAATAGGAAAATCAAAAAATACTTTAGACCAGGACTATAAAATGAAAGTACCTAGAAGCTACAGAAATTGTTCAGTATGGATTAAGAAGGTAGGCCAACTTACAAATTTACCTATTTACTTGTGCACTAAGGTGCGGAAAAAGTAGAAGTCAAGCAATAGTTGTAGTGTGACTTACATAAGCCGGCTAAACAAATTAGAACATGTAGTTGTGTATGAGGTAAGAATAATTACATACAGAGATTTTAGAAGGCTGACTTCTTAAGCTTCAAGTTAACTATGTGAGTCCAATAGGCAATAAAACTGGTTGATATTATGGCCAATTATCAGCAAAAACTGCATACATATGGCATAAGACAAAACTGGTTCACCTTCAATCAAACTCTATGAAGAGGTTGATTGAAGGTGAACCAAAGAACTTGAAACCATTCTATGATGGTGATCTTAACAATAGTCCATAATATCAATATAGATATGCGGCATGTTGCAATTACGAAAAGATGTCATACAATGGATAAGTCTGCACCCTAAAGAACTGTAAATCATGGGATATCATAATTGTCAGGCAGAGCTATAGAAATTGATATCACACAGGCATCTAGTTATGGATGTGTGCATCATATGATGCAGAGACTTTGAAAGAAAAAAACATAGGCCGAGAGGGAGGGAGGGAGGGAGGGAGTTAACTGTAACAATGTATTCATTTAGAATGATACATTTTACCATCTCAGACCATTAAAGGACCAAACTAACACAATCAGATGAAGAATTTCCAGGTAGAATAGATACTTCAAAGTCGTATGTGTATTTTTTTAAAACAACAAATTTCCGAGAACTGGAGGGAATAATTCATTTTGTACTGAGATGTAGTAAAGCATCCAGTATTTCTATAGGAGATATTGTGTCTTATTACCATATAAATATCTAGACCAGATATTAAATTATAGATAGAAAATATAGAAGATTAATCCTTCCGTGTTTATGTGTCAGGATTCATGGGTCATCCCTGCGCAGAATGAGTATGAAAATCTTAATGAATCGGAATGACAGAATAAAAAAGATACAGTTCTCCTCTGAATGAAGTCCAACACTACTGACACCGTCGATATACAAATAAAACTGAGATATATTCCACGATACATAGAAGAACTACCAATAGGTTGTTGTTTAAAACGTTTCCCACATGTGCATGAGAGAACAAACATATGATCTAAGGTTAAACATTAGTGCCAATCCGAGAGAAAATACACTATAGTTAGGAAACACAAACATCAGATTAGAAATTCTTTAGAATAGGTAATCAATCATTTGTGAACATAACTATCTGAACTACATTGCCTTAGCCATATAGGCAATACAACAATTGCTACATCGCTTTAACAACTCTCAACACTTTCTAGTAGCCACTAATCTGTACCATCACATACAACTTACTTATTCCAGTTTCTAAAAGTAATTGAAGAAAACTACAACAATTGAGATGCATGGAGCCAACCTGAAGATTGATTTCTCAATCAAAACTTTAACATAGGCGCACATACATCTTCAGTCGCTCCATGCCTCGGCTAAGTTATAGGCTTATACCTAATGTTGATTCAGTTAATTACCGTGGCCTAATTACACGACTGCAAAATCAAATCGGGGGGTATAAAATCACAAAAATAAGTACAACCTCCGCATGCACCAGAAAGCAAGATTGAATTAATTCGGTAGACGTGATTAAATGAGCATAAAAGAAGAGTGATAGAGGGAATCAAGATGGGGTTTTGATATATACAGACTTCTAGACAACAAATATATGAGAAAAATGAGCATGCTCGGTTTTGGGAAGAAAAGCAAGCATCCCTATTTATCCTAGAGAAAAACATGTGCGGGGCCTAAAGGGTGGCGTCCGCAGTAGACAACGCACATATGGTCTCGTGCTGGCTTGCCGGATACACAGCCTATTGGTCAGGGTGATGCGATAGAGGTGGCCTTTCTTGCTGAGGATCACGAGGGCTGGTTGCGTCGTCGACCACCACATTCGCATAAAACAAGACAGAGAGGGGATTGAGATGGAGAGGCAAGAGGAAGGTCCCAGTAAGCATCCACCTTGTATGGAGCTCCAAATCCATCCATCGCGATACCCATGGCCTTGGCGATGGCGTCACCTGCACGACCATGGCCATGGGCATAGCCATGCCCTTGGAGGGGGCAGCGGCTGGTGGGAGGCGCATGTGCTCGTTTGAGGGTTGGGTTTTCTTCTTGACAGAAGCCTGTGAGTTGGTTTTATTTTAGGGGTGTCTGCGGGTTGGGTGCGTATCTTGGCACTTGTTGGGCCGGTGCACGGGTCCTGTAAACGCGCCGACCTAGATAGAACAGATCGAGTCGAACCCGATCGACCGCGTGAAAGACGATAGACCACGAGGTAAAAGCAGCGATGGAAGATCAATTCGAATACGCAGTCGCTCATAGCGCCTGATTTCACGGGAGCTTAGTAACTATATATGAGCTAACTAATTTTTTTTGTTTTTTCTTAAGGTTTATCAAACACACAATAAGAAAGATAGAAAAAGAAATTAAACTAGCATGGATAGTACAATGAAAAAGTATGAGCACCGACAACTAGAATGAGTGTGTGGACATGAATGTAATGTCGGTGAGAAATACGTACTCCCCCAAGTTTAGGATTTCGGCCTAAGTTGGTCTATGGCCATGGATAGCCTGACTGATATCCGATGTTGTAACTGGGGTCGTACTGAGATGCAGCAGCCATTGCCTCCTGGACTGCGGCATGGCGGCGAGCTGCCTCCGTCCTCCTCTCATACTCGGTTGCCTCCTCCCTAGTGATAACATATCTTCCTTTTGCCTGATAATCAAAAAGGGTAGGAGCAGGGAGAGTAATATGGACAGCGCGATGTCTGTCAAAGATTAGTTGATACTGGAGGAATTGTTCATTCCTTTCAAGAAAATGATGACTAACCATGGCATTATAATCTAAATAAGCGGGAGGCAACTCGCTATCATCTTCATGTGGGGATATACCAAGATAATTAGCCACACGGGTCGCATAAATCCCTCCAAACAAATCTCCAACTAAACCATTATTATGCAACCTACGTGCAACAATTGCCCCCAAGTTGTATTGTTTATCACCTAATACAGCACTCTTGAGAACACAAAGATCAGGAACACACATGTGACATGCTTCATCTTTACTGTTAATGCATCTACAAATGAAAAGAGCAAAATAGTGTATAGCAGGAAAGTGAATGCTCCCTATGGTAGCTTGTGCTATTTCTCTAGATTCTTCCACAGTGATACTAGCAAGAAAGTCTTTATATTCAGATTTACGGGGTTCATTAACACTACCCCACTGAGGGAGTTTACAAGCAGTAGTGAAATCTTCTAGGTCCATGGTATATAATTTATCATAAATATCAAACAGGACAGTTGGAGAATTACGCGAAGATGTAAATTTAAACCTTCTCACAAAGGAGTTAGTCAAATAGTTGTACTGAGGACACTTATCTTGCATGAAGTTCTCAAGATCGGCATTCCGCACATATGCATCAAATTCATCCTTGATAACCGCATTGACCATAAACTCCTCTTACAGTCATTCACAAGGCCGTACGTCAGCTTCCCTTGGTGGTTCATTGTCCTGCTCACGCATTGCGAGCCTGGGTCCTTTCTTTCTTGAAGAACCACCTTGGTACAATTTCCTAGAAATATTTCTTCCTCTGAAAAATTTCTGAAATTTTTTGTAACTCAAAATAAAAGTGAATCAAACTCAATAAAATTGATAGAAACTACTCCGTCAAGTGCCTAGTGCCTATATCATGCATTAGAATTACTTGGGACCTCATAAATTTGACATGCAAGCTCAAGAACAGGGTCACCTAGGCAGCAAAAATTTGCAATGAATAAAGCACTAGAACAAAACCTAATTGGACCATTGGAGGAGTCACATACCAAGGAACAATCTCCCAAAGCAGTTTTGTGAATGCAGTTTTAAGCAAGGAGATCGAAAATCGCAGCAAAATGAGCTAGAACTCGTGCTTGAGCTAGATGGTGATTTTTTTGGGAGGAAGATGAAGTGTGTGGGTGCAGGAATAAGTGGAGGGGGGCCATCGTGGGACCACGAGGCAGGGGGCGCGCCCTGGACCCTTGTGGCCAGGTGTCAGCTCCCCCTGCTATGTTCTCAGTGCCAGATATTCTCAAATATTCCAGAAAAAAATCATACTAAATTTGCAGGGCATTTGGAGAACTTTTATTTTTGGGATATTTTTTTATTGCATGGATAATTCAGAAAATAGATAGATAATACTATTTTTAGTTTATTTAATCTAAATAAGAGAAAGTAGAAGGAGGGTACAAAAGGTTGTGCCTTCGAATTTCATCCATCTCATGCTCATCAAAAGGAATCCACTAACAAGGTTGATCAAGTCTTGTTAACAAACTCATTCCGAATAACATGGAACCGGAGAAATTTCGAATAACACCAGGTTACCTCAACGGGGATATGCACATCCCCAATAATAAGAATATCACATTTCTTTTTGACAGTAGGAAGTGGAAATTCAAAACCTCGAATAATGGTAGTTGGACTTTTTCCAATAGAATTGATACTGTACACTTGAGGTTGTTTCCTTGGAAAGTGTATCGTATGCTCATTGCCATTAACATGAAAAGTGACATTGCCTTTGTTGTAGTCAATAACATCCCCTGTAGTATTCAAAAAGGGTCTACCAAGGATAATCGACATACTATCATCCTCGGGAATATCAAGAATAACAAAGTCCATTAAGATAGTGACGTTTGCAACCACAACAGGCACATCCTCACAAATGCCGACAGGTATAACAGTTGATTTATCAGCCATTTGCAAACATATTTCAGTAGGTGTCAACTTACTCAATTCAAGTCTACGATATAAAGAGAGAGGCATAACACTAACACCGGCTCGAAGATCACATAAAGCAGTTTTAACATAGTTTCTTTTAATGGAGCATGGTATAGTTGGTACTCCTGGAAGTATAATTAGCAACCATGGTGGAAATTTCAGCTTCCGGTATCTTTCTTTTATTTGTAATAATATCTTTCATGTACTTAGCATAAGGGTTTACTTTAAGCATATCAGTTAAGCGCATACGTAAGAAGATAGGTCTAATCATTTCAGCAAAGCGTTTAAAATCCTCACCATCCTTTTTCTTGGATGGCTTAGGAGGAAAAGGCATGGGTTTCTGAACCCATGGTTCTCTTTCTTTACAGTGCTTCCTAGAAACAAAGTCTCTCTTATCATAACGTTGATTCTTTGATTGTGGGTTATCAAGATCAACTGCAGGTTCAATCTCTACATCATTATTATTGCTAGGTTGAGCATCAACATGAACATTATCATTAACATTATCACTAGGTTCATGTTCATCACTAGATTGTGTTTCAGCATCAGAAATAGAAATATCATTGGGATTCTCAGGTGTGTCTACAACAGGTTCACTAGAAGCACGCAAAGTCCTATCATTTTTCTTTTTCTTCCTTATGGAAGGACTAGGTTAGTCTAAATTATTTCTCTGAGAATCTTGCTCAATTCTCTTAGGGTGGCCTTCAGGATACAAAGGTTCCTGAGTCATTTTACCAGTTCTAGTAGCCACTCTAACACCAAAATCATGTTTATTATTTAATTCATCGAGCAAATCACTTTGAGCTTTAAGTACTTGTTCTGCTTGAGTGGTATCCATAGAAGCATATTTACTAATGAGTTTAAGTTCACCTTTAACTCTAGCCATATAATGACTCAAGCGTCCAATCATGTAAGCATTACTCTTTAATTCTCTATGAACATAAGCATTGAAATTTTCTTGTCTAGCCATAAAGTCATCAAATTCATCCAAACATTGGCTAGCAAACTTAGTAGACGGGATTTCAACTTTATCATATCTATAGAGAGAATTTACCTTTACAACCTGTGTCGGCTTATCAAGACCACGTGTTTCTTCAATAGGTGGTATATCAAGGCCATGTATTTCTTCAACAAGAGGTAAATTCTTAACATCTTCAGCTTTAATACCTTTTTCTTTCATAGATTTCTTTGCCTCTTGCATATCTTCAGGACTAAGAAATAGAACACCCCTCTTCCTCGGAGTTGGTTTAGGAGTTTGCTCAGGAGTTGGCTCAGGAAGAGTCCAATTATTTTCATTAGTCAACATATTATTCAATAGCAATTCAGCTTGATCGGCTGTTCTTTTCCTGAAAACACAACCAGCACAACTATCCAAGTGGTCCTTGGAAGCATCAGTCAGTCCATTATAAAAGATATCAAGTATTTCATTTTTCTTAAGAGGATGATCAGGCAAAGCATTAAGTAACCGGAGAAGCCTCCCCCAATCTTGTGTGAGACTCTCTTCTTTGATTTGCACAAAATTATATATTTCCCTCAAGGCAGCTTGTTTCTTATGAGCAGGGAAATATTTATCATAGAAGTAATAAATCATATCCTAGGGACTATGCACACAACCAGGATCAAGAGAATTAAACCAAGTTTTAGCATCACCCTTTAATGAGAATGAAAATGTCTTAAGCGAGATTTCTCATTATTAGTGAACAGGGTGGCTATATCATTTAACTTAGTAAGATGTGTCACAACATTTTCAGATTCATAGCCATAAAAAGGTTCAGATTCAACCAAAGTAATTATCTCAAGATCGACAGAGAATTCATAATCCTTATCAGTAACAAAGATAGGTGAAGTAGCAAAAGCAGGGTCATATTTCATTCTAGCATTTAGAGATTTCTGTTTCAGTTTAGCTAATAACTTCTTAATATCAGATCTATCATTGCAAGCAAGAATATCTCTAGTAGTTTCTTCATCCATAACATAACTGAGGGAGTCCTGGATTAGGGGGTGTCCGGATGGCCGGACTCCTGGACTATGAAGATACAAGATTGAAGACTTCGTCCCGTGTCCGGATGGGACTTTCCTTGGCGTGGAAGGCAAGCTTGGCGATACGGATATGTAGATCTCCTACCATTGTAACCGACTCTATGTAACCCTAACCCTCTTCGGTGCCTATATAAACCGGAGGGTTTTAGTCCGTAGGACGAACACCAATCATACCATAGGCTAGCTTCTAGGGTTTAGCCTCTCTGATCTCGTGGTAGATCTACTCTTGTACTACCCATATCATCAATATTAATCAAGCAGGAGTAGGGTTTTACCTCCATCGAGAGGGCCCGAACCTGGGTAAAAACATCGTGTCCCTTGTCTCCTGTTACCATCCGCCTAGACGCACAGTTCGGGACCCCCTACCCGAGATCCGCCGGTTTTGACACCGACATTGGTGCTTTCATTGAGAGTTCCTCTGTCTCGTCATCTTTAGGCCCGATGGCTCCTCCGATCATCAACAACGATGCAATCCAGGGTGAGACTTTTTTCCCCGGACAGATCTTCGTATTCTGCGGCTTTGCACTGCGGGCCAATTCGCTTGGCCATCTGGAGCAGATTGAAAGCTACGCCCCTGGCCATCAGGTCAGATTTGGCAGTTTGAACTACACCGCTGACGTCCGCGGAGACTTGATCTTCGACGGGTTCGAGCCACAACCAAGCGCGCCGCACTGTCACGAAGGGCATGATCCAGCTCTGCCGCCGAACAGTGCCCTGGAGGCCGCACCAATGTCCGCTCCGACCCTTAGCTCGGAGCCGACTGCGCCGATCGAGGACGGGTGGCTGGACACCGCCTCGGGGGCTGCTATCTCTATGGCGATTGAGCCGAACACCAACCCTGTCCTTTGCGAAGCTCGTGACTCCAAGGCGTCGGACTCCTCTCCGGACTACGAACCTCCCGCGCCCCTGCCAATCGAATCCGATTGGGCGCCGGTCATGGAGTTCACCGCCGCGGACATCTTTCAGCACTCGCCCTTTGGCGACATCCTGAACTCACTAAAGTCTCTCTCTTTATCAGGAGAGCCCTGGCTGGACTATGGTCAGGAAGGTTGGGATGCGGACGACGAAGAAATTCAGAGCCCACCCACCACCCACTTCGTAGCCACTATCGATGATTTAACCGACATGCTCGACTTCGACTCCGAAGACATCGACGGTATGGACGACGATGCAGGAGACGACCAAGAACCAGCGCCTACAGGGCACTAGAAGGCCACCTCGTCATATGACATTTACATGGTGGACATCCCAAAAGATGGGAATGGCGATGGAACAACGGAGGATGACCCCTCCAAGAAACAACCTAAGCGCCGGCGTCAGCGGCGCCGCTCTAAATCCCGCCACAGCAAAAACGGTGATTCCGGCACGGGAGACAATAACACCCCGGACAGTGCCGAAGACAACTCCCTCCAGCAGGATTCAGTGCAGGAGGATGGAGAAGCCAACCCTCATGAGAGAGCGGCAGGCAGAGAGGTAGAGGACGATAATTACATACCTCCCTCCGAAGACGAGGCAAGCCTCGACGACGACGAATTTGTCGTGCCTGAGGATCCCGTCGAACAAGAGCGTTTCAAATGCAGGCTTATGGCCACGGCAAGCAGCCTCAAGAAAAAGCAGCAACAGCTTAGAGTTGACCAAGACTTGCTAGCCGACAGGTTGACGGAAGTCCTTGCGGCCGAAGAGTATGAACTCGAACGCCCCTCCAAGAGCTACCCAAAACGCAGGCTGCTACCCCGATTAGAGGAGGAAGCACCTAAACCTACATCACCAGCGCATAATACGGCCGACCGGCCACCTCGTGGCCGCGACAGAGAGGCCTCTCGGCCCTCCACTCAAGCCGCACCCCGGCGCCCCTCAAAAAATACCAAGGCGCGGGAAAATGCGCCAGACCTGCGGGATATACTGGAGGACAAGGCAAGGCAAACAAGATTTATCTACAGATCGTGTGGGCGCCCCATGATACGTGATAATAACCGTCATGCCGGATATGGCAATTCTGGCCGGGCCGAACACAGTAGACAAAGCTCATTTGAGCTGCATCGTGATATAGCCCAATACAGAGCCGCCACACACCCACTATGCTTCACAGACGAAGTGATGGATCATCAAATCCCTGAGGGTTTCAAACCCGTAAACATTGAATCATACGATGGCACAACAGATCCTGTGGTCTGGATCGAGGACTATCTCCTTCATATCCACATGGCCCGCGGTGATGATCTACATGCCATCAAATACCTCCCACTCAAGCTTAAAGGACCAGCTCGGCATTGGCTTAACAGCTTGCCAGCGGAGTCAATTGGTTGTTGGGAAGACCTGGAAGCCGCATTCCTCGACAACTTCCAGGGCACCTATGTGCGACCACCAGACGCCGATGACCTAAGCCACATAATTCAGCAGCCATTGGAATCGGCCAGACAACTCTGGACACGGTTCCTAACCAAGAAAAATCAAATCATCATCTGTCCGGATGCAGAGGCCCTTGCAGCCTTCAAACATAACATCCGCGACGAGTGGCTTGCCCGGCACCTAGGACAGGAAAAGCCGAAATCCATGGCAGCCCTCACAACACTCATGACCCGCTTTTGTGCGGGATAGGATAGCTGGCTAGCTCGTAGTAACAATATGACCAAGAGCCCTGGTAATTTGGATACCAAGGACAGCAACGGCTGGTCGCGTCGCAACAAGCACAAGCGCCGCATTAATGGCGATAATGCTTAAGATACGACAGTCAATGCCGGATTCAGAGGCTCTAAACCCGGTCAGCGGAAAAAGCCATTCAAAAGAAATACTCCGGGCCCGTCCAATTTGGACCGAATACTCGATTGCTCGTGCCTGATACACGGCACCCCCGAAAAACCAGCCAACCACACCAACAGGGATTGTCGGGTGTTCAAGCAGGCAGGCAAGTTAAATGCCGAAAACAATGACAAGGGGATGCATAGAGACGACGAGGAGGAGCCCCGGCCGCCGAACAATAGAGGACAGAAGGGCTTCCCCCTACAAGTGCGGACGGTGAACATGATATACGCGACCCACATACCCAAAAGGGAGCGGAAGCGTGCACTAAGGGACGTATATGTGATGGAGCCAGTCGCCCCAAAGTTCAATCCGTGGTCCTCCTGCTCGATCACTTTTGATCGAAGAGACCACCCCACTAGCATCCGCCATGGAGGATTCGCCGCATTGGTTCTAGACCCAATTGTTGACGGATTTCACCTCACTAGAGTCCTGATGGACGGCGGCAGCAGCCTGAACCTGCTTTATCAGGATACAGTGCACAAAATGGGCATAGACCCCTCAATGATTAAACCCACAAAGACGACCTTCAAAGGCGTCATACCAGGTGTAGAGGCCAACTGTACAGGCTCAGTTACACTTGAAGTGGTCTTCAGATCACTAGATAACTTCCGAAGCAAGGAATTAATCTTTGACATAGTTCCGTTCCGCAGCGGCTATCACGCACTGCTCGGACGAACCGCATTTGCAAAGTTCAATGCGGTGCCGCACTACACATACCTCAAGCTCAAGATGCCAGGCCCTCGAGGAGTCATTACGGTCAACAGAAACACCGAACGCTCTCTCTGAACGGAGGAGCATATGGCGGCCCTCGCGGCAGAAGTACAAAGCAGCCTCTTAAGGCAATTCTCGAGTCCGGCTATTAAACGTCCGGACACCGTCAAGCGCGCCCAGAGTAACCAACAACAAGACCGCCTGGCACGTTCCGAGCATGTGTAGCAATGCGGCCCCAACCCCAGCCCTCGCGAAATTGCGAAACCAGTACTACGCGTACGTAATTACGCTCTGGAAATACCATGGGCATAGGGGGAGGGGCACGACCATGACAGGCCCAGAATGCGTCTCAACCGCACGAGGGGCTCCCAATTGTGTCATTCTTCTTTTTTCTCTTACTTTCAGGACTCCTTTCTCAAGAAGCCCTGTCCGGCAATAGAATCGCCGAACACACGATGCAACAGCCAGGGAAGAAGAAAGCTACGTCGAGTGTCCAGGTAGTCTCTATAACGAGCAGTATACTTGTTTTACATATCATCCCGCAGCTCGCTCCCGGAGGGAGACATGTCAAATTGTCCCGTCCCTTGCTTATCGCACTATTTGTATCATTCTGCTTTTACCGCAGCTTTTTTGAATAAACAATGCATAGCTTTTTCCTATTATTGCATTCCTTTTTTTATCTATACATGTCCACTTATGACATGTTGCATCTGTACGCTTTGGTACGGCCAAATACACCAGGGGCTTAAGTACCCCAAAATATGGTGTGATAAGTCCGAACACTTTCACAAGTGCGGCACCCCAAACTTATAGCATTATATGCATCGGCTCCGAATCATGTCTTGGGTCAATAGTTGGGTTTGCCCGGCTCCCATGTTTTGGTACCTTACGTTCCATTATATCGGCTAAGGTAGCGCTGGGAGAACCACTGCGATTGTGCCCCGGTTGAGCTGGGTTAAGCACCTCAGTGGAGAAAGCTAAAACTGACTATCTTGATAGGGCGAGAGCCGGTCGCTGTTCGAGAGGTTTTTCGAGTCCCTAAAGACTTATGCCGCTTAGAGCGAGGAGTCGGCTTTGTCCGGCCCAGGCGTGGATAGCGCCCCGAACTCGGTCTTCCGAATACTAGGGGCTTCGCCGAAATTTAAAATTATAGAATTCTATGGCTAAGTGAGAGTGTTCAATCACTATAGTCCGGTTGCCTCGTTCGTTGCGTTGAGCGCCTCCCTCGAAGGACCCAAGAATGGGAAAAAGAGCGCTCAAGTTTATCCCGAACACCCCAGCACTCGCGGCATGGGGGCAGAAGCCGACGACTCGCCATCTCTTAGATTTAATAAACGGCCGCACATAAGGTAATATTTTAAATTCACAAGCATTGCTTAGCGCATATGAACAAGTTTTCAAGCGTACAGGATAACAAATGCGAGTTTACTCAAAAGTTACATCTTTGGAGCATTCACCCGCTATAAGGCGGGCACCCTTCAGGATGCCTGCATAATACATCTCGGGCATGCGATACTCCCTGCCCGGCGGTGGAGCGTCCGTCACAAGCTTCTCAGCGTCCATCTTGTCCCAGTGCACTTTAGCACGGGCAAGGGCCCTACGGGCACCTTCGATACAGACGGAGCGCTTGACGACTTCAATCCATGGACAGGCGTCCACCAGCCGCCTCACCAGCCCGAAGTAGCTCCCAGGCATGGCTTCCTTAGGCCACAGCCGAACTATGAGGCCCTTCATGGCCTGTTCGGCCACCTTACGGAGCTTGACCAGCTGCTTCAGCTGGTCGCTCAAGGGCACCGGGTGTCCGGCCTCAGCATACTGAGACCAAAACACATTCTCCATCGAGCTCCCCCCTCGGCCCGGTAGAATGCGGCAGTGTCGGACACACTGCAGGGCAGATCTGCGAATGCTCCTGGAGAGCTCCGAATTCGGGTAAGTAATAAGTAATTCACTTTCATGTGCTTGCTTTGCGTGAAGAATGCCTTACCCGCCGCTATCTTCTTCATTGCCTCAATTTCCTGGAGGGCTTTTTGGGCTTCGGCCTTAGTGGCTTTGGTGCTCTCAACAGCCGAGGCAAGCTCGGACTCTCGAGTCCTTGAGTCACGCTCCAAACTCTCATGTTTTTCCACGAGAGCCTGGAGCTCTTGCCACACCTCCGCCACCCGCGCCTCCTGTTCTCTCGCGCGGTGCGCTCCGTGGCCGCATTGCTTTTGGTCTTGGACACCGCCTCCTTCAGCGTCGCCACCTCGTTCATGGCCCCTGCAGTTCTCACATTATTCCTGTCATTTTTTGCAACCACATCTTTTATATACTTCCATAAGGTATTACTTACCTTCCTTGTCCTCGAGCTGCTTTTTGGCAAGGCCGAGCTTGTTCTCGGACTGCTCGAGGCTCTGCTTCAATGCACTGACCTCTGCAGTCAGTGCGGCAGAGGTCAGCAGCGCAGCCTGCATTCCCCATATTGACATACTTATGTTAGACTCCTGTGTACATCATTTTAGATCCTCAGTTCGGCTTTTCTTTTCGAACACCAAACTGAGCATCAGGGGCTACTGTCTATGCGGTAATATTTTTACATATCTTAAGTACATACCTCAAAGCCTGTTAGAAGGCTGGCACAGGCTTCAGTCAGCCCGCTCTTGGCGGACTGAACTTTTTGGATCACCACACTCATAACAGTGCGGTGCTCCTCGTCGATGGAGGCGCCGTTAAGCGCCTCCAGCAAATTATCCGGTGCCTCCGGTTGGACGGAGGTCACCGGTGTCGCAGTCTCGCCCTTCTTACAAAGGGGCCACCTGCCGGATTCCGGAACCACTAAAGGTTCCGGTGCGGAGTCCGGCCCAGGGCCGGACTTAGGGCCCCTTGGGGTTTGATCCCCCTTATGCCCGGAGTCCGGGAGGTTGCCTTGCGGCACCTCCGGGACCTCCTCCTCCTAGCTGGGCCCCTTTTGGGACCCCACCTCGGCGTCATCCGCAGTGTGAGGAGAGGAGGCGGCCGGAAGTGAAGTGCTATTCACGACCGACGGAGCCAGGGAGCCGCTCGTTGAAGTGTCGAGCCCGTCCTTGGGCGGGCTGCAGGGTTGTATTCGGCGTTAGGAGATTCTATGCGACAAACGACACGCCATGAGTTATTCTGGTATCCGGATACTTACGATGTCTCCGGGGGCTTAGCCCTCGGTGGCCACTCCTCCTCGCCGTCGTCGGTGTTGGTGGAGTAGTCCGGAGGAAGGGTCCTTCCCTTCTTGGACCCTCCGGCCTCCCCAGTCGGGGCGGCCTTCCTTTTCTTCTCTCCTCCAGCTGGGGGAGAGGCCTCTTTTTCCTCCTCCTCGTCTTCGCGGGAGGAGTCCACCACGAAATCATTGGACGATGAGTCCGACAACACCTGGCGCCGGGAACTCTTTTGGGTTCCCGTGGCCTTTTTCTTGGCCTTCTTCTCCGGCACCACGTGAGGTGCCGGAACCAGCAGCCCCGCCAATCGGGCGTTCGCTGGGTCTTCTGGCAAGGGAGCCGTACAGTTAACCTGCCCGGACTTCTTCTGCCAGGCCTGTCAAAGGTAAGGGAGTTTAGATCCCGCATAGAGTCAAACTATGAAAAAAAAAGTTTCCTGTAAAGGGTAAAGTAGCTTACCTCGCTGGCTTGACGCTGCGAGCTAAATCCGCGGTCTTCGGTAGCGGATGCGGGAGCCTCGGCGCCCTTGAATAGCACCTTCCAGGCATCTTCGTACGTAGTGTCGAGGAGCCTTCTCAAGGTTTGGTGCTGTGCCGGATCAAACTCCCACAAGTTGAAGGCCCGTTGTTGGCACGGGAGGATCCGGCGGATGAGCATGACCTGGACTATGTTGACGAGCTTGAGCTTCTTGTTCACAAGGTTTAGGACGCAGGTTTGGAGTCCGGTCAACTCTTCCGAATTACCCCATGTCAGGCCCTTCTCTTTCCAGGAGGTGAGCCGTGTGGGGATGCCAGATCAGAATTCGGGGGCCGCTGCCCATTCAGGGTCACGCGGCTCGGTGATGTAGAACCACCCCGATTGCCACCCTTTGATGGTTTCCACGAAGGAGCCCTCGAGCCATATAACATTGGGCATCTTGACCACCATGGCGCCTCCGCACTCCGCCTGCTGGCCGCCCACTACCTTCGGCTTGACATTGAAGGTCTTCAGCCATAAGCGAAGTGGGGCTTGATGCGGAGGAAGGCCTCGCACACGAGATAAATGCCGAGATGTTGAGGATGAAGCTCGGGGCCAGATCGTGGAAATCCAGGCCGTAGTAGAACATGATCCCCTAGACAAATGGGTGGAGTGGGAAGCCCAGTCCATGGAGGAAATGGGGGAGGAACACCACCCTGTCATGGGGTCTGGGGGTGGGGACGAGCTGCCCTCGTCTGGAAGCTAGTGCGCAATGTCGTTGTGCAGGTATCCGGCTTCCCTCATCTTTTTGATGTGCCCCTCCATGATGGAGGAGGCCATCCACTTGACTCCCGCTCCTGACATGGATGGAGAAGGTCGAGGTGGGATGTGCAGACTTGAGCGCTGGAGCTCGAGTACGCGGAGATGGATGAGCAAAAGAGGAAGAAGGCGTGTGTGAAAAAGTGGATCCTTATCCCCTTATATGGACGGACGAAGCTATGCGTCCCCACCAGCCTGGTAAAACTCGCTTATCTCCCAAGCGCCATACTCAATGGTGCGGTTAGGTTACCCACGCCCGTATTGATGAGAATCCCAGAATAAGGGGACACGATCTCTGCTTTGACAAGACGTGCCAAGGAAACCGCCTCGCTAAACGCGCTGAGGTGGGACAGTAAAAACGATTCGAGTAAAGGCTTGGCCGTGGTGTGATATCACGCCACGAAATACGTCAGCAGATTGAACTTGTGTTGATATTATTCTCTCTATGGTGGTATGTGGAACTTATTTTGCAGAGCCGGACACTATCCTTGTGTTCAAAATCTTCTATGAAGTATTCGTAGGAGGAACCCGTCTTACAATGCCGAAGACAATATGCGCGCCGGACTCGTCGTCATTGAAGCCTGGTTCAGGGGCTACTGAGGGAGTCCTGGATTAGGGGGTGTCCGGATGGCCGTACTATAGCCTTTGGCCGGACTCCTGGACTATGAAGATACAAGATTGAAGACTTCGTCCCGTGCCCGGATGGGACTTTCCTTGGCGTGGAAGGCAAGCTTGGCGATACGGATATGTAGATCTCCTACCATTGTAACCGACTCTGTGTAACCCTAACCCTTTTCGGTGCCTATATAAACCGGAGGGTTTTAGTCCGTAGGATGAACACCAATCATACCATAGGCTAGCTTCTAGGGTTTAGCCTCTCTGATCTCGTGGTAGATCTACTCTTGTACTACCCATATCATCAATATTAATCAAGCAGGAGTAGGGTTTTACCTCCATCGAGAGGGTCCGAACCTGGGTAAAAACATCGTGTCCCCTGTCTCCTGTTACCATCCGCCTAGACGCACAGTTCGGGACCCCTACCCGAGATCCGCCGGTTTTGACACCGACAATAACCCTCAGGAACAACAGTAATTCATATTAGGGGGAAAACCTTCATCATTACTATCTTCAATAATTTCATTCTCTCTAACCCTAGCAAGTTGTTCATCAAGAAATTCACCTAATGGCACAGTAGTATCAAGCATATAAGTAGTTTCATCATGCATAGTAGAAGTGGCATCATCAATAACATGCGACATATCGGAATTAATAGCATAAACAGGCTTAGGTGTCGCAAGCTTACTCATAACAGAAGGAGAATCTAGTGCAGAGCTAGATGGCAGTTCCTTACCTCCCCTCATAGTTGAGGGATAAATCTTAGTTCTTTCGTCTTTCAAGTTCCTCATAGTGACCAGCAGATATAAATCCCAAGTGACTCAAAGAATAGAGCTATGCTCCCCGGCAACGACGCCAGAAAATAGTCTTGATAACCCACAAGTATAGGGGATCGCAATAGTTTTCGAGGGTAGAGTATTCAACCCAAATTTATTGATTCGACACAAGGGGAGCCAAAGAATATTCTCAAGTATTAGCAGTTGAGTTGTCAATTCAACCACACCTGGATAACTTAGTATTTAGTAGCAAAGTAGTATGGAAGTAACGGTAACGGTAACAAAAGTAACAGTAGCAGTTTTGTAATAATTGTAACAGCAGCAATGGTAAAGTAAATAAGCAAAGAAAAATATGTGAAAAGCTCGTAGGCATTGGATCAGTGATGGACAATTATGTCGGATGCGATTCCTCATGTAATGGTTATAACATAGGGTGACACAGAACTAGCTCCAATTCATCAATGTAATGTAGGCATGTATTCTGAATATAGTCATACTTGCTTATGGAAAAGAACTTGCATGGCATCTTTTGTCCTACCCTCCCGTGGCAGCGGGGTCATAACGGAAATTAAGGGATATTAAGGCCTCCTTTTAATAGAGTACCGGACCAAAGCATTAACACATGGTGAATACATGAACTCCTCACACTACGGTCGTCACCGAGAAGTATCCCGATTATTGTCACTTTGGGGTTGTCGGTTCATAACACATAATAGGTGACTATAGACTTGCAAGATAGGATCAAGAACTCACATATATTCATGAAAACATAATAGGTTCAGATCTGAAATCATGGCACTCGGGCCCTAGTGACAAGCATTAAGCATAGCAAAGTCATAGCAACATCAATCTCAGAACATAGTGGATACTAGGGATCAAACCCTAACAAAACTAACTTGATTACATGGTAAATCTCATCCAACCCATCACCGTCCGGCAAGTCTACGATGGAATTACTCACACACGGCGGTGAGCATCATGAAATTGGTGATGCAGGATGGTTGATGATGATGACGGCGATGAACCCCCCTCTCCGGAGCCCCGAACAGACTCCAGATCATCCCTCCCAAGAGAGATTAGGGCTTGGCGGTGGCTCCGTATCGTAAAACGAGATGAAACTTTCTCTCTGATTTTTTTCTCCGCGAAAGCAAATATATGGAGTTGGAGTTGAGGTCGGTGGACGTCCAGGGGGCCCACGAGGCAGGGGGTGCGCCCTAGGGGAGGGGGCGCCCCCACTCTCGTGGACAGGGTGTGGGCCCCCTGACGTTGATTCTTTTGCCAATATTTTTTATTAATTCTGAGAAGTTGCTCCGTGGATTTTCAGGTCATTTCGAGAACTTTTATTTCTGCACAAAAATAACACCATGGCAGTTCTGCTGAAAACATCGTCAGTCCGGGTTAGTTCCATTCAAATCATGCAAGTTAGGGTCCAAAACAAGGGGAAAAGTGTTTGGAAAAGTAGATACGATGGAGACGTATCACCTGACACAACCGGGTGGAGAGGTCCTTTGGTCAAAGCCCATCCGTGGAAAGTCAAAGGGCTAGATCTTGTGGTCAACCGCTCCAGGGTTAGGCGGGACGGGGGCCCTAGGGGGTGGTAGCAATGCCACCGGAGTGTCATACCGGGCCCTCAAACATGCGGGGTGGTGTTGTGGCATGTTTGAAGAGGCGGCATGCATCTCCGAGGTGTGGCCCCCCTCATGGACGGCGCCGCCGCCGACACCTGGAGGGGGAAACCTACGCATCGGGTCTACACGAAGGTGATGAAGCTGTGGGTTTGGCCTGGATGTTGCTCCCAGGTGTATCGCGGGGCTGACCTAACACACCCTGGTGGAGAGGTCCACTGGTCAAAGCCCGTCTGTGTGAAGTCAAAGGGCTAGATCTCCTGGTCAACCACTCCTGGGTTAGGCGGGACGGGGGCCCAGGGGGGTAGCAATGCCACCGGAGCATCACACCGGGCCCTCATACATGTCGTACGGTATGGTGGCATGTCCAAAGAGGCGGCACGCATCTCCGGGGTGTGGCCCCCCTAACGGACGGCGATGACACGGTAGTAAACGTTATACGGTAACGGTGCGGCGTCTCCGGGGTGTGGCCCCCTAAAGGATGGTGTCGCCGCCGGCACCTGAAGGGGGGAAACGGAGGGGTTCTTGCGTCTCGGCCTCTCAAAAGTCTGGAAGTGTTGTGGCGGTTGCAAATGCCCGACACGTGGGACTCCCTTCACGGACCGTGCCGCCACTGGCACCCGTAGATCTGCGAGTCAATCTTGTTGTGCTTAGGTCGCTCGATGGTCGTGTCGGAGGGTATAGGAAGGCTAGAGACAATAATTAACATAGCGGTAACATAATTTTTTTAGAAAAATATTAAGGTTGATGCATAAAAAGAAGAAAAGAAAAGTCATCGGCATAGATGCACACATGGCATTATTATATCTATATCGACGGCTAAGCCGTCGGCATAGTCTGCCTTATCCCCTCGCGGCACCCTCTCCTCCACTCATTATTTCCCCTATCCATCCCCTGCGCCTCCACACTCGCATCATCGCCGCTGCCTCCACCCGCCGCCGCCGTCGCCTCCCGGATCTGCATGCCTCGCCTCCACCTCGAGTTTGCTCCGCCCCGACCCCGGCGCGGCCTCACCAACGTCCCCGACCCGGACCTCCCCGACCCCTCCCGCCACCATAGCGGCAGGCCGCACCGCCGCACTGGGCTCCCCGACCCCGCCTCGGCCTCCCCAGCCACACCTCGACCTCCCTGACCCAGCACTGTGGCCGCCCCTGCCCCTTCCCGGTCCGCCCGCGCCCCTGCCCGACAGGCCCTGCTGCTAGCTTCAGCCGGCGGCCTCCTCTGCTTCTCTAGCCGGCTACGCCCGGGACCGTCCCTCCCGTACATCCCCTCCATCTCCTTGATGCCCCTATGCCCGATGAGCTAATCTTTTTTTTCATTTTTTTGTTTTGTTACATTCATAGTTTCATGTTAATTTGCTGCAAATGAGTACTATGTATAGATGCATGTGAGATTAATGACAATATTTTACAATATATGCATGTGATATCAATGGATTTTGACAACATTATATATCATGATGAGATGTTGTTAAGTAGCTATGTGTGAGATGTGCTTCAAAATTGGGATATGATAAGTGGTTATTTCATCATGATGATCTTACTAAAATAATTGAAGGACACAATTTAACACTTGATAAAATATAAAAAAATTTCATTGTTTAAAGTGTCAATGCTTAATGTGAGGTGATGACCTATTTTTTTCACTCGGTCGAATTTATAGTATTTGTGGTGTTTTATCTCCGTGGAGTGATCTTTGACGTTTGAGCTGTTGGTCCACAATCATCCCTCTCCGTTGATCGACTACATCCTCTACATCGGAGGGTGAGCAACAATTCCATGACCTCATCCGCTTTCTTTCCATGTCACTAGGTTTCATTTTCACATCAAGTCTCGTAACCTAGGCGTCTCCCGTCCGAAAGGGTTGCATCGATAAATATGCATTCAATTGCATATTTATCACCGCAGCTCTTTCGGATTGTCCAGCGCTTTTCACGGACAGCCCGAGGACATGTAGATTGGGTATGTTATCCATGCTCTACCCCGTTACGAGACAGGATTTTGGCGGCGCCTGCCCGTTGTTCTACGGATGCACATTCTCTCGGCATTTTGCCGAGACGTGTATTTGGAGAACAGCGGGGAGGTGCTGCCGAAATTTTGTCTCGGAATGGGGTAGAGCATGGACAACGTACTCAATCTACACATTCTTGGATGGGATTAGGACCCATCTTTACCTATTAGAGATGTAGGTGGATTAAATATCGTTTCTCATCAACACTGTAAAAATTAAAATATTGATGTGAGTAATTTAAATGAATCCTTAATTTTGTTATGTGGCTTCCAATAAAGCAGAGATCGTAGATAATCAGTGGATGTATAGTGGATTTTTCCGTCGGAATCAAGTAACAACAGAGTGGGTCGAGAAAACTGATGTGTTTTTGAAGAGATATTCCGTAGTCCAGTGAGGATGGTGCTAGAATGCCCGTGTGCCAAATGTAAGAGGCGTATCCGCAGAGATAAGAGTGAGATGACTAAGCACCTTCGCACGCATGGATTTATGCCCAACTTTAATATGCCGATAAACTTTGCCCAGCGGAACCGTGGTAGAGAGGAGGTGATACGACAACGCGTCGCTGGTTATGAGGACGATGGGGTTAGAGACATGCTAGATGATGTCTTTGCTGCACAGCCGACACCTCCGTCACATTCAGCGAATGAACCGGAGGAGCCGGAGGAAACCGCAAAGGCCTTCCTGGATATCTTGGCCTCGTCAAAGAAACCTCTTTTTATGAGGGTGCCAAGCTGTCTGTGTTGTATGCCATCTCGCAACTGATGGCAGTCAAGGCTGAGTACGGCTGTAGCGGAGATTGCTTCGAAACATTTCTGGGAGTATGGGCTAGCAGCCTACCTGCGGGCCATGATCTGCCGAAAACCATGTACGCTACGAAGAAAATCATGAAGGCGCTCTCCATGGACTATGAGAAAATACATGTTTGTCCAAAGAATTGCCTTTTGTTTAGGCATGAGTATGCGGATGGCAACGACTGTAGGAAGTGCGGTTCCTCTCGGTATATTGAGGTGGTCGATGAGCATTGTCAGAAGCAGCAGCTAAAAATCCCTGTGAAGGTTCTTCGGTATCTTGATTTTATAAAAAGACTGCAGTGCCTTTTCATCACCTAGGAGTCTGCCAAAATGATGAAGTGGCACAAGGAAGGGAAAAGGTACAATCCAAGAAAAAAATGTACATCCATCAGAAGGTGAAGCATGGAAGTCATTCGATATAGAGTACCCGGAGGAAGCAGCCGAGGCTGGGAATGTCAGAATTGCTATATCAGGTGATGGGTTCAATACATATGGTATGTCGTCTAATCCATACAGCTGTTGGCCCATATTTGTTATTCCGCTCAATCTCCCTCCCGGCGCCATAATGCAACGCAAGACCATGTTCCCATCGCTTATAATTCCGGGGCCTGAATATCAGGGGAAGAATTTGAGTGTGTTTATGCAGCCGTTGGTGGATGATTTGCACCATTCTTGGTACTTCCCGAGGATGACATACGACCGACATCTGCAGAATAATTTCTTGATGAAAGTTTGGCTACAGTATTGCATGCATGACTTTCCCGGCTATGCCCTGTTCTGCGGATGGTGTACAAGTGGGAAGATGCCTTGTCCAGTGTGCATGCAGGCCTTGATTTTCATTTGGCTGAAGAAGGGTTGTAAGTATGTTGCTTTTGACCTGCATCGGCAGTTCCTCCCTCCAGACCATCCTGATATGGGGAGGAGACCCTAGGGGAGGAGGGGGTGGGGGAGAGCCCCTAGAGGAGGTGGTGTGGGTGGGGGTAGAGGCAGCCGGTGCAAAAAACTCCAGGCTGTGTCCGAAATAGGAGGATCTTCTTCGATGCCCTCCTATACTGATGCACCTTCTGAGTCTGAGGAGGAGGAGTATGTTCCTGATGGCGAGGAGGAGGAGGCCGAGGAGGAGGGTGAGGAGGAGGGCGAGGAGGGTGGTGGAGGGGAGGTTGACCCCAAGTTGTGGGGTGACTTGCCACCGGGTGCTCCGTAGGGGTGGCTGCGTGGTACTGCCGGAGTACCTACGCCACCTTCTATCGAGGCGCACAAGTGGCTCACTGAACCTGCGGGGATAGAGTAAGTGTGTCTCAATCATATTTTCAACACATGACAACATTTTCTTATTGTACACATGGCAATCCTTTGATTCTTTTGCAGGAACTGGGTCCTTCACGGAAAGGGCCGTAAACCGAACGGCCTTATCACTGCCCTATTGAAGGAGTTTTGGCCGTGCCTATTCTGCCCGCGGCCAGACAGGGACCCGCAGCTGCGGGTTTTGGCCACGAGCTGGGCCCACTACGAGGCTTCCAGCCACGCGGAGTATGGGACGACCAGTAAGGCCTTGATCACCAAATTTTGGGTAAGTTCTCTTCTGAATCACTTGTCTTTAGTTTCGTTCATAGTTTATCATTGAATCACTCAACTCATGCCTTGTTTGCTTCTGGTTTATGCATGATTGCAGCAACTCTATAGAGTTCTTGACGAGCACAAGGCCAGAGCCAACGTGGTCTTGCTTGCGGTTGCGAAGAAGAAAGCTCGTCAGTTGCAGTATGAGGTGTGCTGGGTTGGTGTCTCGCAGTACTACCACATCTACCTTCATCAAAAGATGACCAAAACTCAAGCGTAGAGGCAACAACTTACCTTGAATAGGGAGCAGTTCATGAAGGTAACTATTACTGACCTGTCATTGTTTCAAGCAGTCAACTATATGTTTCGTGCTCACATGTCATGCTTCCGAAATTTGCATAGGTTGTTCCTCGTTGGTGCTATGGAAGGGTTGACGGATGGGCGAGTTTGGTGGATAGGTGGCTCGGCAATGATGCAGATTTTGCTGCCAAGGGCAGCAAGGCCCGGGCTAACCGTGGAAAAGACGGGACACACGACCAAGGAAAGAGGAACCACTGGGGCTTCAAGGCCATGAAGGTATATCTATATGCATGATGCATTTTTGTTCTTCTTTACCGTCATGTTCTTATGTATGGCTAACTTCTGTTTGACGTTGCAGGAGGACAAGTTGAAGAGGCCGCTCTCAGACATTGATTCCTGGAAGCTTACCCGCGAGCGGAGTGATCGCAAGGACGGCGAGAGCAAGTACTACGGCAAGACCGAGGAGCACCTGGAGTCTTACACTCAGCAGTTTGAGAGGTTGCATCCGGATGTTCCTAACATCGTCCAGTCTCAGATCGACGACACGGTGGTGGTGGCCATCCAGGGGAAGTCCCATGGCCGGTATCCGTGTTTCGATGGCTTGATCACTCCTTCGGTCTCATACACACGGCTTCGGGCTACCAACCCGAGCCCGTTAGAGAGTACGGGGCGTTCGCAGCCTCCCTTAGCCCGCCAGCGTGTTGTAAGTACTTCCCCCTTATCTTCTTTCTCTCTAACTTTCTCAGTTTATTTTCAGCACTGCCCACTTAGAAACAACCTCAATTTTGTAGGTATATCAGGCCTTTCTCGAGCATAGGCATCTTGAGGTGCGGGAGTAGTTGCAACGAGTGAAGGCAAATAATGATTACAACCGTCAAGCGATGACGATTAGTTTTTCCCTCTTAAAACCAAGCTAAAATTTGCACTTTCATTCCTTCTGACCTTCTAGTTTGCTTGTTTAACTAACACCCAGGTTATGTTGGCCTCTTGGACTAACCGCACGGAGCCACCACAAATTGGACCCCCACCACCACCTGCGGGAGAAGCCCCACACATTCCCACGTTAGGCGGTGATAGTCCGGTTAGTACATTTGCCTAACTACTGACAAACTAGTTCTCGTTCATTCAACACTATCATATCATATTTACCGTTAGAATCTTCTCTCAAACATGTAGGGGGCCGGGGGCTCGACTCCTGCTACGTCGACCCCAGTCACTCCGATCTGGCAGAGTGGTGGTGGTCTTGGTGGTGGCGGTTTTGGCGGAGGTGGTCTTGGCGGTGGTGGTCTTGGCGGAGGTGGTCTTGGCGGTGGTGGTTTTGGCGGCGGTGGTCTTGCTTGATGTCGATGATGATACCCGTGCATGTGGCCGTCGTGCCATACCTTTCATGTTCCTACTTGTTAGTTTTTTAGATGAAGATGATGATGTTACATTTCTTGCACTACTTATGTTCATGAACTTTCGTCGATGATGATCTTTAGATGATGAACTTGAGTATGTTTAAATGATGATGATGAACTTGAGTATGTTTAGATGATGAACTGTCATATTTCTGCATAATTCTATTTTTTTCTGGTTTGAAATGCTGTCAAAATGAATTGAAACAGAGAAAACAGCAAAATGCTAACGGCAGTGGGACTCCCGCAGGTAATAAGAAGCTAAAAAATGAAGCACATGTCTTTGAAATCCAACGATCGTAATGCCTATAAAAATGATAAAAAAACAGCACAGATCTATGCCTACGGCAAAGCCATTGGCATAGATATGCACAGGGCTTCCTAGGGCCTGCCACGTGGCATAGATATGCCTACGGCAGAGCCGTCGGCATAGGTGAAAATCTATGCCGACGGCTTTGCCGTAGGCATATCTCTGCTGCCAGGACTCACCAGAGGCGGCCACGTGGCAGAGGTATGCCGACGGCAAAGCCATCGGCATAGATTTTCACCTGTGCCGACGGCTTTGCCGTCAGCGCTTTTGACGGTGCCGTCCGTTGCCGTCAGTTGAAAATCACTGCCGACGGCTAAACTATGCCGTCGGCATAGGAGGCGAGTCCGGTAGTGTATAGTAGAAACATGGGAGGTAGGATTTAAATAGACAACACATTGCAATCTTACTTTTCCTTCTCTGTGTTAACGTTAAAGTCATGTGAATCGGAAAGACATCTCTGTAGCCATGTCGGACACAAAAACAGTTAGCTATTACCCAAAAACGGCCCCGCAAGAACATAGAATTTTTGTCGACCTCTTTGTAATTATGCACGGCGGTTTCTCGGTCGTGAAAGTCACCCCGAGGCCCTTAGACGGTGAATCAGAGCTAATGTAGGATTTAAATAGACATGACGACACTGTATAATCTTGTATGTATTTTTCCTTCTGTAAAATCTTGTGAATCAGAGAGACCCTCAATCTTTGTTAAGTTTGTTTTCTGAAAATTTATAATATCTAGCCCATCCTCAATTATCATAATTTATTCAATTGTTAAACCAGTATAAATCCCTACAAAATGCAATAGGAAAAACAAACTGTTTTTATCTATATTTTTTAATATGAGCAATATGACATGGGGAAATGATGCAGAAACTCAACCTCCAGTCAATTGTAAAAAGACTATACAAGTGACTAGGTCTCTGACTAGGTGGTCAAGACTAGAGTAAAATAGTGCGAGGGCAAAAGTCAATGCTTCTTTTCTGCAAAATAATGACCAAACCTGCATTATCGTTAGTGTTGGCAAGTCGCAACCACAAATGAGGGGTGTTACTGTGTGTTGCTCTAAACATAGAGGGATGCAGCGACATGGTAGAAACCAAAGCCCGAGCGCGCTCAATCGCTCTCCGGCTCGCAAAATACCTCCTTGTTTCTCCCATTGTTTTGAAATCTAATAACCCTTATGTTGTCAATGTCTTCAAAAGCAACACAAGATTTTTGTGCCTCATCTCGAGCATCTTCGAAGACATTAACCATTTGAAGAATTAGTTGGCTTTGTTATATATGACGCTTGAGGAGAGAGATCAGTAAAGTAGCACGTGAACTAGCGCCGTTGGCAAGAAACTTATTTCTTGGTAAATTGGTCAGATGAATACCTTGATGATGTCAGTGACATTGTAACTCTTTTCATGATGACTAATAGATTGTTGGTTTCCATAAAAATATTGCACGGATGTTGTGTTTTCGACCATTTTTTGGTTCACTGCAGCACGACCCAGGTGGAGGATAGGAGGCAGATATTTTGATGTGGTGCCGTCCTCGGAACTGATGTGATGCCCCTGCAAACACCAATGTGAACCCTATCTACGTGCTAGTATAGAAGCTTGCGGTGCCCTAGTCCTCTTCTCATTGGAGCAGTAGACTATAGAGGCGGGGACCAATTACCTCCAACAAGACAATGGGAGAGGGACTAAGGGCATCTCCAGCCGTGCCCCCAACAGGCCCTCCCCAGGCGATTTTGCCGCGCCGGCACCAAAAAAAGGCCCCAGTCGCGCCCCCAGAAGCCCGTTTTTCACCGGCTCGGGCCAAAACTGGTGCCGGCGGACCCAGGCCGAACCCGGCGCCCTGGGGGGCGCTTGGGGAGCCGGCGCAAGCGAAAGAGGCGCGTGGGCCCGCCCTGGAAGCGACCCGAGGGTCTTTTTCCGCCGTTTCTTGACGCTTGTCCCTCGCATCTCTCCCGCTCGCTCGCCTTCCTCCCGCCATTCTATCCCTTTCTCCCGCCAAACCCCCTCCCGGTCACCGCGAAGAAGCACGCCATGTCGCCGAAGAAGTACGCCATGCCGCGCGCGGCGGCAACCGCGACTGGCGCCGTGGTCCAGCCGAAGCAGAGGAAGCCGAGGGCGCCGCCATCGAAGCCACTGGGCCTATCGAACGCCGAGTGGAGGGTGGAAGTTCAGCGGCGCGAAGCGGTCACCGCCGACAAGCGGAACAGGGCCATAGCCAAGAAGGCCCGCGACAACGCGGCGCGCGTGGCGGCGTCTTCCTCATCGGTCGACCAGGCGGGGATGAATCCGCCCGTCGTCAGCCACGCCCAGTACGCGCCCTGGGGACAGCAAGGCGCCGGATCTCCATGGGGTTCATCATCGCCCGGCTACGCCGACGGCGACGCGCACGGCGGGTTCAACCCAAACGTGACCTTCCCTCATGGTCACCCCGCTACGCGCACGCCCTCGCCCGCCTTCGTCGGCGTGCAGTACCCTCCATACAACTACTCGCCGCCCGCCTCCTACGCGTCCACACCGATGCCCCATCTCTACCGCGGACCGCTACCCTTCTCGCACCTCGGCGACGCCGACGACACGGGAGCCGACATGGAGGACATCATCGCGACAGGATCGACCGCGGCCGCCGAGTCTCCCGGGTTCGCCACCCAGGACGAGGTAGTGGACCTCAGCGGCGACATGGAGGCCGAGCTCGGCTACGTCTACGGCGACGACGCGCAGGAACCCGAGGAGGAGGAGGACGAGGAGGAGGAGGAGGAGGAGGAACCGGCTCCTGTTCCGACGAAGGGGCGCCAGAAGAAGAAGAAGCGGGCGGCTAGGTCAGGCGAACCGCGCATCAAGTGGACGTCCAAGGAGGAGGAATGCCTCGCCGAAGCATGGAAAGTCGTCTGCCTCGACCCGACCACCGGCGCGAACCAGAGCTTGGACACGTACTGGGACCGCATCAAGGCCGAGTTCGACTAGCGGAAGCTCATCGACCCCTACTTCAAAGGCGTGTACATGCAGCGCGGCTCCAAGGCGATGGCGAACCATTGGGGGCGTATCCAGTTGGCGTGCAACAAATGGCATGGAATCGTCAAGGAGGTCGCAGCTCGCCCGGAGAGCGGCGCCAGCATTGAGGCTCAGGTACGCACGCCGTTCGCCCGCATATCTTCGAGCATTGCCTCGCCGACGCCCAGGCCCGGGCCGTCCTGCGCGAAGAGAAGACCGAGGCGCGGTGGTCGTCGCTTATGAAGAACAACGCCATCAAGATCGACCTGCTCCGGACGAACGTTGCCGCGAAGAAGAGGAACACCGACATGGCTTTTCTGATGAGCGGGGCGGACATGCTCCAGAGCAACGACGAGAAGCTCAAGGCGTGGTACCTGGTGCAGCGCGGCCTCATCCTAAACGAGCTGCCGACAGCAACGCCGACGACGCCGATGACGCCCACGACCACACGGACGCCAAGCCCGGACGGCGCCTCTACATCGCCGCCCAGCAGTGCCGAAGCCGCGCCGATGCAGCCCTGCGACGAAGCAGGTCCGACACCGACGAGCCCGCGCACGCCGACTCCGCCAACGCCTGGAGCCGACCAAGCCGAGTGAATCGTTGCGCACAGCGGCCCTCTGTTTTTTGTAACGCCAGACTACGTCCGATCGCCGGATTTGCGGCGTCTTTTGAGAGGAGGAACGACCAAGTTTGAATTTCCCGCATCCTGGGAGCGGCGCGTGGGGGCGTGACTGGGAGCTAGGTCGCCCCCGGAGGCCGAACTAGCGCCGGCACGCCCCCAGGGCGCTCTATTTAGACGCCCTGGGGGGCCGAACGGCTGGAGATGCCCTAAGGAGGCAGATACCCTCTATCTCAACGACAAAAGAGATGTTGTAAGCCGTCCATATCTTCTTAGTGTAGATGTTAGGAGAGACTGTATCATAATTCCTTGAAGATGTGTTACACATGCATGCTTACTAGTGTTAAGTTATTTTTATTTCTGGAAATTTATAACATCTAGGCCATCCTTAATTATCATAATTTATTCTATTGTTAAACCGGTATAAATCCCAAAAGAGTGCAATAGGCAAAACAAACTACATTAGTACTTTTAAATGGAAATTAAACGGAAGGAAAAGAATATACTCCACTCAAACAATTCATGAGTTCAGCTTATTTTGGGTCGGAGTTATGCTCAAAATTCGAGGCAAACTTATAAACCCAGAAAAAGGAAGTACTTCTCAAACTCGAGAAGTCGCCATGAAGAACCCCTCCTAATACACAAATTCTGTAATCACAGGTTGAGTTGTCACTGTGGCACCTATCAATTATGCATGACGAGGCAGCGTCATTATCGCAGTGAGCCGAGGGATACAAAAGCATGGAGATCCCTGAGGGACAGTGTGGAACCGTTGACCAAGGACATTGCCTGATACGTCTCAAATGTATTTACTTTTCTATAAACACTTTGGCTATGTTTTTCCGTTTGTCTTACACAGCTGAATAAGAACTAACCGACCGAACATTGTTTTGAGCAGAATTGTCATGGTATTGTTTTTTCATATGCAGAACAATAAATATCAATCAATAATAAATTAAATCACACTTGGTTTTTGGAGGAAAAGAGCCACAAATCTAGAGGAAGGAGCTGGAGGGCGGTCCATATGGCCCACACGCCCAACCAAGCGCCCTGGCCTATGGCACGGAGGGAGTGTGTGCGGCCCATAGGAGGCCCCCGATTGATTGATTTCACCTATATAGCTTATTTCGTCCCAAAATCCTAGAGGAGGATTTTTCTTCGACGTGAAGATGGCGCCACATAGTTTTTTACCGGAGATCCCGACATGAGAATAGTCAGAATATCAATGGCAATGGCTATATTTTGAGGATTACAACAACTGTCTTCTAATACGGAGAGTTCACCACGTCACAACAACAGTGAAAATTAACATTTAATATGCAATAATAAACTACTGTGCAGCACTTCGAGCCTGTAGCTCCCTTATAGTTGCAGAACAATAGAAGGTAGTATGATTGAAGCCATGAAGCAAGATCCTGAAATCACACAAGGGTTTGTCGGCATGGGAGAGGACGATTTTATTACTGAGCACCCTGAATCCACAACCGTAAGCATGGGAATCATGTCAATGCAGATCTCTGGCTGCTACATATTGACCCTGCATGCAGAGGAGGTAAAACAAAACAAGTTCAGTCACGTGGAAATATTAAGTCGGCCAACTTAGTTTCAATCAGGACAGGGAGACTAAGTGAAGGAAGCTTGTATAGACTAAAAAGTTCACAAATAAAAGCGGGGGATGCATGTACAAATTCAGAACTAATATTCCATCAAAGAGAAATCAGCAGAAAATATAGCATATTCAGCCAATTATTGGAGTGCATATGCACAATCACCTGACATGTATATAGAAGTAGATGGTATGATTGAATAATAAACAGAAGAATAGAGAAGTCTTAGACCTCTCGGCCACCACTAATGGGAAACTGAACCCATGAAAAAGATGATCATAATAATGGAAGAACATCTGTGTAGCATGTGGACCATCAATGTCGATTTTTTCAACAAACAAAGAGGGCATCCTTGAACAAATAATTAATAACATGTCATCTGGCACATTCCAAAAGCCTTAGAAATTTGCAAACTATGAAGCCTACTGATATGAAAGAACTGCATACGTTTCAGACCAAAAGACTGTAGGCACAAGGCTAAAGGATGAGTTCAGACTTCTAGACGGTAAAACAATAAAATAGTTCTCGCGTCCATGATTATGTGAACCATGCATCAGACCTGCTTACCAGATCAACGTTGCACTTCACGAAAGGAAACGCCTTGAAGATGTTGTTCACTTTTGTGCACCAATCGACACATGGGGTGACACCATGTGCCAGCCTCAGAGTAACTCTTTTAAGCATTCGAGCAGATGTAAACATTACTTTCAAGAAATCAAACTCATGATCCTCCCCGTGGAGGCCTTCAATTTCCACGGTTTCAAGACCAGCCAACGGGATAGTTTGTGTTCTCCAGTCTTTGGGCTCACCACAGAAACAAGTTACGTGGCATGTTTCTTTCACCTAGTAAAAAGAATGTGAATTACAGTAACAACATATAATAGATGTTCAACTATTGAGACCTTAGCTCAAGCATAACAATGCGCCTACAATTCTTGTTGTTGAAGAGGTGATACCACATATATATTCCAAAATGTATTCCCTCCGTAAAAAAATATAAGAGGGGGTGTAAGCAAAGCGATAAATTACCTCTGATCTTTGAAGTACGATCCTAAGGTTCTGAATAGCTCTACGAATACGATGCAACCCAAAGAGACGCAACACCAATGCTCCAAACGCATGCCCTGTGGTTGTAAGATGTAGGTCCAAACGAGAGAATTTGGAAACCATATGTTTATCGAGCTCTGCCGCAAAGGTGTGCTCCGCATTTAGATATCTGTATGACCTCTGCAAAAAATCAATTCAAAATGACATCATGATTAAGTTCATCAGTTTAGCCCGCAGCAAATCCGGTGAATTGAGCAAGCAAGCAAGACAGGAGAGATGCATACTTGGGCAGCCATGTGTAGGGAGAGGACATGGCCGGTTGGGAGCTGCGAGCCGCCTTTTTGGGAGTGGTCGGTGGTGTTTAAGCCGGCCTCCAAGAGGCCCCAGAGACCAAGCCTATAAGTGGGCTTTTTATACGAGCACCTCCACGAGACCTTCTCCGCCATTGGTGCCCAGACGGAGGAGACCCTGAGATCGCCGCCGGCACGGAAAGACAGGTTCAATTGCTTAAGCACAGGCGCCTCGATGTCTATACGGGATGTACATCTGTTGCTGCTCTCCACAGAGAGTTGGTGCAGCGACGCCGAGTGGATTGTGATGCTGTCCATGGCCACCATACCATTGTTGTTGACCCGGAGGATGCGGATGCGCGGGCAGCGAGGGATCAAGGCGGCGAGGTCGACGTCGCAGCCGGAGAGGCAGAGCCTCTCCAGCGAAGGGAACCCGGAGGACGGCGGGAGCAAGCGGAGGTGGCGCGCGCGCAGGTCGATGGAGGTGGCGTGGTCGAAGCGGGGCAGGTTCACCCCAAATAGGGAGCACTGCGTGCTCCACGGGAGATCGTAGAGCAGCGCCATGGGAATCAGGTTCACGTCCAGACCAGCTGGGACCTTGACGTCCGGCTCGAGGACGAAGAGCATCTCGACGGGCGAGAGCGCCGCCGCGGCGCGGAGCAGCGAGGAGATGCTGACGGGGGTGATCGTGCCCTGCGAGGGGACACAGATATCGAGGTAGTAATGGCATACCCCGGGACGGATGGCGTGGGCCAGCGCGGCCTCGAGCGAGCAGAGCGGGACTTTGTGGAGGGTGACAGTGAGGCAGGGCAGGCGGGTCGAGAGGCCGCGCCACCGGCGGGAGAGGAGGCCGGTGCGCGCGGCGGAGCGTCTGGAGTCGAGGCGATCGAGGACCTGGAGGAGCAGATCGTCCGGAAGGGCGCTGATGAGGTCGGCTGAACCATGGCGCCCTCCGTTCTCCGTCTCCTCCATGTTGGAATTGGAAACCCCAATGCTGCAAACTAAGCCCGAGGTTGGGGGACGGAGACAGTAATTAAAGCAACAGAAATACGTAATTTAGGGAATAGGACTCCTTTTTTCAAGGAAAATAGGACTCCTTTTTTTGACACGAGGGCCGCATAGGGGCGATTTGATGGGCTTCGAGCGAGAAGCGGTCTCGCCGAACGGATCTCACACTCCGGGATCGACCGTGGAGGATTTCGTTCCTGGCGCTGGAGTTGAGGAGTTTTCGGTCCCAAACTTACCGATCCATGGAAATCGACGCCAACTCCGGTTCGTATTCCCCGGCCGATCCTTCTACTAGTGCTCGCTTTCTCTCGCGCGCGCACCGCATGCATCCAATCGCGTCGCAGTATTGTTAGGGTTTCCAGCGAGCTAGCCATGGAGGACAGCGGGTCACCAGCCGACCGCATCAGCTCCCTCCCGGACGATCTACTCCACCTGGTCCTCCTCCGCCTCGGCTGCGCACGCGACGCCGCGCGCACCTGCGTCCTCTCACGCCGCTGGCCCCGCGTCTGCTCCGGCCTCCCCAAGCCCGAGCTCGACGTCACCCTCCACCACGTCCCGCTCGACTGGCTCGAGGACGCGCTCCGCCGCGTCGCCGGCCCCGGGGTGCGCCTCCTTGACATCCACGTCGCCCTCGGGCCGCAAGACGGCAGCAGGCTGCGGTTCGTTCCCCCGGTCCGGCCGCAAGATGGCAGCACGCCGATGTTCGTCCCACCCGTCGGGCCGCAAGACGGCAGCACGCCGATGTTCGTCCCACCCGTCGGGCCGCAAGACGGCAGCACGCCGCGGTTCATCCCGTTGGGCCGCAAGACCGCTGGAGGCCGCGGTACGATGCTGGCACCAATTTCTCAACAAAATACGTTGTTGGCACCAATCTCTCCGCGGTGCTCCGTGCCGCCGCGGCGCTCGCGCCGGTGGAGCTCCGCTTCATGGTCACGCAGACGCGGGCCCCTTTTCTCGTACGGCTACCCCGCTTCCTCCGCGCCACCTCGATGGAGCTGCACGGGCTGGACCTCCGCTTGCATTTGCAACCCTCACAGGCCGGCGCGGGGTTCCCGTTGGTTGAGAGGCTGACCCTCTCCGGCTGCAACGTCGACCTCGGGGTCTTGATCCCCAACTGCCCGCGCCTGCAGGTGCTCACGGTAGACGACTTCACCGTCCGCTCGACATCGCTGCAAGAGCTCCTCGTGAACCGCATGAAGGCGATGAGAGGCCGCGCAGAGGCATGCGCGCTTAGGCAATTGACGGCGTTGTCCTCCTTCCTGGACGGCGGCGAGCATAGCTGGTCCTGCTCGTATCCCAAGGTGACTCATGGGCTTGCTCTTTGGGGCCTCTTGGAGCTGGGCTTGAAGACATCAAAGAGACAAGGAGAGGAGGTCTTGTCCCTGCACATGTGTGCCCAAGTACGTCTCCTGTCATCCTTTGCTCAGTCTACAATTATCCCAATTTATTAGTTTGTCTTAAAAGATCAGCTTATTAGTGATGGATATCTTGCCGTATTATTATGCAGGATTCATTGAGTTTTCAAGGTGCAGAGCGCGGATTTGTGGCGGAGATAGGTAAACATGTGGTCACCCAGTTCTCTACTTTGAATCTACATCTCACAACAAAGGGGCATGCATTTGGAGCATTTGTCTTGCGTCTCCTTGGCATGCATCGTCTTAAAGATATACAGAATTTTAACATCGATGTATCGAGATCCGAGGTAATTTATCACTCTGCTTATATATTTGGACTCATTCAACAAAATTTGAAGAAGAGCATCCATTGACGTGATTCACATTTATTGTAGGTGAAAGAAGCATGCCCACTAAATTGTCCTTGCGATGGCTCAAAGGATTGGAGATCCCAAACTATCTCCTTGAATCTTCGAAAAGTGAAAATTGAAGGCTTCAAAGGGGAGAATCATGAGTTAGATTTCCTGAAAGTGGTACTTAGATGCTCGCCAATGCTTAAAAGTGTGACTGTGAAGCTGCCAGATCAAGACATGCCAAGTGATGATTGGTGCACAAAAATACACAATATTTTTGGAGAGTATCCATATGTAGAAGGCAACATTGATCTTATATCTGGTTAGTAGGGGTTCTGCTTGCATGATTAGCATATACCCCCTCCGTCCGAAAATACTTGTCATCAAAATGGACAAAAAAGGATGTATCTAGAACTAAAATACATCTAGATACATCCCCTTTTATTCATTTTGATGACAAGTATTTTCGGACGGAGGGAGTATGTCTAGAAGGAACAATTACTTTTACCTTTTGCATGATTAACATGTTCCTAGATGCGGCAACTACTTTTATGTAATTATTATATGTTTGTACGGGTCTGAATCCTAAACTCATGCTTGATAACCGAATGGCAGGACATCTGCGTTTTCGTCAAAAGATAAAGAAAAAAAATTCATGCTTGATCAATGTTATCTTTGTGCGAGTGTTTTGTTCTGAAATTTTTATAGTTATGTTCTTTTGAGTGTCATTCATGCCTGCCCCTTCTCTCTTTATTTCTCGAGGAACTAGCCATGGTGATGCTCTTTAGAGCAAGGATAATAACCAACAACTGACTATAAAGAGTTGCAACAGCACATATAGCCAACCTAATAGTCCAGTACGGTTAGTCATACTTGCATGCTATGCCATTAGTATGCGCTCCACCTTATCCTCCCACAAAAGATGTTGAGCGCATGATATATTTGATTCTAAATCTATTGTCCGCTTTTGTTCTCTTTCTTCTTCTCACTCCTCCAACTAAGCAAAAGTTGAATATGACATCTCTTATAGCGCACTTACGTCACCCTATTATTCTTTCTCTCAGTAATGTCATCGTGTTCTTAGGTTATGTTCCCAACTAATGAGGCCCAATGGAGTACACTAAAGAAGCATGCTCTTTTCACCATCTTGAAGGACATGGCAGCCAACCGGCTGATTCAGCCACCCAGTGCCCGGCATGAACCAGTAGCACATGCACCCACTTGTAAACTGGCACATGCAATGTAACTATACCCGAGAATATTGTCTATAAGATAGTTTAGGGGCATCTTGTAGGTAAGCTGATTCAGCATAACACTTCACCAATTGAGACCAAGGGTTCCTCACCTAACACTTTATCTCCCACCTCTGACTCCGCTAGTATCACCTTGTAAACAACATGCCTTGCCGAGATCTCATGGATCTCTGACCGTCACATAGTGCAATACATCTCAGGAGCAAGAGTAGGGTGTTACCTCCTCCAAGAGGGTCCGACACTAGCTAGATCGTCCTTGTCTCTTGAGTCCAGACATTGCGATCTGTCAATTGTTGGCCCCTCCAAAAAATCAGCTACCTCCCTACAACACTGTGGAAAATGATCACCAACGACTTGATTGGCTCGGACTAGTTTCATGCCAACTGACCGTGCCGGCGTTTATGAATTGAGTAACTAGCAATCTGATTTTCGTGCGAATAAGTTTTACATCAACGTTACCAAGTTTTTGCAAATCAACAACCCGACACCTCACATGAAGAAAAATAACCCAACTCACCAAGAAAGGTCAAACTTATTACAAAAACTGCAAAATTCTTAGACAAACATGTGCACGCATTCCAGCGGATCCGCCGTCTAGTTCGTCGGATCGTAAATTCTTCTAAGCCTTGAGTGGCTTGCAGACGACGGTGGCGTGATTGCGGATCTGGTTGCTGAACTGTCCGGGCTTCTCCGTGGTGTCGATCTTGTCCTGCCCGAGTGGTGGCAGCAGCTGAAAGTTCTGCACCAGGCGGCCGAGCGTGATGCCGATGATGGGCAGCGCGAGGATGATCCCTGGGCAGCTCCTCCGGCCAACACCGAAGGGCACGAACCGGAAGTCGTTACCGTTGGCCTCGACGGCCCTCTCCTCCTCGAGGAACCGCTCCGGACGGAACTCGTCGGCGCGCACCCACCGCTTGGGGTCGTTGGCGAGGAACCATGCATTGACAAGGATCTTGGACTCGGCGGGGATATCGTAGCCGGCGAGCTTGGCATCCTTGAGGTTCATGTGTGGTACAAGTAGTGGAATGGCCATGCGGAGGCGGAGAGTCTCCTTGACGACGGCTTGCAGGTAGGGGAGACGCTCCAGGTCCGGCTCTGTCACCGCTGCATTGGGGCCTAGCACGGCGAGGATCTCCTGGCGGAGCTTTGACTGGATGTCCGGGTGGTTCACCAGCTCCGCAACTCCCCACTCGATCGACCACAGGGTCGTCTCAATTGCTGCATGTATGCAAAAGAATTATTTCAAGCTCATTCTCTTGTCAACATTTGTGCTAAATTAATTAGTACTTTTTCATCCAAAATGTTTGTTCTAAAGTCAAACTTCTCTAGGTTTAACCGAGTTTGAGAAATATATTAATGTCTACGTGCCATACCAAAGCAATATCAATAAATTCATCATGAATTACACCAAAAATTGTTGCACCTACAACTATTTAGGCTCTCCGCATGTTCAAGGAATAATACTGGCTCTTCGCCAGCTGCACATCACGATCTCTCGTTGTATTGTCTTGAGATAAAAAAATGCAATCGTACGTGTGTGCTAGTTTTTATTAACAAAGAACTGGTTTGCATTCTTTTAATAAAATGTTAGGTAGAGAATTTTCTTCTACTCAAAAGTCAAAACTAGGTTTGACAAAGATGAATACACATTTAATTGATGAGTTGGATTGCATGGAAGATGTCGTGTTATCTTAATATATAAATTGCAATCGTCCTTGCTACTTTCTGTACACAAAGAAATGGTCTACATTTTTTTCCTTCATAAAAATGGTTAGGTAGAGCATTTTTCTTCTCTCAAAAGTCAAAACTAGGTTGGACACAAAGATGTCTACATGTTAATTATATTTACTAGATGATGAGTTTTACCTGCGACGTTGATGTTCTCGACGATGTATAGGACATTGTCGTGGTTGATCTCGCCCTTCTTTTCGGCCTCGAGGATGTGGTCCATGGCGCATCTGATCTCACCGTTCTTCTCCAGCGCCTTCCTGCAATTGTAAGATAACCCAGTAGATGCTTATTAGTTTCCCGGATGCATAACTGGTGACCTCCGTTATCTCTGATAGTGGAACCTGGTCCAATTTTGGATTGAATGAAAAAAAGAAAACTTGTGATCTGTTGGTGTACTTCCATCAACCTATATATGTACTTCTCTCGCAAAAAGAAACCTATATATCATATATGTACTTCCACTGTCGGTGTATGTATTGTATTGTCACCTCGTGAAAATGAATCCTAGCTAGCTACTCTCACGTGGTCACTGATGCACTGCACCTGGTCAACTACCGCCAGCACCAGTGTCCAATGTATCCAGGCAACCGATGCAGGATGAGTACTCCTAAATCGAAGCTCATGCAAACGGAATTAACATGTCCCACTTGGTACTTGCTTGCTTAATTAATGCAACATCGGTTAACATCAACATGTCCTGGCAAGCATCGATCGACACACGATCCATCTAATTATAAAATGTAAGAGGCAATTAAGTAAGCTTACTTGCGCTCTTGGACGAAGTCTTCCTCGAAGACTTTCATCCTCTTGGCCTTGAGGTTGGTGCAGCGGTTGAGGTAGCCGCGGAGGAAGCGGCGGAGGATGGGGATGAAGTCGCCGTAGTTGTAGTCGAAGCTCTGGGAGAGAATGCTGCGCTCGGCGTTCAGCGCCCTCAGCTTGTTGAAGAGCGGGTCGGCGAGGCTCTCGAACCGGCGGTCGAACATGATGCGGAACATGTCGTTGTACATCATGAGCTGTAGCCTGCGGCGGATCACCACACCCGTCGCCGACGCCGGGTCGGCCTTGAGGTCCTCCACCACCAGCCGGGCCTCCTCCTCCCACCCCACGCGGTTTTGCGCCACCACCTTGTTGGTGAAGAAGGGCACCGTCATGATCCGGCGCATCTTGCGCCAGTGGTCGCCATACACGGTGAACACCATGTCCTACATACGTGCAATCATTTCTGTGTTAGGAACATGGTTTTGAATTTCAGTTTCAGAAATATTGCAGTCATTATTGAAATTATTGAATTGCATTGAAATTCAATGATTTTGGTTTTTATTTCGGCCAAAGGATCGGATTTCTATTTGAACTTGATTGTATTTTATTTTTCTTATTTCGTGTGTACTATTGAAATTGCGGAATATTTGGACCTAAAGATAATTATTTCAATGCGTACAGAAATTAGTGAAAATTAAAATTAAAATCATTGAAATTACACTACTAGAAACCAGCCAGTAGTATCTATCAAGAACTAGTATGTATATGCAAGAACTGTAAATTCAACGAACTGATTTATTACCTGGCCTTTGCCCGTGAAGATGTCGAAGACGACGTTGCGGGTGCGGGAGCCGAACTCGACGCCCTGGGTGTGGAGGACCTCCTTGGCGAGCTCAGGGCTGGAGACGACCACCAGGTTGCGCACGCCCATCCGGAGCAGGAACACCTCGCCGAAACGCTTGGCCATGCCCATGAGGTTGCGGTGGTTGAGGTCGTCGCCCACCTGGAGCCAGTTACCCACGACCGGGGCGCCGGAGGGGCCCGGGGGCAGCCGGAAGCGCTTGCCTGTGAGCTTTGCGACGGCGATGGCGAGCATCGCCGCCGCGAAGAGGCCCAGGAGGGCCTTCTCCAGGAGGCTGACGTCCATCGTCGTGTGCTTGTGTGTGGCTGTGGCTTTGTGTGTGTTGCTGCAGCAGCGGGATGGACGGATGGATTAATGTGAGCAGAGGAAACTTATAGAGATGGAGGTTGGTGCGGAGCCACTACAATTTCGAAACCATTTGTATATATGGAGGTTGACATTGTTGCTAATCGCGATCTGGTCAAAACTTGAAAGGCACATGCATGCGAGAGTAACATGTTCACCAGTGGGATGGTAGGTGGATTAGGACGCCAAAGCTGCATCATCAAAGTTGCACGACGACCCGAAGCTCTGCACTCGTCGCGGATTTCCTAGGCGTCTCGTGGTGGTACGGGTGAGCTGAGTAAAAGCTTCATGCTTTGCCGTCAACGGCATCGCCTGTGAGTGCCGCTCTTCTATTGAGGATGCTGTTGTGGTTGCCCTCTCCGTGTCAGGGTTTTCAGTGAGAACCCTTGTCCGCCTCGGACTCCATAGGGGTGACGCTTCACGCCGTCTTCCTTTCTAAAACTGTTGTCGTGAAGGTTAGGTGTCCTTAGCATGAGTCATGCCAATTCTTCGGACCCTCCTGTACTATCTTTCGACAACATAGTCATTTTTTGCTTTTCACCCTTTGCATTTTTCAGTATGATTTTTGTTGTCTGATATCTTGGGGATTTTTTTTGAGTTGTTGTGGCTTCATGGGATTTGCTTTGTAGGAGAACTCCCTTACTATTATATCGGTCGGTCATGTATTTTGATTTATGCTTTATTTGTAAAGCAGAGCGGGAGTCTGTTTCCTAAGTTCCACGACGATGCCAGGGGTATCGGATGCTCTGTCGTAGTGCTGAATAATGCCGGAGACTCTGTCTAATATCATATACGGGTAGCTGGCAACTGAGGATTTATTTCAGGACTCCACTAACACGGCGAACGTTCGAGCTACCTCATTGTAATTACCATAGGGTTTTGAATAATGCCGTAGACTCTGTCTGTCACATAGCTAACTGATGAAACCTCTGACTTTATTGTAACATGTAACATGGAGCCACGATAGAGTATGTTCGCCAGCTAAATGCCAGTTCAGCTCGCTCCTCATTATTTCTATATATATTCTACTTACACACCGTTGTCATAGGAAAGATAAAGACCGAAACCGAGGTGCAAAGCATCTTGAGGCCACTTGTTGCCAGAGTAGTCTCTCTCAGAGCATGGTTAATAGTATAGCAACAACGAGTGAGGCGTTTTTGCTCTCGGCCTCCATGAAGGCTGGAATTTTTGAAAAAAATCAAACTTTTCAGTTTAAAAAATCTTGAAAAATATACAAGTAAACAATGATGTTATAAGTATGTGTGTAAAATTTCAGGATGATACTTTTAAATGTGATATGTACCAAAAAGACAAATTTGTGGCCAGAGAGAATAAATAGTATCATGTGTTAAAAAGCTCTAGATTTCTTTTTTTCTTTTTGCACGGCCCTCCTTTCAACGTGTTTCATCCTGAAAATTTACACACATGTGCATTATGCCTCCATGTATATCTATATTTTTTCTGAACTTTTTGAAATGTAAATATATGAATTTTGACTTTTTCGAAAACCGGCCTCCATGGATCTTGGCCTCCAAAAGGGTTTTGCGAGCCAATAACTGGCTATATAAAGTTGCCACATCACGTATAGTCAACCTAATAGCCAACATGTATAGTAACTACTTCCTTTGTCCTATAATATAAGAATGTTTTTTACACTAGTGCCAAAAATGCTCTTATATTATGGGACGGAGAGAGTAGTCCCTAAGTAGTATTACTTTATTAATGCATGGCCCACTTTACACACTCATAATGTTTCTTGGAGTCCGTGTTTCAGCCGGCTGTCAATCTACAACCCGCTTCCCTTCTCTATCTTCTTCTCTCTTATCCAACTCAGCAGAAATATAATAGCTTAATTCTTACAGTCTACTGAATGTACCTTATTATATTTGCTTTTATCGAGGCAAAGTTTTCTGCCTCCGTTTCAGAAAGTGTATACGACTTTCCCACTATTAAAAATTCGTAAAAATAGGCTTCCGCCCCGCTTTATAAATAAAGAAATCAACTTGTCCACACAACAAGTAGTGGGTCATCAAGATAAAATAGTCTGCTAGGGCATCAACACAAGCACACCCAAATAAAGCATTAGAGAAAGATAGAAAAAATACCACCAAGTGGCCACAACATCAGGGGGTCTGCAGCGAAGAGAGACACAGAGTGGTGACTTGTAGCACATTCAACATCTGCCCCAGCCGGTCGTGGTCCCGCTGCCTAGCTAGCGGGTGCCAGTGCTGCAAGAGCGCAATAATTTGAAGATTGAGTCAGAGGCCCGCTGAAGGAAGACCCGCTCGATCATCATCTTATTACGTGTCATCCAAAGTGTCCAAGCTAACGCCGCAAACACTAGCCAGAAGAGGCATCTCTTCCTGTCGGTCTGGATAGACTGGCCTGAAGGAATCCGGCTAAGTCCGGAGCCTCTCAATCAGGCCATAGTGCCTCTTGGACGAAACTCCAAAGTGCGTGAGACGCCATGCAAGAGAAGAGGATGTGGGTCCCTCTCTCTGGTAGACCACAAAGGGGACATAACCCATTACCCGAGCCATTCCTATATTGAGCACCTCCGTTGCCGATGGAAGGCGATCCCTCAACAATCGCCACACAAAAAAATTGATATTCAAGGGTAGGGGCACCTTCCATAGGCGGAGAGCACAGGTTGGAGGGCCGAGGCGACGGAGAAATCTCCCTAGGGAGAGAGGCTCCAAGAGACAGTGTTTGGATAGTCCGAGAGCACAGGTTGGAGGGTCGCTCCCAAATTAGCCCACTCCAACACCTCCACTGGCCCAGAAGAACGATGGAACAAGATGTTACAGTGGCCATTTTCAACCACTGCGGAGACTAAGAGCAATGGATCCACATAAACGACAAATAGGTTTGGAAAACCCCATGCATAACGAGGCTCCATCGACCCAGTTGCCAAAACATGGCACCCTCGCCATTCCCAATAAAAAGGATAGCCCAGGCAAATATCATGTTTGATCTTCTAGATGGACTTCCAAAACTGGAACCCTCTGAGCATGCGCACGCAAGAAGCGGCAAGCCCCGAAGGTGCTTTGCCTGAAGAATTTGCAATCAAAGGCCCCCTCCCCTCTGATGATCTGCCAGACCCACAGAAGCATGTGAGACACATTCATACGACGGGACGCAAGGATTCCCAACCCTCCTAGGTCCTTTGGCAAGCAGATGTTGGCCCACTTCACCATGTGATATTTCTGTCGACCATTCATCGCTTGCCAGAATAAACGTGAGATGTCCTTGTCGAACGAGCTATGCACTCCCTTGGATAAAATATACAACCCCATCATATACGTAGGGATGCTAGAGAGAATAGAGTCAATCAGGACCGTCTTACTTTCGTTGGAAGTAAACCGCCCACACCACGGATCAGCCTGTGCGGCGGCCCTCCACATAAGAAGGTCAAATCTGCTCAAACGAAACCTTGAATCAGACAATGGCATCCCCAAATATTCTATAGGGAAGGCTGCCAACCTGCAATTCAGGTTGTCCGCGATCTACTGCTCTCTGCTTCATAATAGCCGAACACGGCCACCGTGCTATTGTCAAAATTTATTTTTGGCTCAGACATGGCTTCTAAGCAGAGGAGGAAGTTAAGGTTGACGATGTCCAGGTCCGAGCCTCTACCATAATCATGGTATCATCCGCATACTGAAGATGAGTGGCCCCACCCTAGGGATTAGGTGACCTGCCACACCCGTGAGGTGGCCAGCCATCCTAGCCTTATCCAAGATGGTTGCAAGGGCGTCCACCGCAAAGTTGAAGAGGACAGGGGAAATAGGATCCCCTTGCCTCACCCCCTCAAGGAATGCAAAAAATAACATCCCCATTAATATTAATGGACGTGCTCCTGGTACAGACTAGTTGCATGATTTAGAAAAACCACCAGTTAGCAAACCCCCTCTGCTCGAACACCAAGCACAAGAAGGATCAATCAAGGCAATCATACGCCTTCTGAAAATCGAGCTTAAGGAAAACACCCTTATGAAGTTGCCTACTGACCTCATGGACAACTTCCTGAAGGGCCAAGATCCCATCATGGATGCGGCGACCCTTCAGGAACACAGATTGGAAGGGGTGTGCAGACGCTCCACAATAGATGTTAGATGTGTCCCACAAACCTTCGTAAAATTACGCTCAAGCACATGCAAGATTTGACACCAATTCGGATGACTGAGAGTCTCAATCTGGATACATATTGATAGTGGGAGCAATTAGCTAGAGTAGCACCATGCAGAGCATTGTAGATATAGAAATTTGCGAAATACATACGGATCTGAATGTGGCAGACCCGTTGACTAAACCTCTCTCACAAGCAAAACATGATCACATCTTAGTACTCATTGGGTGTTAATCACATAGGGATGTGAACTAGATTATTGACTAGTAAACTCTTTGGGTATTGGTCACATGGTGATGTGAACTATGGTGTTAATCACATAACGATGTGAACTAGATTATTGACTCTAGTGCAAGTGGGAGACTGGAGGAAATATGCCCTAGAGGCAATAATAAAGTTGTTATTTTATAGGGTTAATTATCCTTTTGCCCTCAGTGGTGTCTCTGTGCTCAGTTTTGCCCTCAGATGCAAATTGTGCTCAGTTTTGCCCCTAGTCCATGCACATCTACTATGACGAGGCCAAACGGCCATATTTGAGTCCATTCCGTCCGCCAGCGTTAGGTTGTGGGTCCGGAGCTTACAAGTGGGACTGCGTGGACGTGGGTCCGAAGCTGACATGTAGGCCCGTGCAACTAAATCCCCAAATCATTCGTAGCTCACTCTGCCCATCCGCTTCCCCACCAGCAGGCTGACCTGCGCCGCCGCCGGCACTTGCGCCGCGGCCAGGACCTGCCCCGCCACCAGCTGCACGCCTACTCCACTGCTACCTTTCTGCGCCTACTCTCCACGGCTGCCTGCGACGCCCGCCACCTTCCTGCGACGCCACGGGTGGGGCGCCCGCCACCTGCTCGACCCACGGCGCGGCCTCCTTCCGTGCGCCCGGCCGGAGCGCTCAAAGGTGGAGGGCTGCTGGAGCTATTTGAACTAGGAGGAAGAACCCTAGGGCGAAATGGAGAGCAGCGGCGACCCCGGAGTATTTGGCGAGGCAGGCATCGGGCCGGAGATCCGCCGCGTCCACGACTGGGTTCCCGAGGGGTAAGTCTCGCCTCCTGTTTAGATTGAGCTTAGTTGTGCATTTGAACACTCGATTCGAGTAGGTTTGCCCAATTAGTGTGCTGATTGCGTCTCTGTTTTTCGCCGGTTAGGATGGAGTTGCGTTTTGCTTTCTTGATGCACATTAGAAGGGACCGGTACACGTTCGATCCAAAGGATCAGAAGAAATACCAAGGAGGTTTTGATTATCGGTTGCCAATGGCTAGTAATTGGAGTTTCAGACAATTTGGGGAGGTAATTTGTAGCCAATATCCTTGGGGTTTGCTTGATGAAGTGGTATACAAATACTATGATGGGGAAAAGAAATGGGTGACATTTAGTAATGATGAAGAGCTAGCTACCATGTTTGTTAGGCATAAAGAGAAAGATAATTTTCATGTGAGGCTGCAAGTTGATGTGCTTGAGCAGGCATTTGGACCTAGGATGACGGGTGCAACATCTCGGGGAGAACCAAGTCGTGGTAATGGCATCTCTAGCCAGAACAGTTCAGTTGGTGCACGGCGACGTGGTGGCTCGAGAAGTGTGGGCAACAGCAGTAGGGTCCCCCTTGAAGTGGAGCCTGATGACTACAATTCTGGGGTTGATGAAGAGAAGCTATATTCTGATGTTATTCAGAATTTACGACGGGCACCTCGGGCTGATAACCAAGATGAGGATCACAATGCAGTCCGTGTGGATGATGACGCGGTGGGTGAGGACGAAGACCTTGCAGCTGTTGAAAGGGACCTTTTGAACCCTCATTTGGAGGAAGGTACAGTTTTTGCATCCATGAATGAGTGTAGAAATGCACTTGTGACATACTGCATCAAGGTAGAACGTACTTTCAAAGTTGATAAGAGCGATCAAGTACGTTACAGAGTGCACTGTCCGACTGAGGGTTGTCCACGGAGGCTGCTCGCATCTAAAATGAGAAATAGCACTAATGTTCAGGTCAAAGTGAACCCTTTTAAGCACACATGCCAGGAATCAACCCTTAGGAAGGATACAATCAGTAGAGCCAAGTCAAGATGGGTGGCAGAAGAAGTAAAGAAGTGGGTGAAATAAAACCAGCAAGTGGGTCCAAAGGAATTGCAGAAGAACATCAAAGATAAATTCAATATAGATTTACCATACATGAGGTTGTTCAATGGTAAACAACATGCTATGGATTCTATTTATGGTAACTGGCAAGGAAGTTTTCAATTGTTGTATTCATTCAAAGGTGAAGTGGAGAGGACAAGCCCAGGTAGTATTGGAGATATTGATCACCACACCATGGAGTACACATTCAGGGGAGTGACAAAGACCAAGGAATGCTTTAGGAGGGTTTTTGTCTGCTTTGAGGCTTGTCACCGGATTTTTTTGGCAGGTTGCAGGCCTTATTTGGCTATTGATGCCACTTTTCTCACAGGGAGGTTTAAAGGGCAGTTAGTAGCAGCTTGTGCGGTTGATGCACATAGTTTTGTATTTCCAGTTGCCTACGGTGTGCAGGAGACAGAGTCTGAGGAGAGCTGGACTTGGTTTTTGCATAATCTGCGCCGGGCTATTGCACATCCCAATGGGTTGGTCATTCATACAGATGCCTGCAAAGGTTTAGAAGTGGCCGTGGACAATGTGTTCCCTGGAGTAGAGCATAGGGAATGCATGCGTCACCTTGCTGCAAATTTCATGAAGAAATTCAAAGGAAAGGTGTATACCAACAATTTATGGCCATCATCTTTGACTTGTAGTGTGAAGAAGCACAACTACCACTTGAGGCAGTTATACATGAATCCCAAAGTGAAAGAATACTTGGAAACACACCACTCCAAGTTATGGGCCAGAAGCCAATTCAGTGAACTGAGCAAAGTTGACTATGTGCACAATAATCTAGCAGAGTCTTTCAACTCAACGATCCGGAAACTAAAGGGTCATTATGTGGTGGATTTGCTGGACAGGATAAGGATAGAATACATGCAGAAATTTCATTATCGTGCAGGAATAGCCGAGGCAAAATTCATGGGCCACATTATCATCCCTGCCGTGATGAATGAACTGATGCAGAAAACAACAGGCATGGAAATGAACATGACTCTTTGCTTGGGTACCACAGCAGAGATATCATATTTGGATAAAGAGAAGAGGGAATGGAGATATCCAGTGGATTTAGAAGCTAGAACTTGCAGTTGTAGGCAATGGCAGATAACTGGGTTGCCATGCATTCATGCCTTGTTTTTCATCACTTCTCTCCTAGGTCCAGGAGGGAACATTCAGCAGTATGTGCATGATTACTACTCTGTTGCAAGGTTCAAAGCCACATATGCTTATGCCTTGCCTGCTATGGAGGGAAAACAACAATGGGACATGGTGGACCCTGGATTCAAGCTTTGCACTCCAGTTCTAAAGAGAGCAGCATGTAGACCAAGGAAGAGTCGAATCAGACCTCGCAGCGAAGGAGCTGGACTTGGAGCGAGGAAGCGTAAGTGCACAAGATGGGGTGGGTCTGGTCATTTCGGTAAGTATTGTGATAACACAGTAGATCCAGCATTCGGAGAGAGTTTTGATGAAGGCTTCGATGAAAATGATGGACAGCAGCCAGTTGCATCAGATGAGGATTTTGACGAGGTTCGAAATGATGATGGTCAACAGCCGCATGATTTTGGCGATGATCCAAGTGAGGATCCAAATACTGATCATGGTGATCCAAGTGAGGCTCCAAATAGTGATCATGGTGATCCAAGTGAGGCTCCAAATGATGATCATGGTGATCCAAGTGAGGCTCCAAATGATGATCATGGTGATCCAAGTGAGGCTCCAAATGATGATCCAAGTGAGGCTCCAAATGGTGACCAACCTTCTGTTGTTGTGAGTTCTGCTAGGTATGTAAATCTTGCAAGGGTCAAATACTATTGTACATTTATGGGTCACTTGACATGATCTCATTACCCTTTATATTTTGCACAGCTCTATGATAGGTTTCAAGATGCGACCCTATCCTAAAGGAACTCGAAGTTCCCACCAAGGATAGAAGCGCATCTTGAAGACACTTTTGCAAGGTGGATATCATTACATCAACATTACATAATGGGCCATTTGCATTTTTGCACCTAACTCGAACCACCTACTCAGAAATGCCCTTCCGTCCAGTCAAAGGCCTTTGACCGTCAAAGGCCCATGTGTACTGTAGCAGACGGAAAGTGCTACAGTATTCGACGGAAAGTGCTACAGTACTGTACGGAAGGGCATTTCTGAGTAGTGACTTAACGGCGGAGGGGCAAATTTGAGCATGCTTTAAAATTAGGGGCAAATCTGAGTAGTGGGTTCGAGTTAGGGGCACAGATGTAAATGTCCCTTACATAATAGATAGGGATACATACAAAAGGCATACAAAGCCACACGAATACAACATCATCTTACATAAGAGCACCATCCGTCTACGGATGAAACACAAACAGAAACTCAAACGACATCCACCCTGCTAACCCAGGCTGCCGACCTGGAACCTATCCCCTGATTGAAGAAGAAGCGGAAGACGAACTTCAAAACAAGAAAACATCGCTCTCGCGTCATGATCATCGCATAACCTGTACCTGCAAATGTTGTTGTAGTAATCTATGAGCCACGAGGACTCAGCAATCCCATTACCATGGGTATCAAGACTAGCAAAGCTTAATGGGAAAGGAAGGGGTAAATGGTGAGGTTGCAGCAGCAACTAAGCATGATATGGTGGCTAACATACGCAAATAAGACCGAGAAGAGAAGCAAAGGAACGGTCGTGAAGCTACCAATGATCAAGAGGTGATCCTGAACTCCTACTTACGTCAAACATAACCCAAAAACCGTGTTCACTTCCCGGACTCCACCGAAAAGAGACCATCACGGCTACACATGCGGTTGATGCGTTTTAATTCGGATCTGGTGTCAAGTTATCTACAACCGGACATTAACAAATTCCCATCTGCCACATAACCGCGGGCACGGCTCTCGAAAGTTTATACCCTGCAGGGGTGTCCCAACTTAACCCATGATAAGCTCTCGCGATCAATGAAGGATATTCCTTCTCCCAAGAAGACCCGATCAGTCTCGGAATCCCGGTTTAACATTTCGACAATGGTAAAACAAGACCAGCAAAGCCGCCCGATGTGCCGACAATCCCGATAGGAGTTACACATATCTCGTTCTCAGGGCAACACCGGATAGGTCAGCCTACGAGTAAAACCAACCCTCGAGTTGCCCCGAGGTGGCCCCGCAGTCTGCCCGGTTCGGACCAGCACTTAGAGAAGCACTGGCCCGGGGGGGCTAAAATAAAGATGACCCTTGAGAGAGCGACTCCCAAGGGAAAAGTAGGTGGTGGTGAGGCAAATGGTAAAACCAAGGTTGGGCCTTGCTGGAGGAGTTTTATTCAAAGCAAACTGTCAAGGGGGTCCCATAAATCACCCAACCGCGTTAGGGACGCAAAATCCAGGAACATAATACCGATATGACGGAAACTAGGGCGGCAAGAGTGGAACAAAACAACAGGCATAAGGCCGAGCCTTCCAGCCTTTACCAAATATATAGATGCATTAATAATATAAGAGATATTGTGATATCCCAATATAATCCTGTCCACCATGAAGCAATCTTCAACTTCACCTGCAACTAACAACGCTATAAGAGGGCCTGAGCAAAGCGGTAACATAGCCAAACAACGGTTTGCTAGGAAGGGTGTCAAAGGTTAGAGGTTCATGGCAATTTGGGGAGGCTTCAAGAACAAGTGATAGGAAGCGCAGCATAGCGATAGAACGAAGCAACTCGCATAGCAATGATAGTACTGACATCCAGGGTAGCGGTCATCTTGCCTGAAATCCCGCAAGGAAGAAGAACGAGGCCATGAAGAAGACGAACGGATGAAGCCGAACCAAGCGTAGACGAACGAATCCTCACGATCGCAACGAAACAGGAACTATCGAGAAGAAGCACACAACATGGTAAACACACCACACATATACATGACATGATGCACAACCAAGCATGATGCATGACAAGGCTACATGAAGCTACTGATGGCAAGAGATGAAGCATACAAGAGCAACACATCAAAGCATGTTTAAATGAGGCCGGAAACAACATATAACAATTCCAGTAAGTCCTCATATGCAAGTTTCGAAGTTGGTCCAGATCTGAACAAACATTAAGTTGAAGTTGTTAAACAGCAAGTTAAAGAGCACCAAGAGGATCTACACGAAAATCTAGTCAAGTTACATATCAAGTTCATTTAGTTCGGAGCTACGGCCTAGAAGATATGAGCAAAACAAGTTAAACATGGCATTGATGCTAAATGCATCTAAACATCAAGCAAACACCTCAAAACAAGGAGGCAACATGATAATATGAAACTTCATGCAAAAACAAGCAAGTTTCATATAGAGCACACTCAAAACGAAGCAACGGTTCAACACATACACTCCAAACAAGATATGACAACAATCTGTCCAAAACAGCAAGTAGGCATCTTGCAAGCATCAAAACAACAAGTTACATCATCCCAACATAAGAACAAAAGGCATGCACATGAAGTACATGTAAAGCATGATAAAACATGGACACTGAGCTATCTCCAGAAAACACTATAACATGCTCAAAAGGACATGGCAACATTGCAAATAATAACAGTTTCAGACTTAGCAGAAATAACATCAGGTTGCAATTTTTAGAGCTATCAAACTACATGTTACAAGAACATATAATGGCAAACAAAGGCATGGCATGAATCTACTAATTGCATATAACAAAAGTCCCTTAATGACCATGAGCCAAACAGGCACAGAAAATATGATGGCACCCATGTAAACATAGCAAGTGATATGACAGATTCATACATGGCAGGAACAACAATAAGTAGGCATGTTCGTGAGCTTGTACCACTCACCACAGAGCAATACATGCATGGCAAGATGGCCAACAGTAAGATGGAATATTTATTAAGCTAAACATGGCAAGATCAAGTTCATAGCATGCTTGGATCACTAACAACAATCATGGCAACATTGAACTTAAAGTTAACAGGCTGACAGCAACATAATTTAGCAAGTTTGGAGTAATATAACAAGTTACAGCAGGCTATAAATGCAACCCGGGGCATTAATGGATAGATCAGGACATGTATAACAAAACATCCTTAGTGAACATCTCCAGATTATGCATAGAATGACTTGTAGCAGCAGGTTTACATAGCATCATGATATAGCAGATTCAGACTAGTAAAACAGCAACAGCAAGTACCCTACTTCACGAGCTCGATGCACTCACTACAAGACTCACAAAAATAAACGGATTGCACCTATATAAAGATGTCATGATGTAGCACAAAACACATGTAGAGCTCATGCTTATAGGATGCACACACAAAATGCAACGAAAAAGACAAATCATCAAGTTATAACAGTCTCAGCAGGTTAACATCATATAGCACTCTTGCAACGATGATTAGGGCATCAAGATGGACTCAAAGGAGCATGGCACAATGGAATGAAATGAAGAGAATCTCTCCATGAACATTTTTACGTATCACGCATGCAAAACAGAGCAGTATGCAAGGAGATATGATGCTATGAACAGAGCAACAAAATGATGAAAACTCGGGACTTAGGGAAATCTCGGGGTCAACCTTGTTCAGATCTGGATCGGGCACGGATATCGATGCGGCGGTGGATCTCGCCGGAGTTGTGGCCGAGGAGGTCTCCAGCGAGGTCGAGGACGGCGTGGGGAGGTGGCCCCGGACCGGATCTGGCCGGATCCGGCTGGCGGCGGGCGCGGTGGAGGAGGGGAGGCCACCAGCGGCGGCGAACGGTGGCGAAGGTGGCGCGGGGCGCGGATCTGCCCGGGCGGCGCACTCCGGGGATGACCCGGCGGCGGGGAGGGCAC
>NC_041387.1:664513771-664516458 GCF_002162155.2 Triticum dicoccoides | reverse complement strand
GGTGGAGGAGAGAGAGGCGGGGCACGGGGACATGTGGCGGTGCCCGATTCGCTAAGGCGGCGGAGGACATGTCCGGTGCGGCGGGGAAGAAACGTCCGCCGGCGCGGAGGAAGAGGAGGCTAGGGTTTATCCGCGAAAAATGGAGGGGGAGGACCTATTTATAGCTAGAGGGAGCTAGGAGAGTCCAAATGAGGAGCGGTTTTCGGCCACACGATCGTGATCGAACGGCCGAGAGGATGGAGGGGGTTTGGATGGGTTATTTGGCCACTTTGGAGGGGTGTTGGGCTGCACACAAAAGAGGCCTTTACTGTTTCCCGGTTAACCGTTGGAGTATCAAACGACCTCCAAATGGCACGAAACTTGACAGGCGGTCTACGGGTGATGTACCAAGGCCGCTTGGCAACCCTCAGGCCATTCCGAGAAAGTTTAACACCCGCACGTGAAAATAGACAAGAAGGGGACGCCGAATGACATAGGATTGCCGGATTGCAAAACGGACAACGGGGAAAATGCTCGGATGCATGAGATGAACACGTATGCAAAATGAGATGCACATGATGACATGGCAAAATGCAACACGCAAGAAAATGACATGGCAACGACGGCGAATAACTAGCGGACACCTGGCGCATCGAATCCGGGGCATTACAATGCTCCTCCACTAACAAGAGATCTCGTCCCGAGATCTTAGGACCGAGACGGAAGGGGAAAAGGGATGAGTGAAAGAAGAACTCAAGAGAAGAAGCAAAGAATCGAGAGCACTCGAGAAGAAGAGAGGAACGACGAGAATGACGAGAATCGAAAGCTCACGAAATCAGATAGACTATGAAACCACTCCGGTTAGAACGAGATAAGAAACGAATAAGACTAAAAGGATTTAGGCAGCACTCCGGCTGAAAATGGAAGGAATAGAACATGAACTTGAGAAGATGGAATGATACTTGATGAAGACATGACACAAAACGTCCAGAAAGAATTGAAAATTTTGAATGAAAAGAACGGAGAAGAAAATGACAACTTGTGCCACGAATGGAATTCAAATTATCTTTAGAAGGAAGGTTTAAACGGAGTTGTTGAGAAAATCAATAACGAAAAGAATAAGCTTGTTGTGGTCTTATAGGTAACATCTCAAGATCATAAGGTGATAACCGGCCTCAAACAGAAATGATTGGATAGCTTAGAAAAACGAAGAAATGCAAAACTCCACTTCAAAAAAATACGGAGAATTAATTACACTTCGAGACACGAGAAGAAAAGATACTTGAACTCCACCAACAAGAATCTTGATGAACTCTTGAAGAATGAATTAAATCATGACAACCCACCGTGAAGAACTCCGGTAACAAAAGGATGATGAGATGGAATAAAGGATGAAAGAATAAGATGAGCCTTGCGATGATTTAGATGGAGGTTCCTACGAGATGGCCAAGGAAATTTGAACTCCGGAAAATAAAAGATAAAAATACATGAAACTAGAATTTATTCATCAAGAACAAACTCCGAAGGAAGGGATTACTCACTTGGATGAAATAAGAATAAGATTTATTGCATGCTCATCCTTCATCAAATTAAATTGATGACAAGCAATGGATTTTGCATACTACTTATTCTTCTTGAAAAGGATTAAGGGGTATAGCACAAAACTTGAGAAAGTCTTCATGAACCACCGGTAGGATTGGAAAGAATGAATGAATTAATATGGTATCAAACAAAAAGAATCTTGAATGAATCACCGTAAGAATTCAAAAATGACTGATGAAAGAGTATGAATCACCGGGAAAAATTAGAAAAGCACAAAGATACTTGAGGGAATTAAGAGACAACATAACGAAGGGATCGCGAACTGATTGAAGTACTTGAACGAAGCACCGGGATAATTGGATAACGGTAGCTGAAATGTGAGGACAAAGAATTCTTCTGGAATGATGGCCTCCGATGAAAAGAAATGGAAAAACAACTTCTGACATACTCCGGATGGGTAAGAAAAGGAATATCTGACAAATGGAATAATTCGAGAGGATAACATGAAGATAGAACCGCGAATCTTCGAGAGAACAGACAAGCTTTAGAGGAAAAACTCTTCTTCGGTCTTGAAATGACGACAGAAAACACCACCAAAATTACTGAGATACTCCGGGAGAATGAAAAAACCAAAAAGGTTGAGTCAACAATGAAAAGAATTTGAACGAGATCTTGGAGAAGGCATGTGACTGATGGGATCCATTCTTACGTCACACTAAAAAGGAATTTGAGAATAACTCCGGGAGAATTAGAAGAGTCGGGTAGGATCCTGGGAAAAGACCTGTGGGTTAGGGCCCACTAAAAATAAAAACACTGTTGGAAAGCGGTGTTGAACAGATAGATGATGCACCGAAACAATTGAAATATTTGAATGAGGTGACAACCTCGAATTAATTGGAACACCGACGAATCTCCTGAGATGTCTTCTGAACTCCAGAATGATTGAATGGCGAGAGGCAAACGAGCAAGGAGAACACTTTAACCAAGGAAAAGAATGTGATCAACCCGAAAAACTTGAATTGAATGCACCGGAAAAGAAAAGATATGAAGAATGACGAACGAGACGAGAATTCACCGGTTGAAATAATTGAGGGAAGACTGAAGAGGCTCCACACGAATGAAATTGATGGTCTAAACAGACTCAGGCTCCGAGAAGAAGAGGGTGG
>NC_041387.1:664495228-664513424 GCF_002162155.2 Triticum dicoccoides | reverse complement strand
GGAGGGCGGGAAAACAAAGGCAACTGGAAGGGAAGAAACCGATGAATAACTTGAAGAGAAAATACCCGGTTAAAATCATTGAGGAAAGAAAGCAAAGACTTTGCACGAGTAGGATGAATACTTGATTACGGACTATGACTCCAAGAAGAAAAAGGGGTGGGTGGGTGGGAAAAACAAAGACAACTTCGGACAGGAAAAACAACAACGTCGGAGGAAGAACTGAGGCTTGATCTCGCGAAAGACAAGGAGGTTCGAGTCGACTTGACGAGAGATGCACCGGACAAAAGAGGATGGACAACTCACCAAACTAACCACGTGATCCTAAAGAAAAATTTGAGCGGGAAGAGGAGTAATTCAAAACACCTACGTCAAGATTCCTCACCAGAGCGACGAAGAGGCTGAGGAGTAAAAAGAATTCCTACTCTCCGATACAACTAGACTCCGAAAACAGTTTTTTTTCTTGACTCAACAACGGCCAAACTACACGATCAAACAAGGGGGTTCCTATGGTCGGTCGAGGCTCTAATACCAACTTGTCACGCCCAAGATGCGACCCTATCCAAAAGGAACTCGAAGTTCCCACCAAGGATAGAAGCGCATCTTGAAGACGCTTTTGCAAGGTGGATATCATTACATCAACATTACATAATAGATAGGGATACATACAAAAGGCATACAAAGCCACACGAATACAACATCATCTTACATAAGAGCACCATCTGTCTACGGATGAAACACAAACAGAAACTCAAACGACATCCACCCTGCTAGCCCAGGCTGCCGACCTGGAACCTATCCCCTAATCGAAGAAGAAGCAGAAGACAAACTTCAAAACAAGAAAACATCGCTCTCGTGTCATGATCATCGCATAACCTATACCTACAACTATGGTTGTAGTAATCTGTGAGCCACGAGGACTCAGCAATCCCATTACCATGGGTATCAAGACTAGCAAAGCTTAATGGGAAAGGAAGGGGTAAATGGTGAGGTTGCAGCAGCGACTAAGCATGATATGGTGGCTAACATACGCAAATAAGACCGAGAAGAGAAGCAAAGGAATGGCTGTGAAGCTAGCAATGATCAAGAGGTGATCTTGAACTCCTACTTACGTCAAACATAAGGCAAAAACCGTGTTCACTTCCCGGACTCCGCCGAAAAGAGACCATCACGGCTACACACGCGGTTGATGCATTTTAATTCGGATCTGGTGTCAAGTTATCTACAAGCGGATATTAACAAATTCCCATCTGCCAAATAACCGTGGGCATGGCTCTCGAAAGTTTATACCCTGCAGGGGTGTCCCAACTTAGCCCATGATAAGCTCTCGCGATCAACGAAGGATATTCCTTCTCCCAGTAAGACCCGATCAGTCTCGGAATCCTGGTTTACAAGACATTTCGACAATGGTAAAACAAGACCAGCAAAGCCGCCCGATGTGCCGACAATCCCGATAGGAGCTCCACATATCTCGTTCTCAGGGCAACACCGGATAGGCCAGCCTACGAGTAAAACCAACCCTCGAGTTGCCCTGAGGTGGCCCCGCAGTCTGCCCGGTTCGGACCAGCACTTAGAGAAGCACTGGCCCTAGGGGGCTAAACTAAAGATGAGCCTCGAGAGGGCGACTCCCAAGAGAAAAGTAGGTGGTGGTGAGGCAAATGGTAAAACCAAGGTTGGGCCTTGCTGGAGGAGTTTTATTCAAAGCAAACTGTCAAGGGGGTCCCATAAATCACCCAACCGCGTTAGGGACGCAAAATCCGGGAACATAATACCGATATGACGGAAACTAGGGCGGCAAGAGTGGAACAAAACACCAGGCATAAGGCCGAGCCTTCCACCCTTTACCAAGTATATAGATGTATTAATAATATAAGAGATATTGTGATATCCCAACATAACCCTGTCCACCATGAAGCAATCTTCAACTTCACCTGCAACTAACAATGCTATAAGAGGATCTGAGCAAAGCGGTAACATAGCCAAACAACGGTTTGCTAGGAAGGGTGTCAAAGGTTAGAGGTTCATGGCAATTTGGGGAGGCTTGAAGAACAAGTGATAGGAAGCGCAACATAGCGATTGAACGAAGCAACTAGCATAGCAATGATAGTAGTGAGATCCAGGGTAGCGGTCATCTTGCCTGAAATCCCGCAAGGAATAAGAACGAGGCCATGAAGAAGACGAACAGATGAAGCCGAACCAAGCGTAGACGAATGAATCCTCACGATCGCAATGAAACAGGAACTATCGAGAAGAAGCACACAACATGGTAAACACACCACACATATACATGACATGATGCACAACCAAGCATGATGCATGACAAGGCTACATGAAGCTACTCATGGCAAGAGATGAAGCATACAAGAGCAACACATCAAAGCAAGTTTAAATGAGGCCGGAAACAACATATAATAATTTCGGTAAGTCCTCATATGCAAGTTGCGAAGTTGGTCCAGATCTGAACAAACATTAAGTTGAAGTTGTTAAACATCAAGTTAAAGAGCGCCAAGAGGATCTACATGAAAATATAGTCAAGTTACATATAAAGTTCATTTAGTTCGGAGTTACGGCCTATAAGATATGAGCAAAACAAGTTAAACATGGCATTGATGCTAAATGCATCTAAACATCAAGCAAACACCTCAAAACAAGGATGCAACATGATAATATGAAACTTCATGCAAAAACAAGCAAGTTTCATATAGAGCACACTCAAAACGGAGCAACGGTTCAACACATACACTCCAAACAAGATATGACAACAATCTGTCCAAAGCAGCAACTAGGCATCTTGCAAGCATCAAAACAACAAGTTACATCACCCCAACATAAGAACAAAAGGCATGAGTATGAAGTACAGGTAAAGCATGACAAAACATGAACACTGAGCTATCTCCAGAAAACATTATAACATGCTCAAAAAGACATGACAAGATTGCAAATAATAACAGTTTCAGACTTAGCAGAAATAACATCAGGTTGCAATCTTTAGAGCTATCAAACAACATGTTACAAGAAAATATCATGGCAAACAAAGGCATGGCATGAATCTACTAATTTCATATAACAAAATCCCCTTACTGACCATGAGCCAAAAGGGCACAGAAAATAGGATGGCACCCATGTAAACATAGCAAGTGATATGACAGATTCATACATGGTAGGAACAACAATAAGTAGGCATGTTGGTGAGCTTGTACCACTCACCACGGATCAATAAATGGCATGGCAATGTGACCAACAGTATGATGGCTTATTTATAAAGCTAAACCTGGCAAGATAAAGTTCATAGCATTCTTGGATCACTAACAACAATCATGGCAACATTGAACTTAAAGTTAACAGGCTAACAACAACATTATTTAGCAAGTTTGGAGCAAGATAACAACAAGTTACAGCAGGCTATAAATGCAACCAGGGGCATTAATGGATAGAGCATGACATTTATGACAAAACATCCTTAGTGAACATCTCCATATTATGCACAGAATGACTTGTAGCAGCAAGTTTACATAGCATCATGATATAGCAGATTCAGACTAGTAAAACAGCAACAGCAAGTACCCTACTTCACGAGCTCGATGCACTCACTACAAGACTCACAAAAATACATGGATTGCACCTCTATAAAGATGGCATGATGTAGCACAAAACACATGTAGATCTCATGCTCATAGGATGCACACACAAAATGCAACGAAAAAGACAAATCATCAAGTTATAACAGTCTCAGCAGGTTAAAATCATATAGCACTCTTGCAACGATGATTAGGGCGTCAAGATGGACTCAAACGAGCATGGCACAATAGAATTAAATGAGGATCATCTTTCCATGAACATTTCGACATATCATGCATGCAAAACAGAGCAGTATGCAAGGAGATATGATGCTATGAACAGGGCAACAAAATGATGAAAACTCGGGACTTAGGGAAATCTCGGGGTCAACCTTGTTCAGATCTGGATCGGGCACGGATATCAATGCGGCGGTGATTCTCGCCGGAGTTGTGGCCGAGGAGGTCTCCGGCGAGATCGAGGACGGCGCGGGGAGGTGGCCCCGGACTGGATCTGGCCGAATCCGGCCGGCGGCGGGCGCGATGGAGGAGGTGGAGGCCACCGACGGCGGCGGACGGTGGCGAAGGCGGCGAGGGGCGCGGATCTGCCCGGGCGGCGCACTCCGGTGATGACCCAGCGGTGGGGAGGGCACGACGGCGGCGGGGAAACCGTGGCACGGCGGCGGGGCAGGCGCGGCGGACCGGCGGCGGGCGGGCACGGCTCGGGTCCAGCGCGGGCGCGAGCGGGCCGGCCGTGGGCCTCGCGGGCCGCGGCGGCGGAGGAGAGAGAGGCGGGGCACGGGGACACGTGGCGGCGCCCGATTCGCTGAGGCGGCGGCGGACATGTCCGGTGCGGCGGGGAAGAAACGTCCGACGGCGCAGAGGAAGAGGAGGCTAGGGTTTATCCGCGAAAAATGGAGGGGGAGGACCTATTTATAGCTAGACGGAGCTAGGAGAGTCCAAATGAGGAGCGGTTTTCGGCCACGTGATCGTGATCGAACGGCCGAGAGGATGGAGGGGGTTTGGATGGGTTATTTGGCCACTTTGGAGGGGTGTTGGGCTGCACACAAAAGAGGCCTTTACGGTTTCCCGGTTAACCGTTGGAGTATCAAACGACCTCCAAATGGCACGAAACTTGACAGGCGGTCTACCGGTGATGTACCAAGGCCGCTTGGAAACCCTCGGGCCATTCCGAGAAAGTTTAAAACCCGAACGTGAAAATAGACAAGAAGGGGACGCCGGATGACATAGGAGTGCCGGATTGCAAAACGGACAACGGAGAAAATGCTCGGATGCATGAGTCGAACACGTATGCAAAATGAGATGCACATGATGACATGGCAAAATGCAACACGCAAGGAAATGACATGGCAACGACGGCGAATAACTGGCGGACACCTGGCGCATCAAATCCGGGGCGTTACATTGCACAAGGTACCGACAACCAAGAGGAGAAGAGAAGAAGCAATGAGGACAAGGTGCACGAGGAGCAAACAGATGGCAAGAAGCTCAAGGAACAGACAGAAGCCCGAACGCTATATGTGAATAATTATGAAACATTATGAATAATGTTGTATTTCTGTTGGATGATGTTGGACCTATGTTAGAACTATGTTTGACATGATGTTTAAATATGTTGGATGATGTTTGAATGAGCACGTGGTTTTTCCTTTTTTTGATTTTTTAATTTTGTTTTGCTCATTTGAATTCTGGTCAAACCTAACTTTGACCAATATTTAAACAAGTCTAAAACATCAAAATGAAGAACTAAGCCTGGATCCTTCTTAGTCAATCCAAAATGAAGCTGTGGTGAGGTTTTTGAAATTTTCATGAAAAATGTGCTAAAATGAGGGGTCCAAAGGTAGGGTAAACGGCCTCATTTCTAAGCAAGGTTTTTTTCGACCTTGTCTAAATCAGCCAAATAACTTTCCTAAACATATATTCTATATATTCTATATATACGGACTATGTGCGCTGGTTTTTCCATTTTTTGATTTTTTTTAAAATTTGTTTTGCTCATTTCAATTCTGGTCAAACTTAACTTTGACCAAGATTTAAATAAGTGTAAAACATCAAAATGAAAAACTAAGCCTGGATCCTTCTTAGTCACACTAAAATGAAGATGTGGTGAGTTTTTTGAAATTTTCATGTTTATTTCCCCAAAACACTTCTCTTCACTTCATACAAAAGAGTTTGAGATACTCGAGATATCATACAATACACATGAACTTATCGTTTAAATGTATGTAAACCTTGTTTATCAACTTAAATCGTTAGTATATGACATAAGAAGACTATGTGCGCAGGTTTTTTATTTTTCTAATTTTTATTTAATTTATTATGCTCATTTGAAATCTGGTCAAACATAGCTTTGATTGCTCCAAACCCCTCCCAAACCCCGCTAACCCTAGCGCTGAACCAGGACCGTACATCTAACCCTAGCGCTGAACAAGGGCCGTCGATCTAACCCTTCTAGAAGGAATCTGCGGGGAGGAGGGGGGCGATCCGCGAGATGCAATCTGATTGGCTGGGAGATTCTTTTTTTTAAAACAAATATCGGGCGCGCTGGATGGACCGTTGGACCGTCTCGTTGTCTGGGCCTGAGACAGCAGTAAATAGCCCATCTCAGCCTTTCCAGGCCTTGCATGCATGCATGGGAGGCGGCGACGTGCATAGGCTGCAACGTGGGTTTGCATGCGCGGGAGGCTGCGACGTGCATGCATGCGAGCGTGGCGAGCGAGGCATGCTAGGAGCGCTAGGCTAGCGAGGCCAGCTAGGTGGTTCAACGAGTCAGATGCACCGTCCGGTCAAAGAGCTATGCAGTGATTCAAATGCACGCACGCGCCCTATGCATGCATCGTTTTTGTGGAAAAATTAAGAGTGCAAAGCGTAACGGATACACACACGCGTTCGGATTCACACACGCACCGTTCTCATCCTTTCTGTCGTCCTCTCCCACCCACAGGCCTATAAATGGGGTGCACATCTTCCTCTCGCACCCATAAGCCAGATCCGATCCATTCTCTCCAACTTCAAACTCCCAATCGACTGAGCCCTCCCCAAGCGAGACCATGCAGTTCAACGGGCCGACCTTCAGTCGTCCGCCTGTCGTGCCAGAGCGGCGCTACCCACCGGGCGTGCTCGTGGAGAGGGAGCTCCGTGTGTAGGATTTTTCAAGGTGGAGGGGTTCCGTCGAACTCACCCGCACCTTCCTCAGAGCCGGCTATGCCCACCTCCCACGGGGCTCACCGAGGATGTTCACCCTCAAAGAGGTTTGTGACCGCGGCGGCATCCTCCTACTACTCATGGTCACCTTCACCAACCCGTTTGACGCGCGCGAGCTCCTCGGCCAAGTTTTTTGGTGCGGCTGCGAGGCCATCTTCTTCACCGTCTACAACATCTACACCAACTATGAGAACATCTTCCCCACTCCAGCCGGGATGCACTCCCTTCCCTACGACGACGAGGAGGAGGTGTGAAGATGAAGACGGTGTTGAAGGGGCACGCGCGGCCAAAGTGGAAGGAGGAGATCAAGATGAAGATTGTTTCATTTTTTATTTGTTGCTTTTCTATGTCGTGTCCTGTCGTGTCATGTTTCGTCATGTGTCCATGAACTGTCCGTGAACTTATTATTGTAATGGTACTTGTGTTGCATCTTATCTAAGTTATTTATTAGGGTTTATTATGTGTGTTAAAAAATGTCTGTGCCCAAGCATATAATTTCTTCCCTAAACCAAGTCATGAAGCTCGAGAACTTGTGGTTGTCATTAATGAAAATCGGAGGGGGTGAGAAGCCCTCCGTTTTATTAAAAAAAATAAGTCATAAACTAACATGCAAATTTATTTCGTTTAAATCCTAAACCAAGTGCCACTCTAACACTATACCAAGTGCCACTCTAACCAAAACCACGGGGCAGTGCAAACATACGTTTTCAACCTTCCAACCCTCCAAAATTTCAGTGCAAAAAAAAGGAAAACCACTCTCACGCGTGTGCAAACATTCACAGTCTCACTATTTTTTTGACAAATTTCATAGTCTCACTATGTATACATTCCTTCCCTACCCATGTCAAATTCTTGCCATCTGTCCTAGCGGTTACCAGTGCAGCCCTAAACACCACAAACCCACGCGGTCTTGGGTTCAAGTCCCCAGTCGCACCAATTTTTTGTGCATTTTCCACCCTTCATTTTTTTGACAAATTTTACAGTCTCACTATGTATACATTGCTTCCCTACCATTGTCAAACTCTTGCCACCTGTCCTAGCGGTTACTAGCACATCCCGAAACACCACAAACCCACGCGGTCTTGGGTTCGAGTCCCCAGCCGCACCAATTTTTTGTGCATTTTCCACCCTTCATTTTTTAGACAAATTAGTTTTTACTCAATGTAATGCCCTTAAAAAATGTTCATTTATTTTGGCACTAGCTGTAAACATGTAGCAGAGCTGAGGCACATTTTCCATGACATTTTGGTCTTTGATTTAAATCACGGTGTATTTGAATTGGATTACTTAAATTGCTATTAAATATTTAACAGCTCCAAAAAATTTCTAACCTTAATTGTTTGGCTCTCGAATAATTCATTAGCTGCATTTCATTAATCAAAAGTTTCTGAATTCCTCATTTCTTCTCCTTTTTTTCAACATATTTAAATGTTGGTCACTTCTTCTCTTTTTTTTCAACATTTAAACAACTTTGAGCAACGTTTAAACTAGGTGAATTTCTCATACAATTTCAAGATTACAAATTCCTCCATAATTCACGCATTTCCATACATTTTCAACATTACAACCAGTGCGATTACCATACCTACAAATGCCCAAAAGTATTTGCAAATGGGTATTGGTAGTGCTTGATCTTCAAGCTTCCTCACCTTCTTCTTCAACATCCTAAGCTCAACAGCTAGCTCTCTGTCAGTGCTTGCTTCGCCCTCCATCTCTTCTTCCGGAGCTCGTGCTACGGCCACTGCGGTTTGGGGCAGCATGCGCAACCATTCGTCATGCACTTCTTGCAGTTCATTTATCAGAGTCTTGGCCAAAGCATCGACCCAAAGAAAGAGCATGTCACCTGCATGAACACGGAACAGATCAACCGATTGCTCAAAGATCCCGACCACGAAAATGGTGCAATTGCCCCGATTCTTACCCCATTCTCGCTGCACACGTAGAACGGACGATTGTGGCTCCTCGTTGTGTGAGAAACCCTCCGATCAACGCTCGCCCGACACCGCGGACAGACGAAGACAGGCATCTCCACCCGTGCCCGGCTCTACATCCGCGAGGTGGCGCGGGAGCTTGCGGAAGACATGGAGCTCGGAGCCGAACGAGATCTCAACGCCGCCGCGCCCTCCACAGCTAGCTTCCCACCGCCGCGCCCTCAATGACTAGCTTCCCACCGCCGTCGTGCTCTCGCTCTCTCGCCGTGGTCAGTGCCATGCTCTCTGTCGCCGTGGTCACCGCCACTATCGCCCGCTTATATAGCACACCCGCAACGGCTCTATGCTCAACGGCTCTCTGCTGGGTCCCGCAAGCCACGCATGCAACGGTCTGAATAAAATTGGCCGCCTCTGCTGCCTGGTCCCACCTATAAGGGCCGAGTCAAAACGTTGACCTAACGGAGATGCCAAAGTTCACAGAACGAGTCAGCATGCACGGACTAGGGGCAAAACTAAGCACAATTTGCATCTGAGTTCAAAACTGAGCAGATGGACACCACTAAGGGCAAAAGGATAATTATATTTCCTTATTCATGAGAAAGGTTTATTATTTATGCTAGAATTGTATTGACCGGAAACCTAAATACATGTTGAATATATAAACAAACACAGTGTCCCTGGTGAGCCTCTACTTGACTAGCTCGTTGATCAAAGATGGTTAAGGTTTCCTAACCATGCACATGAGTTGTCATTTGATAACGGGATCACATTATTAGGAGAATGATGTGATGGACACGATCCATCTGTTAGCTTAGGATTATGATCGTTCGGTTTTATTGCAATTGCTTTCTTCATGTCAAATACATATTCCTTCGACTATGAGATTATGCAACTCCCGGATACCGGAGGAATGCCTTGTGTGCTATCAAACGTCACAACATAACTGGTGATTATAAAGATACTCTACAAGTATCTCCGAAGGTGTTCGTTGAGTTGGTATAGATCGAGATTAGTATTTGTCACTCTGAGTATCAGAGAGGTATTGATGACCCACAAGTATAGGGGATCAATTTTAGCTCTTTTTGATAAGTAAGAGTGTCGAACCCAACGAGGAGCAGAAGGAAATGACAAGTGGCTTCAGCAAGGTAATGTCTGCAAGTGCTGAAATTGTAAGTAGCATAGTAGTTTGGTAGCAAGATAATTTGTAACGCGGAACTAACGATAATAGTAGCAAAAGTGCAACAAGGTAGCCCAATCATTTTGAGGCAAAGGACATGCCAAAACGGTCTCTTATAATAAGAAAAGAGTTCTTGAGGGTACACGGGAATTTCATCTAGTCACTTTCATCATGTTGATTCGATTTGTGTTCGCTACTTTGATAATTTGATATGTGCACTTGTAGAAAACAGGGCTTTGGTTCGGGCCTGGCCAGCCCATTTGTCCCGGTTCTTCACAAACCGAGACCCATGGGGGGCATTCGTCCCGGTTCATGAGCCCAGGGGGTCGGCCGGGGCCTCGTGGGCATTGGTCCCGGTTCGTCTGGATCCATTTTTCACGGTTCTAGGCACGAACTGGGACCAATAATGGTCCTCGCTCCTGGCCCACAACCATTGGTCCCGGTTCGTGGCTTGAACCGGGACAGATTACCGGGATTTAGTCCCGGTTTCTACCATGAACCGGGACAAATGGGTTGCCTATATATACCCCATCGCCACAGCAGAGCACTCCACAGTGCTCTGTTTTTTCTGGCCAGCGAGGGGAGGGCATTTGGGTGCTCTAGCTCACCTCCTATGCACATAAGGTGTTTGATGAAATGTCCGAGCCACACTAGTTAACCTTTCTCCTCTCGAAACTTGACCTTCGAGCTCCATTTTCCCCGAGATTTGTCTAGGTTTAGCGGTCTGTCACGTCCCATCCCCGTCTTCACCGCGGTCGATCGCCCGCGCCGATCTCGTCGCCGGCACCACCGTGGTGAGCCTCTTGTTCTTATCTTCTTTCTGAAAGAAAAAAAATTCTTACTTCAGATAGATACTTGTCTAATTTTCTTACTTTTATTTTTCCTTGTTATTACATAGTGCGATGGTTTTGGTATCCGCCCCGTCAGCCCTTGTCCTGTCTATGATTTAGATGTGGTATATATTATCTTTTGATAACTATTTGGTTCATTTATTGTTTATGACAATTATGCCGACCAATGTGCCATAGATTTTATTTATCTAGGAGGTTGTATAACCGGAAATTCCAACCGACCCTATTGTTGAGAGGTTAAATTTAGTTGAAGAAGAAAAAATTACTTGAAGGAAAAAATAAGAAAAATTGAGGAGGAGAAGATGATATTGGAGTTTCATGTTGCGGATGTCATCGATGATCACAAGATCAAGATGGATGCAATGCGGTTGAAGATTAAAAAGATTAGAAAATATGCCATTCATACCGAGGCTTGGTATCATTATGCAGTTGGATCAGTTGTTACCTTGGTTGCGATTATGATCGCATTTGTTGTTGCATTGAAATTTTTTCCATAATTTCAATGTATGGTTTAATTAGATGCTCTGGAGAGCTATATGTTGTTCAATGAGAACTATGTATGTACTTTGGTTTTAATGTGATGATGAACTTCTATTAATTTGGTCACTTATCTATTCATGAGAGGGTTGAAAAATGATGATGTGGCTTTGAATGGTGCATTTTGAACACAGAAACTATGGAGTTCAAATAAGTTCAAAAAAATGAAATCCCTTTGTAACAGACGAGTTTCCGTATGAAACCCTGATACTTCGAAAGAGATTATCCGTTTTGTACACGAAGTGCATCCAGTTTTTGCCGTAACCCTCTCTACTTTCTTGCACATGCTATGTGGGTGAAATGATGATACCATGCCAACTTTCAATCTTTTCAGAGTTCATTTCAAATGCTTTTCAATTTCATGGTCTTATAGTTCAAAATAATCAGTAAATGCATGAAAAATAACAAATGAAGTCAGAAAGGGTTGAAAATTGATGATGTGGCTTTGAATGGTGCATTTTGAACACAGAAAAACTATGGAGTTCAAATAAGTTCAAAAAATGAAATCCCTTTGTAATAGACGACTTTCCGTATGAAACCCTGATACTTCGAAAGAGATTGTCCGTTTTGTACACGAAGTGCATCCAATTTTTGCCGTAACCCTCTCTACTTTCTTGCACATGCTATGTGGGTGAAATGATGATACCATGCCAACTTTCAACCTTTTCAGAGTTCATTTCAAATGCTTTTTAATTTCATGGTCTTATAGCTCAAAATAATCAGTAAATGCATGAAAAATAACAAATGAAGTCAGAAAGGGTTGAAAATTGGTGATGTGGCTATGAATGGTGCATTTTGAACATAGAAAAACTATGGAGTTCAAATAAGTTCAAAAAAATGAAATCCCTTTGTAACAGAGGACTTTTCGTATGAAACTCTCATACTTCGAAACAGATTGTCCGGTTTGTACACGAATTATCATAAAATTAAATAAATAAGTTATTTGAAACAGAATAAGATAAACTTTAATAAAATATATAAGTAGAAACAAAATAAAATAAACTTTACTAACATCAATAAAATTTATGAAACTAAAATTATCAAAGTATTTTGTGTTTAAAACATTATAAGCAACCTCTAGTATTATTGAAACAAAAATTATATAAAATGGATGCAACTAAAATTATCAAAGTATTTTTTGTTCAAAATCATTAAAAGCAAAAAGAATTTTCATAAAGAACTTTTTTGGTTAGAAACTTTAATAGCAAAAGGAATTATCATAAAATAAAATAAATAAGTAATTAGAAACAAAATAAAATAAAAAAATTAAGTATTTTGTTGTAAGTAGAAACAAAACAAAATAAATAAAGCAAAAAAGAAAACAAAAAGCTGGGAAAAAATAAAAAATTGCCACCTACAGGGCCACCACAACCTGAATACGACTAGAAACCCGTCAATGGGCCAGGATTCAGGCCCGTAGAAGGCCCAGTAGGCCCACAGGCATAGCGGTATTAGATTTGGCCCATAGGCCTGCAATTCAGAGGAGTTCGAAAGGGAAGAGGCAACCGAGCTTATAAACAGGTGTCGAACGCTCTCAAATAGCGAGGTGGGACTAAACTCCCACCAACACACAGCTGTGCAAGGCCTTTGGTCCCGGTTGGTGCCACCAGCCGGGAGCAAAGGCCTCTGCTTCCCGCCCTTTGGGCTTCTGAAAAGAGACCTTTGGTCCTGGTTGGTGACACCAACCGTGACTAAAGGGTGGCATTGGTACCGGTTGGTGTCACCAACCGGTACCAATGGCTTTGCTATATAAGCCAGCACTTGTGAATATTTCGTCAGTTCTTCGATCCCTCCGACGCCGCCGCCAGGCTGCCCGAGCTCGCCGTGCCTCTGCCTCACCCCCGACCACGCCGCCGTTGCCCCGCCCCAACCACACCGACGTCGCCCTGCCCCCCGACCACGCCGCGCTCCCTCGTCGTGCCTCTGTCGCGCCCCCGACCCGCCCTGTCGACGTCGTCACCGCACTCTGCCCCGTCGACGCCATCGCCCCTGCCCCGACCACGCCGCCGTCGCCGCGATCTATACCGACGCCGGCGTCGTGCCTCTGCCCCTGCCCCGACCACGCCGCACCTCTCCTTGGTCAGGCCGGCGCCGCCCCCTGTCCTCTCCTATGTTTTTTCACATATATATGATGTTTTTTCCAGATTATATGTATATGTGTGAGTATATGTATGTGTGTATATCTGATTATATGTCCTTTTTTAGATTTTTTGTTCATATATATGATGATTTGCTTTTTGCATTTTTATAAAAATGTATATATGTATGTATGTTCTCTGTGCATATGAAAGTTAGATTTTTAATACATTGGGGTACATTTTAGGTTAGTTTTATCTATATGTGTTCTCTGATTTAGTACATTTTAGGTTAGTTTCATTTTTAGAGAAGTTTTATATATTTAGAAAAAGAAGGAAGAGAAGGAAGAAGGAAGAAGAAGAAAAAGTTTTATATATGCAAAAGTTACATTTTTAGAAAAGTATTATATATCTAGCTAGGAAGATAAGGAAGAAGAAGAAAAAGAATGAGAGGAAAAAGGAAATAACCCCTCCCCGATAACTTCGACATGAGGGGCGGTCGATATATATACCCCCTCTCGACCACCATAACTTGGGAGCACCCCCTGGCCCTCTCGCTCAACCAGAACTCTCGAGGACACCCAAACCCTAGAAAAAATGATGTCGGTCTCCTACCCCCTCCCACCGCGGCCCTACCCGACAAACTCTCTCGAGGCCACCCAAATTTACCAAGTTAAAAGAGCGTTGTCATCGAGGCCACCCCAAACCCTTGAAGCGTTGTCAAGGCCACCCAAACCCTTGAAGCGTTGCCGATGCCACCCGAAACCCTAGAGAAGCAGCATCGAGGCCACTAATTAATATGATTCCTTATTCTGATTAGCTAGCTAGTTCTACGTTTGCCACTAATATATCCATCTGTCATGTTTGAATAATAATTGCCATGTTGTAAATATTTGCAGAAACTATGGAGAACCCTTGAGACGAAGCAACAGAAGCGATGTTGGGGGACATAATCACAAAAGGAAGTGATGCCGTCTTGTCGTTTCTCAACGACACCGATGGTCTAGAAGGACAGTGTGAAGAAGAAGACTATGATTATGATGGCTCCGGTGACCCAATGCTGGTACAAGAAGGAGACCGTGATGACGGCTCCGGTGACCGAACCGAGTCCGGCCAGGTATATATATTAGTTAAGCCTGTCCTGGCTAGCTAATTGATGCATTCATTGTTTTCGTATGTACACATATTAATTAACTCTCGTCTTTCTTCTTTTCTCTAGCCCTCCGGATCGAGCACAACTTCGGTAAAGAAACAAGGCCCGAAGAAAAAGTTGCGCTCGCATGAAAGGTTTGAGATCACAGCAATCGCGCGCGATGGCAAGCCGATTGAACCCATCCGGACAAGGGATGCATTTTGTGCTCAGTGCGGGGTTCTTGTTAGGGACAAGATCCCGATCAGTATCCACCAATTGTTAAAGCTTAAGAATGAAGACCCTAAGGTGTCTTATGTCTACGATATGCAAAAAGATGATCTTTGGAGAACGCTTAAGGCAAATTTCACCCTACCGCCAGAGGAGGATCCGGAGAAGCCAATTAAAGAGCAATTGATCAAGTCTCATGCTCTTAAGAAGATGACAGAACTATTCAGGAGGTGGAAGAATGAGCTGAAAACAGAGTTTGTCGACGAAGAAAAGACACCAGAATTCACCGGAAAGTATGAGAAGATCAGAGATCACTGGCCCGCATTTGTGGCCCACAAGATATCGAAAAATAGTAAGAAGATGTCAACGACAAACAAGAAAAATGATGTGAAGAAGAAGCATCACCATCGCACGGGGTCAGGTGGCTACCTCAAAGCCGGACCTTTGTGGGACAAGGCTGAGAATGACCTGATTGCTAAAGGGGTCGAACCAGAGACATTGAACTGGCCAGACCATTGCCGGACTTGGTTCTTCGGGGTTGGCGGAACCTTGGACCCTGTATCAGGGAAGTGCATTTGGACGGAAGAGCAACTGCGAATACTCGTCACGAGGCTTCGGGAGTATATCGAGAAAGCGCAGCAAGGGACGTTCGTTCCAGACAGAGAGAAGGACGAGCTCACAATGGCCCTCGGGAATCCTGAGCACTCTGGACGGACACGAGGCACGCCAGGCTCCATTTTGTGGAAGGCTGGGTTTCCGGACGCAGGGGGTTACAAATGCTAGGAGAGGAGGAAGAAAGTGGAGCATAGCCAACTGCAGGCACTGCACAAAAGGGTACAAGGGCTAGAGGAGCGAGAAGCAGATCGCAGCAAACGGCCTGCCAAAGCTTCCCCTGAAGCTACCCCACCATCTCAGCGGAGAAGCAACGTGGCTTCCACCGAGCAGACTCAGCAGCTGGAGCCTGTCTTCACGGCTCCTGCTAGCTACCCCGTGGATGCTATCACGGAGTCTCGACATTGGCACCTTATGATGCAATGGATGACATTGAAAGTCAAGGTGGATGTTGGCTCTGTTTTACCTACAGAACCTGGCACAACCTACCACGGCCGGTCGATTCCAGAAGGATATGCTAGGGTGATGGTGGATCAAATAACAGACGGATTTGAGGACCTTGAGCTTGACCACCCTACGGGTGAAGGGGAGATTCGGCTGGGTTCTTCTCTGAAGACTCCATGCCTATGGCGGGAGGAGCTCATCAACCTTCCGAACTAGAAGCCTCCGCCCCCCCTCCTCCTCCGGCGAGTCAGGGTAGTCTGCCTCCTCCTCCGGTGAGTGCTCAGGGCACTCAGCCTCCTTTTCCGCCTGCGCCGGCGCGCCCGAGCAGCTAGCCTGCTCCTTCTCCGACTCATCAACAAGGGCGGATCGAGAGACCCGCCGCCGCTCCGGCTGCTCCAGCGCGTCGTAGTCCTTCTCCTCCTCTTCATAAGAAAGGAAAGACAGCCGCAGCCGCTCCGTCTGCTCTGGCGTCTAGTAGTACAGCCAGAGCTGGGAGGCAATACAGATTCGGTCCTTCTCTGAAGACTCCAGAGAATTTACCATACGAGAGGAGCCTGGAGGAAAACACGAAGATCGTGCAAGCCGAAGTGAAGAACTTCTTTGAAGGGGTGAAAGCAAAGAAACATCCGCCTCTGGAGGAGAAGATAGATCCGGTAAAAGCGAAGCATACTCTGGCTGCCCTGAAGAAACCACCAAAGTCTCCGGCGAAAGGCAACTATGAGCGCATTATTACAAAGTCATTTATCAAAGCAGAGCGGTCGGGAAGTACTGTAAGTGGTCACAGGTTAGCAGAACAATGAGCTGGGAAAAAAGTTGCCCAGCTCGGCGAACAAGCGAACCAATCGTCCCCCCCGCTCCAGGTACTAATGATATTGGCGCTAATGATCTGGGCGGGATGGTGCCCGGTTATAACAATCTTGAAGATTACCTGCCCGATGATGTACATTATGATTTCTTGGAGGTGGACGAACACAAATACGTGTACAGGAAGCCTCTCATCAAAGATGAAAGATCTCTAACAAAGATGATGCGAAGATTCCATGATTGGTACATGAAAACCTGCAGAGAGTCTGAGGGGAGGAATATTTTGACGCTGAGAGTTAGAGAGGAGCATGACCTCGTTGGAATTGAACTGGTGAATGTTCCATTTGAGGAGTTCTTCACATTTTTCAATCAAAAGGCCCTCGATAAATTAGTGATCACTTGCTACTGCCTGTAAGTAGTACTACTTGTGTCATTAAGTCTCTATATATAGGTCAGCTCTTTCATTGCATGTATATTTAATTATGCTCACTATATTATGCAGATTGAAGATCGCCGAATTGAAGAAAAGACAAATCAGTGATATTGGGTTCATTAACACGAATCTCATAGATGCATATATGGTTGAATTTCAAGCCAGAGATACCGAGGCCAAGGTGCTGCAATTGTTTGTATTAAATCAAAACAAACCTATAATACTCCTCCCTTACGAATTCTAGTGAGTGTTACTGTCTTGTGCATATTCGGTTTCCCTTATTAGTCGAGGTTATAGTAATGTAATTGATGAGTTATGCATGTGTGCACAGGTTCCACTATATTCTCCTAGAGATTAAGCTTGAGCAGGGACTAGTAACCGTCTTAGACTCAAGACGAAAAGATGTCACGACCGGTTTCCGGGTATTAAATCCCAGAAAATGGCCCTTGTGCTCTCCAGCCCCAGAATTACTGTTAGCTGATGAGGCACCAACTTGATACAGAAATTCCAAGCAAAACACAAAATATGTGGTACAAGACCATTCTGGTCTGTGAGTACAAAAAATGGTTTCTAGTGGTTGATGGCGGAAGCGGGTTGTGAATCATGAGTGTCTATGGGACTCCATTTCCCAACAGGAACAGCTGACCAGGCTAACTCCTATCTTCACGAGGCTGCTATCACCGTTGCTTAGGTTCCGGGGCTGTCATCGCGTCGCTCCTCTCCGTGCAACAAATCTGGCCAAGACAATAGCCAGGGACAAGCCAGTGAGTACTTTGAATATACTCGCAAACATTATGAACACTGGGATAATATAAATGATATTCATGCACTGAAGTATTCTATGATCACATCATCAGTCATAAATAAAATCTCTTATGCATGCAAACAGTTTATTTATATGTAACATGAATGAGCAATAATGGAGTGGAAATAAAATGCCGTAGTCGGGCGTCTGTGCGACACCACATAAAGGGCCTATAAAGAAATTAAATAACAAGCAATGCCACAGTCGGGCGTCTCAGCAACACCACATAAAGGGCTTATAAAGTAAATAAATAACAAGCATGCCACAGTCGGGCGTCTCAGCGACACCACATAAAGGGCTTATAAAGTAAATAAATAACAAGCATGCCGCAGTCGGGCATCTAAGCGACACCACATAAAGGGCTTATAAAGTAAATAAATAACAAGCATGC
>NC_041387.1:664488032-664494849 GCF_002162155.2 Triticum dicoccoides | reverse complement strand
GCCACAGTCGGGCGTCTCAGCGACACCACATAAAGGGCTTATAAAGTAAATAAATAACAAGCATGCCACAGTCGGGCGTCTAAGCGACACCACATAAAGGGCTTATAAAGTAAATAAATAACAAGCATGCCACAGTCGGGCGTCTCATCGACACCACATAAAGGGCTTATAAAGTAAATAAATAACAAGCATGCCACAGTCGGGCGTCTCAGCGACACCACATAAAGGGCTTATAAATAATCACAGTGAATATCCAGGAGGTAGAACCCTCCTAGGGATGTTCAATAATTCAAATAATATAAAGGGTTAGTCCATAATAAACATAATCATCACAAGTCATCAGTCATGATCCGGGTTCTGGTTTGGTAGTTCTCCTCCGAAGACCGACACTAAGACCGACACTTGACCCGACCCAGACTGTAATCCTTAACCATGGACACGGCTATTCGAATAGGTTTAATCTCTGTAGAGGGTGTACTCTTTACCCACGAGTAACGGATTTCCTTTAGTCCATCAAGACTAATTCCGTCTACGGTCTTTTAAATGAAAACACACCTGACTTGCACACACCAGCTTAACTTACCGGTGTCTGGAATCACCCACGACACTGTTAAGCAAAACTCTAAGTGGGTAGGCTACAACCTCGATTAGCATGGGATCACAAAATTTATACCGCACGCAAAACTGGGGAAGCTACCCCCTCGGCTACAACTGAAACACCCATGCCCCTGACCGGATGACTGGCTTTAATCCATGGCCTTGGTACCCTCATCCCGGCCCCTCTGTACGGTGTGTGCTAGAAAGGGGTTGACAAATTACTGAACCATACCCTACCAGTGGCAGGGACAAGTGGTAGCACGAAACAGGTGTGGGGGTTACTGGAACAAGACTCGATCTACGGTCGACTCAGGAGGTTTATAATTTTCCCTGCATGACATGTGTAACAAAAACATTTCAACCAACAGAATCACCGCTCACTATACCTCACTATGCCATACCGGAACATAACCATCGCGATGGAGACCGGCGACAAACTCATGCCTACCCAAGGCAGAGGTTTTCCCGGATTCCTTCCAGCATGCATGCAAGGCACATGAGGATGATTATCATCACAAGTGTGTTCATTTCCAACAGCATGGAAATCACTAATATGCATTCATGCAAATGATCATATCACATGAAATAACAAGTTCTCCGAAATGAGGTGGTGTTATAAACGTGTCAACGAACACATCAAAAATATTATGCCGGGGTTCAGAATGCTTGCCTTCAATGTGTGGAAAGGCAGGGTGCACTCCAAAACCTTTGAAAGTTTTCTTCTCTCTCTCCAAAGTCCTATTTTAAATAAATTTGAATTAACACACAAATTAAAAAACAGCACAAAAAGTTGTTTTGAAATTTTTTCAGAAAAATCTTAAAATAAACTAGATTAAATTTGAGAGAGGTAGGAAAAAGAATCAATTCATTTGGATTTGTCATTAAAAAGTTACAGGCAGTCAAAGTTGTGGTCAAAATCTGTTTTTTTTTTAATAAAACAGAAAAAGAAAAACGATTCGGACTGACCACGTCGAAGGCGTATTCTAAAAATACGTTTCCACTTATGCCCGCGTGGATCAGCACTGGGTCGCTGACAATGGACCTGCCTGGCCCACTGGTCAGGTTTGACAAGTCCACGCGCGCGTCGCCTCCTCTGGCCGAAACAGAGGCGGAGCTCCGGCGAGGCTCGCCGGTGAATGACGGCACCGTTAGAACGGAGGCCATCCGCGTGCTCAGGGGATCAAGACGGTCACTCCGGTGGTTGATATGGTCTCTGGGGTGGACGGAGCTGCCGGCGGTGAGCTTCGCGGCGGACGGTGGTCGTCGGGCAAAGTGATTTTTCTCCCGCAATGAGTCCCGATCAAAATCGAGCAGGGGACGGATTCACGAGGGGGAGAGGGAGTTTCTGGTAAAGAGAGTGGAGAGGGGGAGGCTCTGGTGGCGCCGGAATGGCTGGGGCAGTGGCGGCGGCTGCGGTTACCGGAGATGGGGAAGAAGGCCTCCCTCCGACGATTGCATGCTGTGGGGGTGCCATGAAGGTGGCCTGAGGTTGCCTCCGTGCTCGAATGGGTTCGGGGGCCTCCTTATATACCGCAACGAGGTCGGTTTGCGACGACCGGATAAGAACGACGGCGGACCGCCTTCCTGTAGTGGCAGGGCGTCGTGGCGACGCCGAGAGCTAGATGACACTCGAGAGGATGAGGATGAGCTGTTCCAGGGGCAGGTGGCGAGCGGGAGAGGCCTGGGCGGCACCGACCTGGCAGAGGCGCGCTGCGGACGCCGGCGTGTCGCCAAGGGCTCTGACGGCGATGCTGCAGGGCACCAGGGCTGCTTGGCGCGTTCTGGTGAGAAGGGGAGTGCGTGGCGCGGCTCTGTGGCGTGGCCAAAACCAGGGGCGCGACGTGGCGGCTCGGGCGCGGCACGTGCAAAACGCGCGCTCTGCTCGCGCCCAGAGCACGCATGGGACGTGCTCGACGAAATGTCAGGGAGTGTTAGAGGTCTCGGGTGAGGCTGGGAATTAGCAGACCTAGGTTATGAGTAGCTAGGAGTCTATTGGACAAGGTGGTTAGGCAAGGGAAGCAAGATCACAGTGCAAGCTAAGACTCATGTCAAAATTGGTCATGCCTACAGGGTGCTCGACAAAATGCCACATGCACCTAGGCATTTCTTGGAGTGGTCAAATCTTCCAGAGTGGGGTCTCTTTAGATGCAAGAGAGGGTGGTGAGGTTAGTTTGTCAAAAGAGGAAACTTGCTAGTGCAAGTTTTGCAAAAGTTCAATTCTGGATAGAAAGAACAGGGCACGATTGTATGAACTAGAATTGCTCCAAAGAGTACAACCTCTTGGACTTAAGGTTCTAGCAAGGAGGGCTACAAGTGGGAAGAAGAATCACAGCAAAAGGAGCAAGTTAAAATATAGCTGTAGTACAATCCATCCAGTTGGACCAGAATGAAGATGAGGTTGATACACTCAATTTTTCCAAAGAACATCACTAGTTTTTTGCAAAAAGTTAACTAATATACTCCTGTTGACATCCCAAAATTTTTGTAGAAGTTTTAAACAAATATTTAAATAGGTTTAGTGCAAAACTGTCCTCTGGACCAGATTTGAAAATTAGGGGTAGAACTCAAAATATCCAAGGAATGAGACATGTTTTTGCATAAAAGTGTTTTATAAACATCTCATGACCTCTCCAAATATTGGTGAAATTTTTAATTGAATTTATCAAAGGGTTGCAGTGTAAAAGAGGCCTTGAAGCTTAGAAAAATCATTTTTACAGAAATAAGGCATCAGGGTAAATAATTATGCAAATAATCCCACTGATAAAGAATTGTTTTATTTGAGAGGGAAAAAAATTAAGTCCAACAATGATTGAAAAGATTTCACTAGGGGGTAAAACTCCATAATAATAAAGAAAAGAGTGGTCCTGAAATCAGAAGGAAAATACAGAAAATAAAAGTTTTAGTTTCTAGGCAAAATTTTAATTAGTAAAACAAGATTAAAATTTTGGGGTGTCACAACACTACCCCCCTTAAGAAAAAATCTCGTCCTCGAGATTTGCTAACAGCAGTTTTAAAAAAAACAAATACCCCACGGTTACGTGTTTTTGCAAGCAGTGAATGAGTTTGAGCGGTTGTGAGTCTGCTGCCGTGGTGCTGTGTGAAATAAAATGATCCATGTCGTGATAAGATATACGATGCAACAACTCAGGGAAAAGAAATCTCACTCCAGGATTTTTCGCTAGAGAACAATAGTAATATAATAGAGTCAAATCGCAACAGGACTACTCACATTAATAGAAACTAAATAATTTACTCGCCGCGCAAACTCAGGGTACCACACATAAGTTACGACACATAAGTAAAAGTTGCAAAAATAAACATAGAAGCGATGTCTATAATGCAAACGGTAACTGGACGGGGTCCCTAGAAAACGTCTCTGGTACTGGGACACACTCCTCTTCTATCGGGGGAAGTGGATTGACCAGTCGATGAATATGTCTTTCCTGGTCGGGCCTCAGTGATCTACCGATGGCGATCTGTGGATTTAAATACGAGAGACTTTGGAGATATCCCATTATTCGCTGAGTCAAATGTTCTTGAGCGATGACGTACTGGACAAGATTGGCCAGTACTGGGTCTCTCTCAATTCGTCCGTCGGGAAAGGATGTTACTTCCCCGGGTGCTGCACGGCTCGGGAAGTAATAGTACCCTCGTTCGCTGGCATAGGGTACCGCGAATCGAAGGCGAGCAAGCGCTTCGTACGCAGCAGCTTCTATGGCCATATGCGGGGTCGGCATAGATTTCCCCATGAAGGAGACCTCTGGTGGTTCTTGGTTTGAGTCTACGGGAGGGATGTGTACTACTGCCCAATATCTCGAGGTGGCCTGGGTGATTCTCGATTTGAACAGCTCGTACTGGGGTGGCTGGGTAGAACCCATGGTACTGCAGGTAAAGTCCCACAATATTTTGACAAAGCTACCCGGGGTCGCATCTGGGGTTCTCAGATAAATACTAGGGCTTGGCATGGCAGGAAATGGTGCACAAGGTGAGGGGTGCTTGGCAAGGTCACGAGGTGGCCCTTTTATAGCACTGGAGCTGGGTCATTTTACCGTGGTGAAAGGTAATAAATTTGCCAGCTTAGTTCCAAGGGTCGAGGTCAAAGCCACAGATACATACCTCACTAAAGTGACGTATCACTGTGGGGGCTGTCGGGGTGGTTTTGGTAGTTGTGCCTGGGATAGAAAAATCACACTGCATGATAATATATCCATGCAAGGCTACTATTTAAAACAGAGGGCACGACGACAGGCTGCGTTTATTTACAAGGTCACACGATTACAAAGCGAGGGTACACTGGGACTCGACACTACTTGGGTGACTTAGTCTACCTCGTTTACATCCAAGCGGGCGTGCCTTGTGGATGTCGAGGCTTCTCCACGGGTCACACCATCGGAATTAGTCGGAGATGGTGGAGGGACTGCAGGGTCGGGGTAGCGATGATGACCATCGCGGGGATTGTTGGCCACAATCCCGTTGGAGTGTGCTCCCAAAAGACGACGAAGTACTTCTGGGGTCATCAAAGCACCACGGCCGACGGATGGGGCAGACCTCAGGGACTCGATCGGGTGTCCGAACAGCACGACTGGGTTGTCGGCGTCGGGTTCGTTCTCTTCTCTTGTCGGGGCTCGGCGAACCAGCTCTCCACGAGCTGCGACCAGATCAATGGTGATTTGATCGAACAGTTCCTCTAGTGCACCTACATAGCACACTAGGTGCAACAACGCAGGATCCGTCTCGTGATCTCCATTGGCAACTTGGGGTGGTCTACCATACCCTTCACGTCTGGGGTAGTAGTAGAACGAGCAACAGTTAACTCTGGGCGACAAGTGCCGGAGTTGAACTATAGCCTCTCGATCAGCTAGTTGGATGGCTTGTGGTTCAAAGGAAGTTGTCCTTCCGGTGAACCTGTAGGGGCGTTCTGGCGACAGACCCCTACCGTAGATGTGCACAGTGGCCCAGAATTGACGGTCCTCACCGCTCATGGGTCCTTAGTACATAACATATTCTGGGGGCTCTTCTAACACATAGGCATGACGGGTGAGGTTTGCGAGTATGGTCACAAAACCTCCAAGGTTGGTTGTTGTGGTCTCATTGTGCACGACAGGGCCAGGCATTATGTCTCGGTTTGGGGTAGGGCTGTGCTGTGCTGGGTTGAGGCGAGCGTGCCCTTTTTATAGAAAAAGGGGACGGAGTCTTTCTTCGCACACTTGCGAATGAGACATTATAGGCATCGGTCACTGGCGCATGATCGACAGGCTAGGTTGATAGGTTTGGCACCGACTGCCAAAAGTGTCGGGGTCACTGTGTGGCTATCTTGCACGAGAAGCTTGGCTGGGGTTTGTTTAAGGTCTGGTGGGTTGGTTTGCCTAAGTTTTTCGACCTGGCTAAGATAGGATTAGCCAATGGTCAGCCTGGCTCTGATACCAAGTTTGTCACGACCGGTTTCCGGGTATTAAATCCCAGAAAATGGCCCTTGTGCTCTCTAGCCCCTGGATTACTGTTAGTTGATGAGGCACCAACTTGATACAGAAATTCCAAGCAAAACACAAAATATGTGGTACAAGACCATTCTGGTCTGTGAGTACAAAAAATGGTTTCTAGTGGTTGATGGCAGAAGTGGGTTGTGAATCATCAGTGTCTATGGGACTCCATTTCCCAACAGGAATAGCTGACCAGGCTAACTCCTATCTTCACGAGGCTGCTATCACCGTTGCTTAGGTTTCGGGGCTGTCATCGCGTCGCTCCTCTTCATGCAAGAAATCTGGCCAAGACAATAGCCAGGGACAAGCCAGTGAGTACTTTGAATGTACTCGCAAACATTATGAACACTGGGATAATATAAATGATATTCATGCACTGAAGTATTCTATGATCACATCTTCAGTCATAAATAAAATCTCTTATGCATGCAAACAGGTTATTCATATGTAACATGAATGAGCAATAATGGAGTCGAAATAAAATGCCGCAGTCGGGCGTCTGTGCGACACCACATAAAGGGCTTATCAAGAAATTAGATAATAAGCAATGCCACAGTCGAGCGTCTAAGCGACACCACATAAAGGGCTTATAAAGTAAAAAAATAACAAGCATGCCACAGTCGGGCGTCTCAACGACACCACATAAAGGGCTTATAAAGTAAATAAATAACAAGCATGCCACAGTCGGGCGTCTAAGCGACACCACATAAAGGGCTTATAAAGTAAATAAATAACAAGCA
>NC_041387.1:664471073-664487908 GCF_002162155.2 Triticum dicoccoides | reverse complement strand
TAACAAGCATGCCACAGTCGGACGTCACAGCGACACCACATAAAGGGCTTATAAAGTAAATAAATAACAAGCATGGCACAGTCGGGCGTCTAAGCGACACCACATAAAGGGCTTATAAAGTAAATAAATAACAAGCATGCCATAGTCGAGCGTCTCAGTGACACCACATAAAGGGCTTATAAAGTAAATAAATAACAAGCATGCCACAGTCGGGCGTCTCAGCGACACCACATAAAGTACTTATAAATAATCACAGTGTATATCCAGGAGGTAGAACAAATAATATAAAGGGTTAGTCCATAATAAACATAATCATCACAAGTCATCAGTCATGATCCGGGTTCTGGTTTAGTAGTTCTCCGAAGACCGACACTAAGACCGACACTTGACCCGACCCAGACTGTAATCCTTAACCATGGACACGGCTATTCGATTAGGTTTAATCTATGCAGAGGGTGTACTCTTTACCCACGAGTAACGGATTTCCTTTAGTCCATCAAGACTAATTCCATCTACGGTCTTTTAAATTAAAACACACCTGACTTGCACACACCAGCTTAACTTACCGGTGTCTGGAATCACCCACGACACTGTTAAGCAAAACTCTAAGTGGGGAGGCTACAACCTCAATTAGCATGGGATTACAAAATTTATACCGCGCGCAAAACTGGGAAGCTACCCCCTCGGCTACAACCGAAACACCCATGCCCCCTGACCGGATGACTAGCTTTAATCCATGGCCTTGGTACCCTCATCCCGGCCCCTCTGTACGGTGTGTGCTAGAAAGGGGTTGACAAATTACTGAACCGTACCCTACCAGTGGCAGGGACAAGTGGTAGCACGAAACAAGTGTGGGGGTTACTGGAACAAGACTCGATCTATGGTCGACTCAGGAGGTTTATAATTTTCCCTGCATGACATGTATAACAAAAACATTTCAACCAACAGAATCACCGCTCACTATACCTCACTATGCCATACCGGAACATAACCGTCCCGACGAAGACCGACGACAAACTCATGCCTACCCAAGGCAGAGGTTTTCCCGGATTCCTTCCGGCATGCATGCAAGGCACATGAGGATGATTATCATCACAAGTGTGTTCATTTCCAATAGCATGGAAATCACTAATATGCATTCATGCAAATGATCATATCACATGAAATAACAAGTTCTCCGAAATGAGGTGGTGTTATAAACGTGTCAACGAACACATCAAAAATATTATGCCGGGGTTCAGAATGCTTGCCTTCAATGTGTGGAAAGGCAGGGTGCACTCCAAACCTTTTGAAATTTTTCTTCTCTCTCTCCAAAGTCCTATTTTAAATAAATTTGAATTAACACACAGATTCAAAAACAGCACAAAAAGTTGTTTTGAAAGTTTTTCAAATAAATCTTAAAATAAACTAGATTAAATTTGAGAGAGGTAGGAAAAAGAATCAATTCATTTGGATTTGTCATTAAAAAGTTACAGACAGTCAAAGTTGTCGTCAAAATCTGTTTTTTAATAAAACAGAAAAAGAAAAACGATTCGGACTGACCACGTCGAAGGCGTATTCTAAAAATATGTTTCCACTTATGCCCGCGTGGATCGACACTGGGTCGCTGACAATGGACCAGCCTGGCCCACTGGTCAGGTTTGACTAGTCCACGCGCGCGTCACCTCCTTCGGCCGAAACAGAGGCGGAGCTCCGGTGAGGCTCGCCGGCGAATGACGACACCGTTCGGAGAACAGAGGCCATCCGCATGCTCAGGGGATCAAGACAGTCACTCCGGTGGTTGATATGGTCTCTGGGGTGGACGGAGCTGCCGTCGGTGAGCTTCGCGGCGGACGGTGGTCGTCGGGCAAAGTGATTTTTCTCCCGCAATGAGTCTCGATCAAAATCGAGCAGGGGGATGGATACACGAGGGGAGAGGGAGTTTCTGGTGAAGAGAGTGGAGAGGGGGAGGCTTTGGTGGCGCTGGAATGGCCGGGGCAGTGGCGGTGGCTGCGGTTGCCGGAGATGGGGAAGAAGGCCTCCCTCCGACGATTGCAGGTTGTGGGGGTGCCATGAAGGTGGCCTGAGGTTGCCTCCGTGCTCGAATGGGTTCGGGGGCCTCCTTATATACCACAACGAGGTCGGTTTGCGGCGGCCGGATAAGAACGACGACGGACCGCCTTCCTGTAGTGGCAGGGCGTCGTGGCGACGACGAGAGCTAGAGGACACTCGAGAGGATGAGGATGAGCTGTTCCAGGGGCAGGTGGCGAGCGGGAGAGGCCTGGGCGGGACCGACCTGGCAGAGGCGCGCTGCGGACACCGGCGTGCCGCCAAGGGCTCTGACGGCGATGCTGCAGGGCACCAGGGCTGCTTGGTATGTTCTGGTGAGAAGGGGAGTGCGTGGCGCGGCTCTGTGGCATGGGCAAAACCAGGGGCGTGACGTGGCGGCTCGGGCGCGACACGTGCAAAACGCGCGCTCTGCTCGCGCCCAGAGCACGCACGGGACGTGCTCGACGAAATGTCAGGGAGTGTTAGAGGTCTCGGGTGAGGCTGGGAATTAGCAGACCTAGGTTATGAGTAGCTAGGAGTCTATTGGACAAGGTGGTTAGGCAAGGGAAGCAAGATCACAGTGCAAGCTAAGACTCATGTCAAAACTGGTCATGCCTACAGGGTGCTCGACAGAATGCCACATGCACCTAGGCATTTCTTGGAGTGGTCAAATCTTCCAGAGTGGGGTCTCTTTAGATGCAAGAGAGGGTGGTGAGGTTAGTTTGTCAAAAGAGGAAACTTGCTAGTGCAAGTTTTGCAAAAGTTCAATTCTGGACAGAAAGAACAGGGCACGATTGTATGAACTAGAATTGCTCCAAAGAGTACAACCTCTTGGACCTAAGGTTCTAGCAGGGAGGGCTACAAGTGGGAAGAAGAATCACAACAAAAGGAGCAAGTTAAAATATAGCTGTAGTACAATCCATCCAGTTGGACCAGAATGAAGAAGAGGTTGATACACTCGATTTTTCCAAAGAACATCACTAGTTTTTTTGCAAAAAGTTAACTAATATACTCCTGTTGACATCCCAAAATTTTGGTAGAAGTTTTAAAGAAATATTTAAATAGGTTGTAGTGCAAAACTGTCCTCTGGACCAGATTTGAAAATTAGGGGTAGAACTCAAAATATCCAAGGAATGAGACATGTTTTTGCATAAAAGTGTTTTATAAACATCTCATGACCTCTCCAAATATTGGTGAAATTTTTAATTGAATTTATCAAAGGGTTGCAGTGTAAAAGAGGCCTTGAAGCTTAGAAAAATCATTTTTACAGAAATAAGGCATCAGGGTAAATAATTATGCAAATAATCCCACTGATAAAGAATTTTTTATTTGAGAGGGAAAGAAAATGAAGTCCAACAATGATTGAAAAGATTTCACTAGGGGGTAAAACTCCATAATAATAAAGAAAAGAGTGGTCCTGAAATCAGAAGGAAAATACAAAAAATAAAAGTTTTTGTTTCTAGGCAAAATTTTAATTAGTGAAACAAGATTAAAATCGAGGAGTATGCGGACATGACTGAAATTCTAGAGAAGTAAGTTAAATCGATCATTATCGCACCATATCGGCAACTTTGTTCATTTCCTGATATCAAGTAATTGTTTTCTTTGTCTGGCAGGGTTTGGAAAATATTCACCTCAAAAACTCCGGGACTGCCGAAGAGGCTGCAATTTAGACACCCGAAAGTAAGTACTATAGTAGCATGTTCCACGCATCTCCTAGTGATTCAAGAGCTAGTTTCATCAATACCATTTAGCATGCTTGCTAATTATCAGTTTGATTGACCTCTATTTCTTGTAAAGTGGTTGTGGCAGGAATAAGGGAATGATTACTGTGGTTACTACATTTGCGAGTCCATCCGCCACACGACCTGTGAGCGGGGCTACTCTGACAAACAATATGAAGTGCATAAATAATAATATACACAATTTTATTTTATTACCATCATTTGTGTTCAGTTTCATTTATTCATATATATGTATTGACCCCCTTCTTCAAATTAGATATTTCAGATGCGGGATGAACTCCTACCACCAGATCGTATGCGAGCAATTCAAGAGGAATTGGCGGCATTCTTTCTTGACCACGTGATCGCTAAATACGGAGAATACCATGTGGACCCTGATCAGTTCGTTTTTAATTAGGATATTATATGGTAAGAGATACTTATATTGTACATATGTAGCCAGTAGCGTCGGACAGATATACGAGAACTTGTTGTTCGACCAATCTCTCAGAGAAGGAGAGGTGGTCGATATCACTTCTCTCTGTATGCATATGTTCATGACGATCTTCTGTTCCTTCATTTTCTTACTAGCTAGCGTGTCTAGTCCTCTCTATACGTATAGTATGTATCTTCGACCAAGCACAGAGATAAGAGAGGACACTTCTCTCTATTAATTAGCTAGCTAACACAATATATGAAACACCTAAATTAACCCCCCCAAACCCCCTAACCCTCCCCCTTTAAAAAAAACAAAAACCCCAACACCTGAAATGCTAACACGTGGATGCGTATTGGTCCCGGTTGGTGCCACCAACCGGGACCAAAGGGCCTCCTTCCTGGGCTCGCCGCACCGGCCACGTGGAGGCCCATCTTTCCCGGTTTGTGTAAGAACCGGGACTAAAGGTCTAGGGCATTACTACCGACACTTTAGTCCCAGTTCAAAAACCGGGACAAATGGCCCTTACGAACCGGGACAATAGACCCTTTTTCTACTAGTGGTGGGTTAGACCGGTGCTTAGGTGTTGTTCTTACTTGAACAAACCTCCTACTTATGATTAACCCTCACGCAAGCATCCGCAACTACGAGAAAAGTATTAAGAATAAATTCTAACCATAACTTTAAACTTTTGGATCCAATCGGTCCCTTACGGAATAACGCATAAACTGGGGTTTAAGATTCTATCACTCTCGTAACCCATCATCTAATTGCTACTCCACAATGCATTCCCTTAGGCCCAAATATGGTGAAGTGTCATGTAGTCGACGTTCACATGAAACCACTAAGGGAATCACAACATACATACTATCAAAATATCGAACACATATATATATTTCATATGATTACTTGCAACATGATTTCTCCTGTGACTTCAAGAACAAAAGTAAGTACTCACAAATGATAATCACGATCAAGATCAGAGGGGTTTTAAATAGCATAATGGATCTGAACATATAATATTCCACCAAATAAACCATATAGTAATCAACTACAAGATGTAATCAACACTACTAGTCACCCACAAGCACCAATCTATAGTTCCAGTAACAAGATTGAACACAAGAGATGAACTAGGGTTTGAGATGAGATTGTGTTGTTGAAGATGTTGATGGAGCTAGACATCCCCAAGATGGGAGAGTTGTTGGTGATGATGATGACGATGATTTCCCCCTTCGGGAGGGAAGTTCCCCCGGCGGAATCACTCCGCCGGAGGGTAAAAGTGCTCCTGCCCAAGTTCCCCCTCGAGACGGCGGCGCTCTGTCCCGAAAATGCTCTCCTTTTTTTCTAGGTCAAAATGACTTATATACTAGAAGATGGGCACCGGAGGTGGGCCTGGGTAAGCACAACCCACCAGGGCGTGCCTGGGCTCCCTGGCGCGCCCAGGTGGGTTGTGCCCACCTTGTGGGCCTCCTCTGGTACTTATTTGCTCCAATATTCATCAAATATTCCATAAAAATTCTCCCTGAAGTTTCAGCTTCTTGGGAGTTGTGCAGAATAGGTAGCCTGACGTAGTTTTTCCAGGTCCAGATTTCCAGCTGCCGGAATTCTCCCTCTTTATGTGTGTACCTTGCAAATTATGAGAGAGAAGGCATTAGAGTTACTCCAAAAATAATTATTATGCATATAAAAATCATAAATAATAGTAGGAAAACATGATGCAAAATGGACGTATCAACTCCCCCAAGCTTAGACGTCGCTTGTCCTCAAGCGAAAACCAAAATCGAAAAACATGTCCACATGCTTAGGGAGAGAGGTGTCGATAAAAACAAAATACCGACATAGAAACATCATGTAGATTATTATAACAGAAACAAATTTAAACATAAGACTCTTATCATAGAACTTTTACCATAGACTTCTCATGAATAAGTGACAATTCATCACACTATCGAAGTATAAGGCAAAAATTGTATTAGAAACCAATAAACTATGTTCTCAGTCAACTTTGCAACTACAATTCATCATCTTTTCAGGAAGGGTCACGTGTAGGAGCCTTTAGGCAAGTCCACATACTCAACCATCATATAGTCTTCTATGATTGCTAACACTTACCGCATGCCCATGAGCAAAACGTCTCAACCGGACACATAGAAAGATAGGGGCTTATAGTTTCACCTCCAAACATATTCACCTCGAGGGTGATGTCAACAATAATAACTCATGCTACCCATACTCAACTAGACATATGTGCCTAGATCTTTCTTCACCACATGAGTGCTTTCCAAAGGAGAAAAATAAAAATAAATAGAGAGAATTTTTTTGACTCTTTGCATAAAAGTAGAAACATAAAAGTAAAAGATAGGCCCTTCGCAGAGGGAAGCAGAGGTTGCCATGTCCTTACTTGTTTGTATGCTCAACCCCTTAGTGAAAAAGAATGCCACGTTGTATTGCCCCTTGTGATGGCAACCTTTCTTATGCAGTCTGTCGCTTTTATTCTTCACCATCACAAGTTCGTACAACACTCATTTTTCTCTTACACTAAATGATCTCACACTTTTAGAAGCAATTTTTATTGCCTTATTGCACCGATGACAACTTACTTGAGGGATCTTGCTCAATCCCTAGATAGTTATGGTGGACTCTTGAAAATAAGATTTGGGTTTAAGGGTTTTTGCATGCACAAGTAGTATCTCTACTTAGTGCTGAATTTTTGGCTAGCAAAGATAGGGGCAAGCACCACATGTTAAAGGAACTATGACAATATTACTTCTATGTGAATATGAATAAACATAAATCATTAAGTTGTCTTCCTTGTCCAACGTCAACAATTTTGGCATATAATATTTTGATGGGGGCTCACAATCACAAAAGGTTTCTAGGATAGTATATTTATATGTGAATGTTCTCTTCCCTTATTAATTCTTTCATGAGTTGCATCATTGACTAATGCTATATTTGTCAATCTCTAATAAAATTTTCTACTTATACTTTTCCTTATGTGGTGTCATCACCTACCATAAGATTAGAATATGATCTTCTTGATTTATTTCCTTTATTTTTATTGCAACATGAAAGTAAAGAAAGCAAAAACTCAAATTAATTTTATTATATATCTCGCACATGATTACAAGGATAGATCACTAAGCAAACTCTTGAAAAGAAAAGATTGAACTAAATTTTTATTCATCTAAAGAAAAAGATTGAACTAAAATAAGTAAAGGCAAAAGATAGTGGGGGTGACATGATACCGGGGCACCTCCCCCAAGGTTGGTGGAAGCCAAGGGGAGTGCCCATACCCGATATTCAATTTTTTTGGTGATGAAGAAGGTGGCGTAGTAGTGTTCTCCAATATGACCAAGAGTAAGTCCTTCAAACCTTGAATCGCCCGAAGGGCTTGATGAAGTAACTCACCATTTTTCTTCACCTCAGCCATTATGTGTTTATTTTCCGGGCCCCACGGGTTTGTTCCTGCACTGTTTTCTCTTGGGCAAGATATGTCCCAATTGGAAGGTATGTGCCTACGAGGAGTATTTTCGAACCCATAATTGTGAATCAAATTGCGAAAATTGTTACTATGTAACCTGTGTAGAGGCCTTCTTGGCGGGATTTCTTCTTGCACTTCGAGGCCCTCTTGATTATTCGATGATCACATGGCTTGATGAGGATTAGGGTGAGTGGAGATGCCAGCCAATATGCCTCTCTCGGAAGCCGGAGAAATGAACCCCAAAAGGATTTTCCTCTTCTTCCTCCATAGCAATTTCTTCAGCTTCCTCCCTCCTTAGATCTCCTTGGAACACCCCTGCATCCTCTTCCCCATTGTTGGAGGGTGAGGAAGACATGATGCTAGCCTTACTGAATCTGTCAGGAAACAACAAGAAAAGAGAACAAAAGATTTCTCCATGATACGGTGGTCAATAGGTTCGGGGGGTATATAAAGATTTTTTTTATCTTGGGAAACAAGCAAACGGAAGAAAAACGGAGTCTGGAAGGTACTCAAGGTGGGCACAACCCACTTGGACGCACCTGGCGCGCCCTGGTGTCTTGTGCCCACTAGGGTACGCTTCCTGAAAGTTTTCTATTTTCCTAATTTTCTAAATATTCCAAAACTACCAAAAGATATTTTTGCAGATTTTTCGGAGTCCGTTTACTTACCGTATCACGTACCTCCTTATTTTCATGATTCTGGAGTGTTCTGGAAGGACTCTTTTATGTGTACTTCCAGTGTCAAAGTTTGGATAATATTACTTTCAACATTAATGGGCATACCTGAGATATAATGTTTTATTTGTTGCACATTAACCACCTTCCGGTTAGTACCTTCGGCATTATTTATTTTGATAGCTCCAGACCGATAAACCTCCTTGATAACATAGGGTCCTTCCCATTTTGAGAGGAGGTTTCCTGCAAAGAATCTAAAACGAGAGTTGTACAAAAGCACATATTCTCCAACTTTAAACTCACACTTTTGAATTCTTTTATCATGCCATCTTTAACTTTTTCTTTAAACAACTTGGCATTTTCATAAGGTTGGGTTTTCCATTCATCTAATGACCTAATATAAAATAACATGTTTTCACCGGCAAGTTTGAAATTAGAATTGAGTTCTTTGATTGCCCAATATGCTTTATGTTCTAACTCAAGAGGAAAATGATAAGCTTTTCCATAAACTATTTTATAAGGAGACACACCCATAGGATTTTTATATGCTGTTCTATAAGCCCAAAGTGGATCATCTAATTTCTTAGACCAATTATTTCGGGACCTATTAACAGTCTTTTGAAAAAATAATTTTATTTCTCTATTACTAAGCTCAACTTGACCACTAGACTGAGGATGACAAAGTGATGCAATTCTATGGTTAACATCATACTTGGCAAGCATTTTATGAGAAGCACCATGAATAAAGTGTGAACCACCATCAGTCATTAAATATCTAGGGACTCCAAACCTTGGGAAAATAACTTCCTTAAGCATTTTAATAGAGGTGTTGTGATCAGCACTACTGGTTGGAATAGCTTCTACCCATTTAGTAACATAATCAACAGCAACCAAAATATGTGTATACCCATTAGAGGAAGGGAAAGGTCCCATGTAATCAAACCCCAAACATCAAATGGTTCAACAACAAGTGAATAATTAATAGGCATTTCTTGATGCTTACCGATATTACCTATTCTTTGGCATTCATCACAAGATAAGACAAACTTACGGGCATCCTTGAAGAGAGTAGGCCAATAAAATCTAGATTGCAATACCTTGTGAGCAGTTCCATCTCCAGCATGATGCCCTCCATAAGCTTCAGAGTGACATTTCCGTAGGATTTGTCCCTGTTCATGCTCAGGTACACAACGTCTATTAATACCATCTATTCCTTCTTTATAAAGATGTGGGTCATCTCAAAAGTAGTGTCTTAAATCATAGAAGAATTTTTTCTTTTGTTGGTATGTAAAGCTAGGTGGTAAATATTTAGCAACAATGTAACTAGCATAGTCAGCATACCAAGGAGTATTATGAGCAACATTTATTGCAGCTAACTGCTCATCAGGAAAACTATCATCAATAGGTAGTGGGTCATCAAGCACATTTTCAAGCCTAGACAACTTATCAGCTACGGGGTTCTCAGCTCCTTTTTTGTTAGTGATATGCAAATCAAATTCTTGTAGCAAGAGAACCCATCGAATAAGTCTAGGTTTAGCATCTTTCTTTTCCATAAGATATTTTATAGCAGCATGATTGGTGTGAACAATTACTTTTGAATAAACAATGTAGGATCTAAATTTATCACAAGCATACACCACTCTTAGAAATTCTTTCTCAGTAGTAGAATAATTTCTTTGAGCACTGTCTAGAGTTTTACTGGCATAATGAATAACATTCAGTTTCTTATCAACTCTTTGTCCTAGAACAACACCAATAGCATAATCACTAGCATCACACATAATTTCAAAAGGCAAGTTCAAATCAGGTGGTTGAATAATAAGTGCAGAAATTAAGGCTTTCTTGAGTGTTTCGAAGGCTTCTAAACAATCATCATCAAAAACAAAAGGAACATCCTTTTTGCAAAAGGTTTGTAAGAGGCCTAGAAATTTTAGAAAAGTCTTTTGATAAATCTCCTATAGAAACCAGCATGACCTAGGAAACTACGAATACCTTTGATATCTTTAGGACCTCGCATTTTCACTATTGTTTCAACCTTGGCTTTATCCACTTCAATACCTCTTTCAGAAATTTTATGACCCAAGCCCATGCCTTCATTAACCATAAAGTGGCACTTCTCCCAATTCAAGGCAAGATTTGTTTGTTCACATCTCTGCAAAACTCGATCAAGATTGCTTAAACAATCATCAAAAGACTTCCCATAAACAGAGAAGTCATCCATGAAAACCTCTACAATCTTTTCACAAAAGTCAGAGAATATAGCAGTCATACATCTTTGAAAGGTAGCAGGTGTATTGCATAAACCAAAAGGCATACGTCTATAAGCATAAGTTCCAAAGGGACAAGTAAAAGTGGTCTTTTCTTGATCAGGCTGAGAAACAAGTATTTGTGAAAAACCAGAATACCCATCAAGGAAGCAAAAATGTGTGTGGTTAGATAATCTTTCTAGCATTTGATCAATAAAAGGCAGAGGTAATTATCTTTTCTAGTTGATTTATTTAATTTTCTGAAGTCAATTACCATTCTATAGCCTATAACAATTCTTTGTGGAATAAGTTCATTCTTATCATTAGGAACAACAGTAATACCTCCTTTCTTAGGGACACAATGAACAAGACTTACCCATCTACTATCAGCTATAGGATAGATTATACCTGCTTCCAGAAGTTTTAATATTTCCTTCTTACCACTTCTTTCATCTTCGGATTTAACCGACGTTGGTGATCAACAACGGGTTTAGCATCAGATTCCTTATTAACTTTGTGTTGATATAGAGTGGGACTAATGCCCTTTAAGTCATCAAGAGTATATCCAATAGCATCTCGGTGCTTCCTTAGAACTTTCAATAATCTTTCTTCTTCATGTTCTGAAAGGTTAACACTAATAATAATAGGATATATCTTCTTTTCATCAATATAAGCATATTTCAAAGTGGCTGGCGATTTTTTTAATTCGAACACAGGATCACCTTTAGGTGGAGGAGGACCTCCTATAGTTTTGATAGGCAAATTGTGTTTAAGCAGAGGACATTGTGCAAAGAAAATCGTATCTGCTTCATTTCTTTAATGCATATGTAAATAATTTTCATGGTCTAGCAAATATTGTTCTAGTGGATCAGTAGGAGGCACAGCAATAGAAGCAAGACCAATTATTTCATCCTTACTAGGCAATTCTTTTTCATGAAGCTTTCTACCAAACTTGGAAAAATTAAACTCATGAGACTCATCACCAAAACTAACACCGACAGTTTGTTTCTCACAATCTATCTTAGCATTAATGGTGTTTAAGAAAGGTCTACCAAAGATAATGGGACGGAAGTCATCTTGTGGGGAACCAAGAACAAGAAAAATAGTAGGTTATTTTATTTTCCCACACAACACTTCAACATCTCTCACAATCCCAAGTGGTCTGATGGTGTCTCTATTAGCAAGTTTAATAGTGGCATTTATTTCTTCTATTTCAGCGGGTGCTATGTCATTCATTTCTTTATATAAAGTAAAGGGAATAGCACTCACGCTAGCACCTATGTCACATAAACCATGATAACAGTGGTATCCTATTTTAACTGAGACAACATGCATGCCAACAACGGGTCTATGTTTTTCCTCTTTATTAGGTTTGGCAATTCTAGTAGCTTCATTATAGAAGTAAATAACATGCCCATCTATATTTTCTTGTAGGAGATCTTTAACCATAGCAACACTAGGTTCTACTTTAATTTGTTCATCAGGTTTGGGTGTTCTAATATAACTTTTGTTAACCACAGTTGAAACCTTAGCATGTTCCTTTATCCTAACAGGGAAAGGTGGTTTCTCAATATAAGCAGTAGGAGCAACTGGATCAACATTATAAAGTATAGTTTCTTCTTTAGCTAGTACCGGTTCTTTAATTTCTTCCTTAATGGGTGGGTGATATTAAACCACTTCTATTTAGGGAGATGAACATGAGTACCAAAGGGTTCACAAAAGGAGGCTACTATCTCAGAGTCAAGTCCATATTTAGTGCTAAACTTTTGAAAAGCATCGGTATTCATAAAAGATTTAACACAATCATACTTAAGCTTAATACCTGACTCTTTACGTTCATCGAGCTCCTAATCTTCAGAGTTGCGTTTAATTCTTTCCAAAAGATCCCATCGGAATTCAATAGTCTGCTTCATAAAAGAACCATCACAAGAAGTATCAAGCATGGATGGATCATTATGAGAAAACCGAGCATAAAATTTTTGGATAATGATTTCTCTTGAGAGATCATGATTGGGGCATGAATATAACACTGACTTTAGCCTCCCCCAAGCTAGAGCGATACTTTCTCCTTCACGGGGCCAAAAATTATATATGTAATTTTGATCACGATGAACTAGATGCATAGGATAAATTTTTTGGTGGAACTCCAATTTCAATCGATTCCAATTCCAAGATCCAATATCATCGCATAGCCTATACCATGCCAATGCTTTTCCCTTTAAAGATAAAGACAAAAACTTCTTCTTAACATCATCTCCAGGTAAACCTGCAAGCTTAAACAATCCCCAAATTTGTTCCACATATATCAAGTACATATCAGGATATTCGGTTCCATCTCCTGCATAAGGATTAGCTAGCAGTTGTTCTATCATACCCGAAGGAATTTGATATTCAATATTTTCAGTAGGTGCAGTAGGTTGAGGGGTAGCTAATTGTGGTTCCGGTCGAGGTGAAGATACCCAAAAAAACCCTCAAAGGATTGTTTTCCATTGTAACAAGTAACAATAAATTCCAACACACTATATAAATGTTTCCTTACCAAATTTCACTTGCCAAAGGTGCTTCATGATGTCTACTACACAACCTTCTTCTTGTAGACGTTGTTGGGCCTCCAAGTGCAGAGGTTTATCAATCCATGGGAGGCGCGTAGGATGAAGATGGTCTCTCTCAAACAACCTTGCAACCAAATAACAAAAAGTCTCTTGTGTCCCCAACACACCCAATACAATGGAAAATTGTATAGGTGCACTAGTTCGGCGAAGAGATGGTGATACAAGTGCAATATGGATGGTAGATATAGGTTTTTGTAATCTGAAAATATAAAAACAGCAAGGTAACTAATGATAAAAGTGAGCGTAAACGGTATTGCAATGCTAGGAAACAAGGCATAAGGTTCATACTTTCACTAGTGCAAGTTCTCTCAACAATAATAACATAATTGGATCATACAACTATCCCTCAACATGCAACAAAGAGTCACTCCAAAGCCACTAATAGCGGAGAACAAACGAAGAGATTATGGTAGGGTACGAAACCACCTCAAAGTTATTCTTTCGGATCGATCTATTCAAGAGTTCGTACTAGAATAACACCTTAAGACACAAATCAACAAAAACCCTAATGTCACCTAGATACTCCATTGTCACCTCAAGTATGTGTGGGCATGATTATACGATATGCATCACACAATCTCAGATTCATATATTCAACCAACACAAAGTACTTCAAAGAGTGCCCCAAAGTTTCTACCGGAGAGTCAAGCGAAAATGTGTGCCAACCCCTATGCATAGGTTCATGGGAGGAACCCGCAAGTTGATCACCAAAACATACATCAAGTGGATCACGTGATATCCCATTGTCACCACAGAAAGCACGGAAAGACATACATCAAGTGTTCTCAAATCATTAAAGACTGAATCCGATAAGATAACTTCAAGAGGAAAACTCAATTCATCACAAGAGAGTAGAGGGAGAGAAACATCATAGGATCCAACTATAATAGCAAAGCTCGCGATACATCAAGATCGTGCCATATAGAGAACACGAGAGAGAGAGAGAGAGAGAGATCAAACACATAGCTACTGGTACATACCCTCAGCCCCGAGGGTGAACTACTCCCTCCTCGTCGTGGAGAGCGCCAGGATGATGAAGATGGCCACCGGTGATGGGTTCCCCCCTCCGACAGGGTGCCGAAACAGGCTCCCGAGAGGTTTTTGGTGGCTACAGAGGCTTGCGGCGGCTAAACTCCCGATCTATTGTGTTCTCCGAAGGTTTTAGGGTATATGGACTTATATAGGCGAAAGAAGTTGGTCGGGGGAGCCACGAGGGGCCCACGAGGGTGGAGGGTGCGCCCAGGGGGGTGGGCACCCCCCCTATCTCGTGGCCTCCTCGATGCTTCCCTGGCTTGTACTCCACGTTCCCAGGATTGCTTCTGTTCCAAAAATAACTTTTCCGAAGGTTTCATTCCGTTTGGACTCCGTTTGATATTCCTTTTCTTCGAAATACTGAAATAGGCAAGAAAACAACAATATGGGCTGGGCCTCCGTTTAATAGGTTAGTCCCAAAAGTAATATAAAAGTGTATAATAAAGCCCGTAATCATTCAAAATAGATAGGAAAATAGCATGAATGCTTCATAAATTATAGATACGTTGGAGACGTATCACTTCACTCCCCGGCAATGGCGCCAGAAAATAGCCTTGATGACCCACAAGTATAGGGGATAAATTGTAGCTCTTTTCGATAAGTAAGAGTGTCGAACCCAACGAGGAGTAGAAGGAAATGACAAGTGGTTTTCAGCAAGGTAATGTCTGCAAGTGCTGAAATTGTAAGTAGCACAGTAGTTTGATAGCAAGATAATTTGTAACGAGCAAGTAACGATAATAGTAGCAAAAGTGCAGCAAGGTAGCCCAATTGTTTTGAGGCAAAGTACAGGCCAAAACGGTCTCTTATAATAAGCAAAGCGTTCTTGAGGGTACACTGGAATTTCATCTAGTCACTTTCATCATGTTGATTCAATTTGTGTTCGTTACTTTGATAATTCGATATGTGGGTGGATCGGTGCTTAGGTATTGTTCTTACTTGAACAAACCTCCTAATTATGATTAACCCTCCCGCAAGCATCCGCAACTATGAGAATAGTATTAAGAATAAATCCTAACCATAGAATTAAAATTTTGGATCCAATCGGTCCCATACGGAATAGCGCATAAACTGGGGTTTAAGCTTTTGTCACTCTCGCAACCTATCATCTAATTGCAATTCCACAATGCATTCCCTTAGGCCCCAAAATAGTGAAGTGTCATGTAGTCGAAGTTCACATGACACCACTAAGGGAATCACAACATACATACTATCAAAATATCGAACACATATCAATTTCACATGATTACTTGCTACATGATTTCTCCTGTGACCTCAAGAACAAAAGTAACTACTCACAAATGATAATCATGATCAAAATCACAGGGGTATTAAATAGCATAATGGATCTGAACATATAATCTTCCACCAAATAAACCATATAGTAATCAACTACAAGATGTAATCAACACTACTGGTCACCCACAAGCACAAATCTATAGTTCTGGTAAGAAGATTGAACACGAGAGATGAACTAGGGTTTGAGATGAGATGGTGTTGTTGAAGATGTCGATGAAGATAGCCCTCCCCAAGATGGAGAGTTGTTGGTGGTGATGATGACGATGATTTCCCCCTTCGACAGGGAAGTTCCCTCGACGGAATCGCTCCACCAGAGGGAAAAAGTGCTCCTGCCCAAGTTCCGCCTCGAGACGGTGGCGCTCCATCCCGAAAATGCTCTCCTTATTTTTTTAGGTAAAAATGACTTATATACCAGAAGATGGGCACTGGAGGTGGGCCTGGGTGAGCACAACCCACCAGGGCGCGCCTAGGCTCCCTGGCGCGCCCAGGTGGGTTGTGCCCACTTGGTGGGCCTCCTCTGGTACTTATTTGCTCCAATATTCATCAAATATTCCATAAAATTATCCCTGAAGTTTTAGCTTGTTTGGAGTTGTGCAGAATAGGTAGCCTGACGTAGCTTTTCCAGGTCCAGATTTCCAGCTGCCGGAATTCTCCCTCTTTGTGTGTACCTTGCAAATTATGAGAGAAAAGGCATTAGAAGTACTCCAAAAAGCATTAGTATGCATAAAAAATCATAAATAACAGTAGGAAAACATGATGTAAAAATGGACGTATCAGGTATCTCTGGGCCCTCTCGGTAATACACATCACAAGCTTGCAAGCAAACGACTAAGGAGTTAGTCATGAGGTGATGTATTATGGAATGAGTAAAGAGACTTGTCGATAACGTGATTGAACTAGGTATGAAGATACCGGCGATCGAATCTCGGACAAGTAACATACCGATAGACAAAAGGAATAACATATCTTGTCATAACAGTTTGACCGATAAAGATCTTCATAGAATATGTAGGAGCCAATATGAGCATCCAGGTTCCGCTATTGGTTATTGACCGGAGAGGTGTCGTCATGTCTACATAGTTCTTGAACCTGTAGGGTCCGCACGCTTTACGTTTGATGACAATATAGTATTTTATGAGTTATGTGATTTTTTTGACTGAATGTTGTTCGGAGTCCCGGATGAGATCACAGACATGACGAGGAGTCGCGAAATGGTCAAGAGGTAAAGATTGATATATAGGACGATAGTATTCGGACACCGGAAGTGTTCCGAAGGGTACCGGGAACGTATCGGGTCACC
>NC_041387.1:664401671-664470559 GCF_002162155.2 Triticum dicoccoides | reverse complement strand
GAAAGGGGGGGATTCGGCCTCCCCCTTCCTTCCCTCCTCCCTCCTCTTTCCTTCCCCCTCCGGCAAATAAGGAAAGGGGGGGATTCGGCCTCCCCCTTCCTTCCCTCCTCCCTCCTCTTTCCTTCCCCCTCCGGCAAATAAGGCAGGGGGGCGCCGGCCATGGGGAGACCCCAAGTAGGATTCGGCCTACTTGGGCGCCTCCTAGCTGCCTCACCTCTCCCTCCCACCTGTATATATGTGGGGGGCGCCCTAGCACACACCAGACAATTGCCTAGCCATGTGCGGCGCCCCCCTCCACCGTTTACATCCCCAGTCATATTTTCGTAGTTCTTAGGTGAAGCCCTGCGGAGATCACTTCACCATCACCGTCACCATACCATCATGCTGACAGAACTCATCTACTACCTCGAAATCTTGCTGGATCAACAAGGCGAGGGACTTCACCGAGCTGAACATGTGCAGAACTCGGAGGTGCCATACGTTCGGTACTTGATCGGTCGGAACTAGAAGAAGTTCGACTACATCAACCGCATTGTTAAACGCTTCCGCTTACACCCCCCCCCCCCTCATTGCTATGCATCTCCATGGATAGATCATTGCGTGTGCATATAATTTTTTTTTGTTTTCCATGCAACGATTCCCAACATCTGATGCCTAATAAGATCAAAATCCCCAGCCACAAGCACCAGAGTGCAGCACCGATCAACCTTCTTCTGCAATTCTGTCAAGAACAATGCCGACCTCGTGATCAACCAGGCCATAAACGATTATCACCTCCTAGCCACCGAGGTTCAATCGTCGGCCAGTCAGCGCCATGCTGAGAAAAAAATATCCTCGACCATGTTGTCAACAATGAATGAAGTTCAACATGAATAAGTATATAAATCAAATTCTTTGTACTTCGATTGTTTGGCACAACCAAATGATGAGTATCATATTCTTTCAATTATCGACACCCGACACCTGCATTAGGCTAGATGGGTAGAGGAATAAATGTTGAAGCTAATGTCGGCGTTGCCGAAGGTGCACATGCGCAAACAGGTGTGGAGGCGGAACTAATGTAACCTCAATGCATTACTTTAATATGATATAAAAATTTCAAGTAACGATGCATTTGTTGAATATAGCAATTTTTTATTTTAATCCATAAATAAATCATGATGACATTGCCAACAATCTTAACCTCATACTGATAGTTAAGCATATGAGCACGTACTAAGCATGGAACATGCAAATATATGATAACAACAAGTACGGCTAACATATGAAACAATAAGTAAGGGATGAACATATCATCCCCTTCGATAGGAAAAGAAAAAGTTGCGACAACATAGAGGCTTCATCAGCCTTCTTGTTCAAGATGTCGAGCTTGTCAAGCAAAGCATTGGTGGGGAGATCGAGGAAGTAGTTGAAGTCGTGGATGTATATGAATAGTGTTGATCCGTCGCACTGAGATACCCCCCCAAAACCTTCACTAGTAGAAAAACGGGCATTAGAAACGGCCCCAAAAGCGGCTATGTCCCAAAGTTACAAAGCCGACTATAATCCAGCAACAGTGGTGATTTATGTGGTCGAGGCGGTTGCAAAGTTGAAACCGTCTATAGTAATTAGTGGAGGGAGTTGGAATTTAAAAGAGATTGAGGCTGGGATGTATTGAAGTTGTTTCGTAGTAGAACCGCCTGCAATATTCCAACACCTATGCATTCTGTTCTGTCCCCATTCGTCAGCCCATAGCTTCACACCACAGGATGTTAGATCCAGTGTCTACAAGCCTCTATGTCACTGGCATTTGGCTATGGTGGAGCATGCGACCCCGCACGGTCACCATGGTGCATCACTGTGCCTCGTGCCTCCATGTTTTGTCCTGTGCTGTCTCCAAGTGGTCTTGTAACCAGCTGCTGGCCTAGCCTTGGCTGAGTTCCTCTTCTTACCGACGGTTCGACATCCTTCGAGTCTGGACGAGAGGGTAGGGTCCCTCTTCAGAATTAGAGAAGGAAGGAGCTGTGTTCCCTCATCCCGGTGGATCGGTGTCGTCATTGTCTTTTTGTGACTGTCGGCTGATCATGGATGCAGCTTCTATTTAGTCGTTTTAGGTCTTTGAGTGTTGCGGGCATCCACATTTGCAAGATGTTCGTTCTCTTTGTTTTCTTTAGCTTCCTGTCTGTGCTGCCTTGTAAGCTGCTCTATCAACTCCATGTATCTTTCTACCGACTACTTCTTTGTGGCCTTGTGTAATCCCTGGCCGGCTGATGGCTCTGTTAATTTAAAGTTGGACGCTTCTTGTGCATGTTTCTAAAAAAAATGTTGCAAGACCTCAACTAAAAACATCCGTGAAACCACAGATAAATTGATTGTTCCAATAGTTCAAGGTTTAAAATCAAGTGGTTTTTTAGTTCACAAGTCAATTTGAGATATAAGATATGGTACATTGTATTTGCAAAATCTGAAGTCAATTTGAGATATACAACTTTACAATACTAATTTACAACTCAAGTATTATAATAAACAAAAGTTACAGCGAGTTCAAACAAGAATTATACACCATATATTTATCACAAATGGAAAGGACAATAGCCTATAAATCAGATATACTAGTTACACATTCACACCAAAGGCTTGTGCTCCCTGGGCAACCTTGATGAAGACATCTTCCAAGGTGGTGTCAGCGAGGCCCCAAGCGTGAATGCTAAAACGGCACTTTGCAGTCTCGACTTCATGGAAAACGCTTGCTATCTTCACCTCCTGCTTTGGCAGCTCAAATTTCTGTGTTCCAGATATGTGATATATCCTGTTTGCATTTGGCGACAAACGGTGAACCAACTGTTCAACCTCCTGCTCATGTTCCGGAGATGTTGTGACTGTGAGCACATAGGTACCCCCATATCTTGCTTTTAGCTGAGAACATTGGAGCGAAAAAATTGGTAAATGTTCAATTAAGTAGGACTGTACAAAAAATGTACTTATGTATGCCATACAAGTGAATAAGTAATTTACCTCTTTTGGATTTCCAATGCATTGGAAACCACCATCAACAAAAATACTGAGTCTATCACATAGTACCTCTGCCTCTTCCATTGAATGTGCTGTCAAAAACAGGCATGATAATTCACAATGTATCTATGGAAGCAATCAAGAGAAGATTAGGGAAGTAGAATACTTGTAAGAATGATGGCACGGTTTTTCTTCGCTTCCTTCACAACACTCCACAGGCTATTTCTTGATGCTGGATCTAGTCCAGTGCTCGGCTCATCCATGAAGACAACCTAAAATTATGTGTATGCAAATATCAGTTGAAGGTTCCATAATATTTTCTACATCAAAAAATAACAGCAATCAGGTCAGTACCTTGGGGTCTCCAATTAAGGAGATTGCGACACTAAGCCTCCGTTTCATGCCCCCACTGTACTTCCCCACTTGCTTATCACCGACACCACCACGGAATAGGTTAACACTCTTCAGAGAATCATCAGTTGCCTGACAGGACAAAATGTTTTACATTTCAAATACTGATCCATTCATGCATATTATGATCCAATTGTTGCTAAATGGCAGAACCAGTGAACATATAGCACTGTGTTTCACAATCAGGTAAACAATAATAGATACTGGTGCAAACACACAAAAATTGCAGAACTATACCTTCAGCAATTCAGCGCCTTTAAGATTTTTTAGTCTTCCATAGAACAATAGATGCTCTTTTCCCGTCAATGTTTCCCAAAGTAAGCTATATTTCAAAAAGCATTAGCATTCGGGCAGCATAGTGTGCAGGACAGCTATACAACAACAAAAACATCAGATTAATTTAAGATAAAGGCCCTACTCATGTTGTGGGCAGACACCCATATTTGTGTATATTTCGTTCATATCAGTACGTATATCCATTCCATGGACATAAGCAGTGCCAGACGTAGGTGGAACGAGCCCAATCATCTGCAGAGGAAAAATTGAAAATATATCCGCAAGGAATGAATATGTTGGTTAACTTTGTCGAAAAATGAAATGTACTATATTTCTTGCCACCATACCATACTAATGAAGGATGTTTTCCCAGCCCCATTCGGGCCAAGCATTCCAAAACATTGACCTTTCGGGAGGGCAAGAGACAACCCACGAACTGCAAGCTTGTCAGGATTTCCATCCCTTCCATGGTAAACCTTCTTTAGGTTATCACATATAATAGCATAATTTGCATTGGGTTCCAGCAGAAGCTGCTCAACGGCCTCTCTCTGAACATAATAACAAATGGATTATCAATAAACACATATGTTGTCAGGGTCTTCTTCTATAAAGAAGAATAGGTATCTGTATCTTTCATAAATACGCAAGGGAGTATATAACTTACTTCCTGAGTCGCGTCGGGGTTCTCCATTTCAACTATTACTTTAGATCCTATCCGACCAAAGCTATACATCCGGAATGATGCAGCTCGCTTCTTAAAGCATTTCAACAAGATTAAAAACCTTTTTCGGAGTCCACCACCCAGTAATGAGACTTGATCCAAATAAAATGCCAATGGGAGAAGTATTGCCCATTCAACAGCCATGATAATCAATACAGTACGCATTCCATTGACAGGGTCACTCAAGCTAGTCCACGTCATACCATCGGTTCCCATTGCAGTTCCAGTGAATGCATATTGACCAAGCTCGTATAACCCTCTGTAAAGTGAAAATCCAGGGATAATCTCCATCACCACTATCCAACCCTCTTTAATTATGTGGAACAATAAAACTTGTCAAGCTTTTGATCTAAAATTAGTTAGTTGTAAAACATACATAAATGAGAAAGTAACTTACTCGGGAAACTATTATCCTGGATAAAAAAGCGCAGAAGAAATGCCCCTAGTAAACCAGAACCAAATACATAGATGTAACCAACCACTGCAGCACCGTAATTTCAAATCAGTCACATATGTATTATAAGCACAACTTACTCACTTTCGATATAACTAATCTTAGTGACGGACCTGTGGCTATTTTGACAGAAGAAAAGAACGATGCTGCGAAAAATGCTAGAGCAATCTGCAGATTTATGTAGATGAAGTAGAAAACAATCTGAATGCCGTAGTCATTTGTTGTAAAGAAACCCAGACCTGTGCAGAATAAAACCATTTCAAGGAGAGTCAATTTATGTAAAATACATGCAATTTCTTGATGATTTTCGAAATAATTACCTATCAATGAGCCAAAAGTGACAAATAGTATCATATAGAGAGCTGATAGAGCAAAGAAGTAAGTATAAGTTATCATCCAGTAAGGACCGGACTTCAAACCATGCATCTTCATCATAATTTTCAGCTTTTGTTGCTTCTCATACACGAGATATGTTAGTATAACCTGTAAAAAGTATTATACCAAGTTACCAACTCATTCACTTTATCCATTTTTGTGAACTTTCTTACAAAAGGTTGTGCCTCATACTCACTGGAAAGAGTAGTTCTATGATCCATGTGAAGAATAGCGCACCAAGAAGAGAAGACAGGTCAAGTTTAAGTTCTGATCCTACTTTTGGCATATCTTTAACATATTCAAGCAGCATTTCTGCTCCACTTCCTCTGAGAAACTTGATGTATGCGTTGGACACCTATATGAAAAACAGCACACCTCAAAATGATAGCTGAAATACAAATGAAGTTCACTTAACATGAAGTCACCCAGTAGTTAAGAGCACATACCATGTTAACCAAGCGTGGTACTCGTAATAATGCCATTTCAAAAACTCCGGTATTGTTGTTATATGTAGAGTTGAACCAAATAGTAATATCAAGACTATCTGTATTTGTACTCAAGAAGTCGTAACCTGTGAAGAAGAACAAGTTATACACCGAATAAAAGCAAATGATTCTTACACTTCACTGAACTAGATCAGTGGATACCTGCAGCAAATTCATTCGCCTTCCCTCCTCCACTTTCCCTTTGTTGCCTATAACCCTTAAATAGTTCGTCATTGATAACTGATGCGCTTTCACGCCATAATGATAAGCCTTGAATGCAGTCTACATCTGGACATCCAAAAGAGCATTGGGAAATAGAAATATTAGTAGGCAATTAGGTATACCAGGAGCACAGAACGTATGAAAAAACAGCCTCCAGTATATTGCATATTCTCAGAAAGTGTCCAGGATTTCAGTAACAAAAGGAAAATTTCCTGCTAACATATATTAACGTACATCCTCTTGTTTCAGAGAAATAGTTCAAATTCCAGTCCCATCTAAACATTTGAGGAGACCTGATCAGCTGATTGGTTCCTTCATTTCTAAATATTAAGATAAGACCGACAAACAACAAAGCTGAAGATGAAGCACACACTAACATTACCACTGTAGAAGGCCCAATATTATGAATGTTGTCAAGCATGCTATTGTTAAGAAAATTAAAGCTTACAAACATGAATTAGTAACCGAAGTAGTAATTCTTCGCAATAGCTTCATCTATAAAATGCTACTTACTGAATGTTGTCAAACATGAAGTAGTAATTGGTAATCGAAGTAGACAATGAGGATTTCAACAGAGGAAGAATGCTACTTACTGAGTTTAAGGGGTTTCGTCCCAGCATTGACTGAAACTGTTTGCAAGAAATTGGGCCTACACCGAGGTTGAACAATATACAGAGTATTCCCTGGAGTAAACGATGGTTCTAAAAACTGTCTAAACGACGCCGGCGCTTCGGAGCCCTTAGACAAACAGATCCAAAAAAAAACTCCGTACATTAACAACTGCAAAATCAGCTAGGTGCGCAAATAGGTTTTAAAGAAACTCACAGAAACAATCTTGGAGAGCGTGTGTAGATAGTCGGAGAAATTCAAAGGCGAGGACAGAGCAGGGAAGAGTTGACCCGAAAGACCTGCCGTTCCATTCCAAAGCACGAACATTAAGATGCACAAACATGTCATCTACTATACCTAGCTAATGTACCATGATTTAGAGATAATACATACTTTGGGCCAGCGAGCGGTTGCCTCCGGTGACGAGGAACGCGGCGGGGCAAGAGCGGGTGTGCCGGCAAGCCGGGCCAGGCAAACCGTGGAGCGGCTGGGAGGCGGTCCTGACGGCCCGGGACTCGGGCGGGGGCAGCTGGAGCACGGCCGGCCACCGCGGCGGGCTGGGGACCGGGCAGGTGGCCACCTGGTCCTGCGTGGAGTACTGCACGCCGCACTCGGTCCTCCGGCAGCTCCCGTCGGCGGCCGTGTCGACGCACGCGCAGCCGCAGCGGTACTCGGGCTTGCCGATCTCGCGGTTGATGATGCCCTGCATCACCACCAGCAGCACGCAGAGGAGGATCGGGAAGACGGTGATGCAGACGTTCGTCTTCACGTTCCGCTTCTGTAAGAGCATTAGCAATCAAGACGGCAGATCAAATGTCGCTCTTCTTCTTGCCGTGGGAAGGGAGCGCATTCATGGAATGGATGCGCAGCCGCACCGACGACGGCGAGCAGATCAAGAAACAGAGCAAGAAGAAGAAGAGGGCGAAGAGAAGAATCTCGTGGACGGACGGACGGACGGACCTGGAAGCAGAGGTTCTTGCGGAGGAGGGCGTTGGCCTGCGTGGCGAAGCCGGCGGGGCCCCTCGAGCCATCCATTGCTGGAGACGGAGGAGAAGGCGGAGCTCGGCTGTCTCCGAGCTTGGGTTGGGTTCCGCCTCCCGCCAACTCTGCTTCACACAGCGGATCGGGTGCAATTCTGTAACATGGAGCTAAAGTCGTCGGCTATTGTTTTGACTTGCCAAGTTGCTCACAACCCACGTGGGAGCCATGTACTTGTACCGAGTGTTCAGGGGCATCTCGTCCGCGGACCTGTGGGAACACTTGTGATCACTAATGCCGGAGCCGGTCATCTAACTGTAGCCGCAAATGTTCATAGACATTTCAAACGAAATTTAACAAAAATTAAAAAAAAAAATATAAATTTAAACGGACCGAACGAATTTGATTCAAATTTGGATAAAATTTACACAAAAGCGGATGATTTTCGTTTAAACGGGAGAACATGCATTACATTTTTCGATATATTTCAACCAAGCCCTTTGTGAAAGAGTAGTGGCCTTCGTGGGACCCATGCGCCAGTGGCCTCCCATATTGTACTCTTCCTCTCGCTACTGGTAGCGCCCGCGGACGTGTCGGCTTCATCGTCGTGACAATGGGCTGCGGCCGCCACGGACACTACCACTAGTAGAAAACAGGGCTACCGTTTGGCCCTGGCCAGCCCATTAGTCCCGGTTCTTCAAGAACCGGGACCAATGGGGGGTATTAGACCCGGTTCGTGAGCCCAGCGGGCCGGCCGGGGCCTCGTGGGCATTGGTCCCGGTTCGTGTAGAACTATTTGTCCCGGTTCGAGCCACGAACCGGGACCAATGGTCCTCGCTGCTGGCCCACAACCATTGGTCCCGGTTCGTGGCATGAACCGGGACAGAAGGGGTGGCTTTAGTCCCGGTTCATGCCACGAACCGGGATAAATAACTTGCCTATATATACCCACCGCCATGGCAGGGCACTCCACAGTGCTCTGTTTTTTCAATCCGGCGAGGAGAGGGCATTTGGGTGCTCTAGTTCACCTCCTATGCACATGAGGTGTTCGATGAAATGCCCGAGCCACGCTAGTTAAGCTTTCTCCTCTCGAAGCTCGACCTAGGAGCTCCATTTTTTTCGAGATTTGTCTAGATTTAGGGGTCCGTCACGCCCCGTCCATGTTTTCACCGCCGTTGATCGCCCCCGCCGATCTCGTCGCCGGCACCACCGTGGTGAGCCTCTTGTTCTTATCTTCTTTATGATACTTCTCTGATTTTCTTACTTTAGATAGATATTTGTCTGATTTTCTTAATTTTGACACACATAATTATATGTAATGCACGCAGATGAACCGGCAATGGATGTATGGTGAGAGACACACCTTCGAGTACATTAAGGGCGTGCATATTTTTCTCGAAGTTGTTGAGGCAAACAAGCAGAATGGTTTTATGTGTTGTCCATGCAGTAAATGTGGGAATACGAAGTCTTACTCTGACCGGAAAATCCTTCACACCCACCTGCTTTACAAGGGTTTCATGCTACACTATAATGTTTGGACGAGGAACGGAGAAATAGGGGATATGATGGAAGACGGCGAAGAAGAAGAGGACGATGACAACTATGTGCCCCCCTGAATACGGTGATGCTTGAACGGGGGGAGCTACTGAAGATCAAGAGGAACCAGACGATGTGCCCGATGATGCTGCAACAGGGGAAGCTGCTGAAGATCAAGAGAAACCAGACGATGTGCCCGATGATGATCTCCGCCGGGTCATTGTCGATGCAAGGACGCAATGTGAAAGTCAAAAGGAGAAGCTGAAGTTCGACCGCATGTTAGAGGATCACAAAAAAAAAGTTGTACCCCAATTGTGAAGATGGCAACACAAAGCTGGGTACCGTACTGGAATTGCTGCAGTGGAAGGCAGAGAATGCTGAGCTACTGAAAATATTGAATAAGAAGCTTCCAAAGGATAATGAATTGCCTGGCAGTACGTACGCAACAAAGAAGGTCGTATGCCCTCTAGGATTGGAGGTGCAGAAGATACATGCATGCTTAATGACTGCATCCTCTACCGCGGTGCGTACGAGGATTTGAACGCATGCCCGGTATGCGGTGCATTGCGGTATAAGATCAGACGAGATGACCCTGGTGATGTTGACGGCGAGCCCCGTAGGAAGAGAGTTCCTGCGAAGGTGATGTGGTATGCTCCTATAATACCACGGTTGAAACGACTGTTCAGAAACAAAGAGCATGCCAAGTTGATGCGATGGCACAGTGAGGACCGTAAGAAAGACGGGAAGTCGAGGGCACCCGCTGACGGGTCGCAGTGGAGGAAAATCGAGAGAGAGTACTGGGATGAGTTTGCACGTGACCCAAGGAACGTATGGTTTGGTTTAAGCACGGATGACATTAATCTTTTCGGGGAGCAGAGCAGCAATCACAGTACCTGGCTCGTGACTCTATGTATGTATAACCTTCCTCCTTAGATGTGCATGAAGCGGAAGTTCATTATGATGCCAGTTCTCATCCAAGGCCCTAAGCAACCCGTCAACGAAATTGATGTGTACCTAAGACCATTAGTTGAAGAACTTTTACAGCTGTGGAATGAAAACGGTGTACGTGCGTGGGATGAGCACAAACAAGAGGAATTTAACTTGCACGCGTTGCTGTTTGTAACCATCAACGATTGGCCCGCTCTCAGTAACCTTTCAGGACAAACAAACAAGGGATACCACGCATGCACACACTGTTTAGCACACCGAAAGTATATACCTGGGAAGCTGCAGGAAGAATGTGTACCTGGGCCATCGTCGATTTCTTCCGACCAACCATCAATGTCGAAAGAAAGGCAAGCATTTCAAAGGCGAGGCAGATCACCGGAACAAGCCCGCCATGCATACCGGTGATCACGTACTTGCTATGGTCAATGATTTACACGTAATCTTTGGAAAGGGTCCCGGCGGACTAGCTGTTCCGAGTGACGCTGGGGGACACGCACCCATGTGGAAGAAGAAATCTATATTTTGGGACCTACCCTACTGGAAAGACCTAGAGGTCCGCTCTTCGATCGACGTGATGCACGTGACGAAGAACCTTTGCGTCAACCTGCTAGGCTTCTTGGGCATGTATGGGAATACAAAAGATACAGCTGAGGCATGGGAGGACCTGCAACCTTGCTTAGTATGAAGGTCCCGACTGGCTTCTCATCGAATATAAAGGGAATAATAAATATGGCAGAGAAAAAGTTTCAGAATATAAAGTCTCATGACTGCCACGTGATTATGACGCAACTATTTCCGGTTGCATTGAGGGGGCTTCTACCGGAAAACGTCTGATTAGCCATTGTGAAGCTATGTGCATTCCTCAATGCAATCTCTCAGAAGGTGATCGATCCAGAAATCATGCCAAGGCTAACGAGTGATGTGGTGCAATGTCTTGTCAATTTCGAGCTGGTGTTCCAACCATCCTTCTTCAATATCATGAAGCATGTCCTAGTTCATCTAGTTGACGAGATTGTCATTCTGGGCCCCATATTTCTACACAATATGTACCCCTTTGAGAGGTTCATGGGAGTCCTAAAGAAATATGTTCGTAACCACGCTAGGCCAGAAGGAAGCATCTCCATGGGCCATCAAACAGAGGATGTCATTGGGTTTTGTGTTGACTTCATTCCTGACCTTAAGAAGATAGGTCTCCCTAAATCGCGGTATGAGGGAAGACTGACTGGAAAAGGAACGCTTGGAGGGGAGACAATAATATGCAGGGACGTATATTCTTGGTCTCAAGCACAGTGCACAGTTCTACATAACTCTACCTACCTTGGTGACCCCTTATGTCGATGAACACAAGAACAGTCTGCGCTCCAAACACCCGAAGCAGTGCGATGACTGGATTACATGTGAACACATCAGGACTTTCAGCAGTTGGTTGGAAACACGTCTCAGAGATGAAAACACTGTTTGTGATGAGCTGTACTCGTTGTCCAGGGGACCATCTTCGACTGTTACGATTTGGAAAGGATACGAGATAAATGGGAATACATTTTACACGATCGCCCAAGATCAAAAGAGCACCAACCAAAACAGCGGTGTCCGCTTTGATGCAGCCACCGAGAGGGGAAAAGACACATATTATGATTGCATAGTGGACATATGGGAACTTGACTACGGAGTAGATTTTAAGGTCCCTTTGTCTAAGTGCAAATGGGTCAATCTGTCAGGAGGTGGGGTACAGGTAGACCCACAGTACGGAATGACAACAGTGGATCTGAACAATCTTGGGTACACTGACGAACCGTTCATCCTAGCCAATGATGTGGCACAGGTTATCTATGTGAAGGACATGTCTACCAAACCGAGAAAAAGATAAAAATAAGGAAGCGAATACATCATATGATGAGCCAAAGTGCCACATAGTTCTTTCTGGAAAAAGGGACATCGTGGGAGTGGAGGGCAAGACAGACATGTCCGAAGATTATGAAAAGTTTCATGAAATTCCTCCCTCCAAAGTCAAGGCTGACCCAAGCATCCTGATAAATGATGAAGATTATCCATGGTTACGACACAATAAGGAAAGGACACAAGCAAAGAAAAAGTGAAGACTTTCTCCACAACTATTACGATGATACCATGCCAACTTTCAACCTTTTTGTAGTTCATTTGAAATGCATGTTGTAACAGACAAGTTTCCGTATGAAATCCTGATACTTTGAAAGAGATTATCCGTTTTGTACACGAAGTGCATCCAGTTTTTGCCGTAACCCTCTCAACTTTCTTGCATATGCTATGTGGATGAAATGATGATACCATGCCAAAATAAAAGAGAGGCGCAATGCTCACCTTGCATGTTGCTTAGCTTCAGGCCAACGTGCGGGTGAGCACTGCGCTTCTCCCTTCATCGTCTCTACACTCAGGGCTTATAAACCGCTGCGAGTGCCTCTCGCTTGGCAAGGTGAGACTAAAAACAGTTGCAGAAAGAATCAACTAAAAAACTCTTTTACCGGTCCATGCCACGAACCGGTACCACTAGTCGAAAAGGGGGCAATGGTCCAGGCCAGGTCAGCCCATTAGTCCCGGTTCAATCCAAAACCGGGACCCATGGGGGCATTGGACCCGGTTCGTGAGCCCCGGGGGCCGGCCGGGCCACGTGGGCCATTGGTCCCGGTTCGTCTGGACCTTTTGGTCCCGGTTGGTGGGACGAACCGGGACCAATGGGCCTCGCTCCTGGCCCACCACCATTGGTCCCAGTTGGTGGCATGAACCGGGACCAAAGGCTGCCCTTTAGTCCCGGTTCATGGGACGAACCGGGACCAATGAGTTGCCTATATATACCCCTCGCCTGCGAGTAGAGCACTCCCACTGCTCTATTTTTCCTCACCGGCGAGGGGAGAGCTTTGTGGTGCTCTAGCTCACCTCCTATGCACACGAGGTGTTCGATGGAATGCCCGAGCCACACTACTTAAGCTTTCTCCTCTCCAAGCCCGACCTCCAAGCTCCATTTTCCTCAATATTTGTCTAGGTTTAGCGGTCCGTCATGTCCCGTCCCCGTCTTCACCGCCGTCGATCGCCCGCGCCGATCTCGTCGCCGGCACCACCGTGGTGAGCCTCTTGTTCTTATCTTCTTTCTGAAAGGAAAAAAAATTCTTACTTGTATGTTTATATGGATACTTGTATAATTTTCTTACTTTTATTATTGCATCTTATATAGTCGATGGTTTTGGTATCCGCCCCCGTCGGCCCTCGTCCTATCTATGATCCGGATGTGGTATATATTATCTTGTCATAACTATTGGTTCATTTATTGTTTATGACAATTATGCCGACCAACGTGACATAGATTTTATTTATCTAGGAGGTTGTGGAACCGGAAATTCCAACCGACCCTATTGTCGAGAGGTTAAATTTAGTTGAAGAAGAAAACAATTTGTTGAAGAAAAAAATAAGAAAAATTGAGGAGGAGAGGATGATATTGGAATTGCATGTTGCGGATGTCGTCGATGATCACAAGATCAAGATGATGCAATGCGCTTGAAGATTAGAAAGATTAGAAAATATGCCATTCATACCGAGGCTTGGTATCATTATGCCATTGGATCAGTTGTTACATTGGTTGCGATTATGATCGCATTTGTTTTCGCATTGAAATGTTTTACATAGTTCCAATGTATGGTATAATTAATTTAGAGGCTCTGCAGAGCTTTAGGTTGTTAGATGAGAACTATGTACTTTGGTTTTAATGTGATGATGAACTTCTATTAATTTGGTTACTTGATTATCTATTCATGATGTTCTGTAATGATTTTTGACACACTTAATTATATATAATGCACGCAGATGAACCGGCAATGGATGTACGGTTCAAGACACACCTCCGAGTACATTAAGGGCGTGCATGATTTTCTCGAAGTGGCTGAGGCAAACAAGCAGAATGGTTTTATGTGTTGTCCATGCCCTATATGTGGGAATACGAAGTCTTACTCTGACCGGAAAATCCTTCACACCCACCTGCTTTACAAGGGTTTCATGCCACACTATAATGTTTGGACGAGGCACGGAGAAATAGGGGTTATGATGGAAGACGGCGAAGAAGAAGAGTACGATGACAACTATGTGCCCCCTAAATACGGTGATGCTACTGAAGATCAACAGGAACCAGACGATGTGCACGATATTAAATGTGTACTTTACTAGTACTCCTAGTAGCACCAGGGTATTAAGATACCGGTTCGGTTGCTAAGTGTTAGTAACTCAAAATAAAAGAGCTACGGAATAAACGGAGACTAGCTAAAGGTGAGATGACGATATGTGTTGGAAGTGTTTCCAAGGTTGATGTGATCAAGCATCGCATGCTCCCTCTACCACCGAGATTGGTGTTAAACCTAAATAATTGTTATTTGTGTTTGCGTTGAGCATAGACATGATTGGATTATGTTTATCGCAATACGGTTATTCATTTAAGGAGAATAATGGTTACTCTATATATTTGAATAATACCTTCAATGGTCTTGCACCTAAAATGAATGGTTTTATTGAATCTCGGTCGTAGTGATACACATGTTCATACCAAAAATATATAAGATAGTAATGATAGTACCACATACTTGTGGCACTGCCATTTGAGTCATACTGGTATAAAACGCATGAAGAAGCTCCATGATGATGGATCTTTGGACTCACTCGTTTTTGAAAAGATTGAGACATGCGAACCATTTCTATTGGTATATATGCATGAAGAAACTCCATACAGATGGATCGTTTGGACTCACTTGATTTTGAACCACTTGAGACATGCAAATCATACCACATGGGCAAGATGACTGAAAGGCCTTGTTTTTCCAGTGAGATGAAACAAGAGAGCAACTTGTTGGAAGTAATACATTTGATGTGTGCAATCCAATGAGTGCTGAGGCACGCAGTGAATATCGTTATGCTCTTACTTCACAGATGATTTGAGTAGATTCTAAGTATATTTACTTGATGAAACATGACTCTGAATTATTGAAAGGTTCAAGCAATTTCAGAGTGAAGTTAAAGATCATCGTGACAAGAGGATAAAATGTCTATGATATGATCATAAAGATGAATATCTAAGTTACGAGTTTGGTACAAAATTAAGACCTTGTGGAAATTGTTTCATAACTAATACCGCCTGGAACACCATAGTGTGATGGCGTGTCCGAACATCATAAATGCACCCTATTGGATATGGTGCATACCATGATGTCTCTTATCGAATTACCACTATCGTTTATGGGTTAGGCATTAAAGACAACCACATTCACTTTAAATAGGGCACCATGTAATTCCGTTGAGATGACACCGTATGAACTATGGTTTAGAGAAACCTAAGCTGTCATTTCTTAAAAGTTTGGGGCTATGACACTTATGTAAAAAGTTTTGCCTGATAAGCTCGAACCCAAATCAGATAAAATGCATCTTCATAGGACACCCAAAAGCAGTTGGGTATACCTCCTAATTTAGATCCGGAAGAAAAAGTGATTGTTTCCAGAAACGGGTCCTTTCTTGAGGAAAAGTTTATCTTGAAAGAATTGAGTGGGAGGATGGTGGAGACTTGATGAGTTTATTGAACCATCACTTCAAATAGTGTGTAGTAGGGCATAGGAAGTTCTTCCTATGGCGCCTACACCAATTGAAGTGGAAGCTGATGATAGTGATCATAAAACTTTAGATCAAGTCACTACCGAACCTCGTAGGTCGACAAGGATGCGTACTACTTCAGAGTCGTACGTAATCCTGTCTTAGAGGTCATGTTGCTAGACAACAATGAACCTACGAGCTATGGAGAAGCGATGGTGGGCCCGGATTCCGACGAATGGGTCAAGGCCATAAAATCCGAGAGAGGATCCATGTATGAAAACAAGTATAGACTTTGGAAGAACTACTCGATGGTCGTAAGGCTGTTGAGTACAGATGGATTTTAGAAGGAAGACGGACAATGATGGTAAGTGTCACCATTAAGAAAGCTTGAATTGTCGCTAAGATGTTTTCTGACAAGTTCAAGGAGTTGACTACGATGAGACTTTCTCACTCGTAGCGATGCTAAGAGTCTGTTGGAATTATATTAGCAGTTACTGCATTATTTATGAAATCTTGCAGATAGGACGTCAAAACTTTATTTCCTCGACAATTTTCTTGAGGAAAGGTTGTATGTGATACAACCAGAAGGTTTTGTAAATCCTAAAAAATGCTAACAAGTATGCAAAGCTCTAGCAATTCTTCTAAGGACTGGAGTAAGCATCTCAGAGTTGGAATATAAGCTTTGACGAGATGACCAAAGATTTTGGGTTTATACAAAGTTTATGAGAAACTTGTATTTCCAAAGAAGTGAGTGGGATCACTATAAAATTTCTGATGAGTATATGTTGTTGACATATTGTTGATCGGAAATGATGTAGAATTTCTGGAAAGCATATAGGGTTGTTTGAAAGGTGTTTTTCAATGGAAAACCTGGATTAAGCTACTTGAACATTGAGCATCAAGATCTATAAGGATAGATAAAAAACGCTTAATAGTACTTTCAAATGAATACATACCGTGACAAGATTTTGAAGGAGTTCAAAATAGATTAGCAAAGAAGGAGTTCCTGGCTATGTTATAAGGTGTGAGTATTGAGGAAGACTCAAGACCTGACCATGGCAGAAGAGAGAGAAAGGACGAAGGTCGTCCCCTATGCTTCAGATGTAGGCTCTACAGTATGCTATGATGAGTACCGCACCTGAAGTGTGCCTTGCCATGAGTCAGTCAAGGGGTACAAGAGTGATGCAGGAATGGATCACATGACAGCGGTCAAACTCAACCTTAGTAACTAGTGGACTAAGGAATTTTCTCGATAATGGAGATGGTAAAAGAGTTCGTCGTAAAGGGTTACGCCGATGCAAACTTTGACACTAATCTGGATGACTCTGAGTAGTAAACCGGATTCGTATAGTAGAGCAGTTATTTGGAATAGTTCCAAATAGCGCGTGGTAGTTGCATCTAGGAGATGACATAGAGATTTGTAAAGCTCACATAGATCTGAAAGATTCAGACCTGTTGACTAATAACCTCTCTCACAAGCGAGATATGATCAAACCCAATGGGTGTTGGATTGATTACAATCACATAGTGATGTGAACTAGATTATTGACTCTAGTGCAAGTGGGAGACTGTTGGAAATATGCCCTAGAGGCAATAATAAAATGGTTATTATTATATTTCCTTGTTCATGATAATTGTCTATTGTGCATGCTAAAATTGTATTAACTGGAAACCGTAATACATGTGTGAATACATAGACCACAACATGTCCCTAGTGAGCCTCTAGTTGACTAGCTCGTTGATCAATAGATGGTCATGGTTTCCTGACCATGGACATTAGATGTCATTGATAGCGGGATCACATCATTAGGAGAATGATGTGATGGACAAGACCCAATCCTAAGCGTAGCACAAAGATCGTGTAGTTCGTTTGCTAAAGCTTTTCTAATATCAAGTATCATTTCCTTAGACCATGAGATTGTGCAACTCCCGGATACCGTAGGAATGCTTTGGGTGTGCCAAATGTCACAACGTAACTGGGTGGCTATAAGGGTACACTACAGGAATCTCCGAAAGTGTCTGTTGGGTTGGCACGAATCGAGACTGGGATTTTTCACTCCGTATGACGGAGAGGTATCTCTGGGCCCACTCGGTATTGCATCATCATAATGAGCTCAATGTGACTAAGTAGTTAGTCACAGGATCATGCATTACGGAACGAGTAAAGTGACTTGCCGGTAACGATATTGAACGAGGTATTGGGATACCGACGATCGAATCTCGGGCAAGTAACGTACCGATTGACAAAGGGAATTGCATACGGGATTGCTTGAATCCCCGACATCATGGTTCATCCGATAAGATCATTGTGGAACATGTGGGAGCCAACATGGGTATCCATATCCCGCTGTTGGTTATTGGCCGGAGAGATATCTCGGTCATGTCTGCATGATTCCCGAACCCGTAGGGTCTACACACTTAAGGTTCGGTGACGCTAGAGTTGTTATGGGAATTAGTGTGCAGTTACCGAATGTTGTTCGGAGTACCGGATGAGATCCTGGACGTCACGAGGAGTTCCTGAATGGTCCGGAGGTAAAGATTTATATATGGGAAGTCCTATTTTGGCCATCGAAAAATGTTCGGGATTTTTCGGTATTGTACCGAAAAGGTTCTAGAAGGTTCCGGAGTGGGGCCCACCTGCATGGGGGGACCCACATGAACGTGGGTAGTGGGGGCAAGGCCCCACACCCCTGGTCAAGGCGCACCAAGATCCCCCCTTAGAAGGAATAAGATCATATCCCGAGGGGATAAGATCAAGATCCCTAAAAAGGGGGGATAACAATCGGTGGGGAAGGAAATGATGGGATTTCTTTCCTCCCACCTTTGCCAATGCCCCAATGGACTTGGAGGGCAAGAAACCATCCCCTCCACCCCTATAGATAGTGGGGAGGCGCATGGGAGCTTCACCCATTGCCCCTGGTGCAGCCCTCCCCCTCTCCAACTCCACCTCCTCCTCAGTAGTGCTTGGCGAAGCCCTGACAGAGAACTGCAAGCTACACCATCATGCCGTCGTGCTGCCGGAGCTCTCCCTCAACTTCTCCTCTCCCCTTGCTGGATCAAGAAGGAGGAGACGTCCCCGGGCTGTACGTGTGTTGACCGCAGAGGCGCCGTCCGTTCGGCGTTAGATCGGATCTTCCGCGATTTGAATGGCCGCGAGTACTACTCCCTCATCCGCGTTCTTGTAACGCTTCCGCATCGCGATCTTCAAGGGTATGAAGATGCTCATTCTCTCCCTCTCTTGTTGCTAGAATCTCCATAGATTGATCTTGGTGATGCGTAGAAAATTTTGAATTATTGCTACGTTCCCCAACAGTGGCATCATGAGCTAGGTCTATTGCGTAGATTCTATGCACGACTAGAACACAAGTTGTTGTGGGCGTCGATTTTGTAAATTTACTTGCCGTTACTAGTCTTATCTTGATTCGGTTGCATCGTGGGATGAAGCGGCCCGGACCGACCTTACACGTAAGCTTACGTGAGATAGGTTCCACCGACTAACATGCACTAGTTGCATAAGGTGGCTAGCGGGTGTCTATCTCTCCCACTTTAGTCGAATCGGATTCGATGAAAAGGGTCCTTATGAAGGGTAAATAGAAATTGGCATGTCACGTTGTGGTTTTGGCGTAGGTAAGAAACGTTCTTGCTAGAAACCTATAGCAGCCACGAAAAAACTTGCAACAACAATTAGAGGACGTCTAACTTGTTCTTGCAGCATATGCCATGTGATGTGATATGGCCAAAAGGATGTGATGAATGATATATATGTGATGTATGAGATTGATCATGTTCTTGTAATAGGAATCATGACTTGCATGTCGATGAGTATGACAACCGGCAGGAGCCATAGGAGTTGTCGTAATTTATTGTATGACCTGTGTGTCATTGAATAACGCCATGTAATTACTTTACTTTATTGCTAAACCGTTAGCCATAGTAGTAGAAGTAATAGTTGGCGAGACAACTTCATGAAGACACGATGATGGAGATCATGCTGATGGAGATCATGGTGTCACGCCGGTGACGATGATGATCATGGCGCCTCAAAGATGGAGATCAAAAGGAGCAAAATGATATTGGCCATATCATGTCACTATTTGATTGCATGTGATGTTTATCATGTTTTTACATCTTATTTGCTTAGAACGACGGTAGCATAAATAAGATGATCCCTCATAAAATTTCAAGAAAGTGTTCCCCCTAACTGTGCACCGTTGCGAAGGTTCGTTGTTTCGAAGCACCACGTGATAATCGGGTGTGATAGATTCTAACGTTCGCATACAATGGGTGTAAGCCAGATTTACACATGCAAAACACTTAGGTTGACTTGACGAGCCAAGCATGTACAGACATAGCCTTGGAATACAAGAGACCGAAAGGTCGAACATGAGTCGTATAGCAGATACGATCAACATGAAGATGTTCATCGATGATGACTAGTCCGTCTCACGTGATGATCGGACACGGCCTAGTTGACTCGGATCATGTATCACTTAGATGACTAGAGGGATGTCTATCTAAGTGGGAGTTCATTAAATGATTAGATGAACTTAGTTATTATGAACATAGTCAAAAGGTCTTTGCAAATTATGTCGTAGCTCATGCTTTGGTTCTACTGGTTTAGATATGTTCCTAGAGAAAAAAAATTAGTTGAAAGTTGTTAGTAGCAATTATGCGGACTGGGTCCGTAAACTTAGGATTGTCCTCATTGCTGCACAGAAGGCTTATGTCCTTAATGCACCGCTCGGTATGCTGAACCTCGAGCGTCGTCTGTGGATGTTGCTAACATCGGACATACACGTTTTGATGAATACGTGATAGTTCAGTGCGTAATGTTAAACGGTTTAGAATTGAGGCACCAAAGACATTTTTGAAACGTCGCAGGACATATGAGATGTTCCAAGAGCTGAAATTGGGATTTCAGGCTCGTGCCCACTTCAAGAAGTATGAGACCTCCGACAAGTTTCTTAACCTGCAAACTAAGGGAGAAAAGCTCAATCATTGAGCATGTGCTCAGATTGTCTGAGTACTACAATCACTTGAATCGAGTGGGAGTTAATCTTCCAGATGAGATAGTGATGGTTCTCCATAGTCACTGCCACCAAGCTATTAGAGCTTCGTGATGAACTATAACATATCAGGGATAGACATGATGATCCTTGAGCAATTCGCCATGTTTGATACCGCGAAAGTAGAAATCAAGTAGGAGCATCAATTGTTGATGGTTAGTAAAACCACTAGTTTCAAGAAGGGCAAGGGCAAGAAGGGATACTTCATGAAATGGAAACCTGTTGTTGCTCTAGTGAAGAAACCCAAGGTTGAACCCAAACCCGAGACTAAGTGCTTCTGAAATGAGGGGAACGGTCACTGAAGCAGAACTACCCTTGATACTTGGTAGATGAGAAGGCTGGCAAGGTTGACAGAAGTATATTGGATATACATTATATTAAATGTGTACTTTACTAGTACTCCTAGTAGCACCAGGGTATTAAGATACCAGTTCGCTTGCTAGGTGTTAGTAACTCGAAATAAAATAGCTATGGAATAAACGAAGACTAGCTAAAGGTGTGATGACGATATGTGTTGGAAGTGTTTCCAAGGTTGATGTGATCAAGCATCGCATGCTCCCTCTACCATCGAGATTGGTGTTAAACCTAAATAATTGTTATTTGGTGTTTGCGTTGAGCATAGAAATGATTGGATTATGTTTATCGCAATACGTTTATTCATTTAAGGAGAATAATGGTTACTCTATTTATTTGAATATAATATACCTTCAATGGTCTTGCACCTAAAATGAATGGTTTATTGAATCTCAGTCGTAGTGATACACACACTACTAGAAAAAGGCCTACTAATGGCGCACCAGTTTTGCCTACTAATGGCGCACTACCGGTGCGCCATTACTATCACGCCACTAGTATTTTTTAATAATGGCGCATCACTAGTGCGCCATTAGTATCTGGTATACTAATGGCGCACCATGCAGTGCGCCATTAGTATAGCCCATGGTGCGCCATTAGTATTATACTAATGGCGCACCACGTAAAAGTGTGCTATTAGTAACTTTTTTTTTCAATTTTTTTTCAGATTTTTTTTATTTTTTTCCAATTTTTTTTCATTTTTTTCTTAATATCAGGTGACTATGGCTTAATCTCGGGTCAATATGCTTAATCTCAGGTCAAATCGCACTCCGTGGTCAAACTTCCCGAAAGGTCACCCATCCTCACCTTACTCCAGCCCAAGCACGCTTAACTTCAGAGTTCTATCCAACCCCAGCAACAGCTCACTTCACAGGCACTTGTTGATATATCTAGCATATCAATCCTATTATACCTTGTTGATGTCTAGGACTTTGTTCATGTTCATGACTATGATGAAATTTTGAAAAATATTTCAAACTTCCCGGTCATATTACGTATCATTTTTTGGAAAAAAAATTCGATTTTTTTTCAAAATCATTTTTTTGAATTTTTTGCCTCTAGATCTTGAAAGCCCCGTAACTTTTTTTCTGTTAGGTTTTGGGGGATTTTGAAATTGTTTAACAAGGTTCGCCCGTTAAATTCGGATGTAACTTTTCGAGTAGATGATTTTTCGTATAAAAAACTTTTTAATCCGAGTTCATATGCAAAAATTAAGGCCATTTTACAAATTTCCAGAGAGATTTTGCAAATAAAGTCGAAATTCATATTTGTAAATTTACCCAACAACTAGACCACATATCAGATGGGAAACTTATTTTCTTTTATTTTTTTGACATTTTTATCATTTTCTTTTATTTATTTTTTAAAACTGAAAAGGCGGTCCACAGGGGGGTGCATTCGGGAACTTTTGGGCCAAGTTAGTAATGGCGCACCGCGGGGTGGTGCGCCATTACTAGTTTTGAAAAGAAAAAAAGAAAAAAAATGATTTTTTTTAAAAAACTTAGTAATGGCGCACGTGTGGACAGTGCGCCATTACTAGTTAAAACTAGTAATGGTGCACTGTCCACAGGTGCGCCATTACTAACAATTTTTTTTTATTTTTTTTCAAAACTATTAATGGCGCACGGTGGGTGTGGTACGTCATTACTATGTCAACTAGTACTGGCGCACCACACCCACGGTGCGCCGTTAGTAGTCTTGAAAAAAACAAAAAAAATTACTAATGGCGCACCGTGGGATGTGGTGCTCCATTAGTATTCGCACACTAATGGCGCACCAACACATGGTGCACCATTAGTATTTAGTAATGGCGCACCACATGTACAGTCCGCCATTAGTGTCCATCCCATCTATATCCCTTTTCCTAGTAGTGACATGTTCATACCAAAAATATATAAGATAGTAATAATAGTACCACATACTTGTGGCACTGCCATTTGAGTCATATTGGTATAAAACGCATGAAGAAGCTCCATAATGATGGATCTTTGGACTCACTCGTTTTTGAAAAGATTGAGACATGCGAACCATGTCTATTGGTATATATGCATGAAGAAACTCCATACAGATGGATCGTTTGGACTCACTTGACTGGATCAAGAAGGAGGAGACGTCCCCGGGCTGTACGTGTGTTGAACGCGGAGGCGCCATCCGTTCGGCGTTAGATCGGATCTTCCGCGATTTGAATCGCCGCGAGTACTACTCCCTCATCCGCATTCTTGTAACGCTTTCGCATCGCGATGTTCAAGGGTATGAAGATGCTCATCCTCTTCCTCTCTTGTCGCTAGAATCTCCATAGATTGATCTTGGTGATGCGTATAAAATTTTCAATTATTGCTACGTTCCCCAACAAGATGTTGCTGGGAATATCTACGGGCACGACATAACGAACTACTCTGTCGGCCTTTGAAGTATTTCTAGCAGAGATTTATACATCACACAAGATGTTTCCAAAAGATTTTATTAAAATTCTTAGTCATAGGAGTTACTTGTATTTTTTTGAATCTTAGATCAAAATCAGTGTAATTATAACTGTTATGAGTATGAATAAAATTCCAAACGCTTTTTAGAAGGAAAAAAACCTGTGCACTATGTCTCTTGACAGCTCCTATTTGGCGACCTATGTGTCGGACGTCACGACCCCACCCCAGCCCTATTGGGCCGGCCCATGCGAGGGGCGGGGTGACCCCAGTTTTTTTATTTCATTTTCGTTGCTTTTTAATTTTCTGTTTTTTACATTTCAAATAATTTAGGATTTCAAAAAAGTACCAAATTTCTAGATAATTGTGAATTTAGAAATTATAGTCCATAGAATGATCGTGAATTCATAAAAAAAATCATGATTTTAAAAAATGTTTGTGAAATCATGAAATGTTCGCAAAACACAAAAATATATTCATGATTTTAAAAAATGCTCGCATATTCAAAACATAATCATGATTTTGAATAATGTTTGTGTATTAGATTGTTTTTCCTGATTTTGAACAAAAGCTCATTAATTCAAATATTGTTCATGAATTTTCTCTAATTTTTCACAAAATAAATAAGATTGTGAATTTTAAAAATAGTTCCCAAATTTTGAAATAACTTCATCGGTATAAAAAATGTTCATTAGTTCGAAAACATTCATGTTATTGCAAAATATATACAAAACATATAATGTGTATAAAAAATGTTGACCATGTGTTTAAAAAAATGTTGAACGTGCATAAAACAAATGTTCTTGATGTAGAAAAAACATGTAGAACATGCATGAAAACATTGAACATAAAAAAAATCTAAAAAATGTTTATCGTGTATCAAAAAATATTAAAGGTGTATAAACAAATCTTCCTGTATATTCGAAAAATGTACAGTGTGTATGAAAACAAATTCAAACACAAACAATTGAAAATATGTTAATTGTCTATTTCAAAACAAATGTTAAACATGTATAATATTTTTTACTGATATATATGAAAAGTTAGAATCTGTGTTAAAAACAATTGACATGAAAATAAACTTTTAAAATTTTGATCATGTTACAAAAAATATTAATCATATATTTAGTTTTTGAAACATATATTAAAATTGTACCTGATACATACCAAAAAATTACAATGTGTATGTACAATTAGTCATCAAACATAATTTTTTTAAATGTTAATCATGATTAAAAATTGTTGAACTTGTAGAAAACAATGTTCCTGATATACACGAAAAATTTACAAATGTGTATGAAAAATGTAGACATCTGTTGGAGAAAAAAAGACAAAACAAAGAAAATGGAAGAAAGAAAAAAGCAAAGAAAATCAAAAGAGTAATAAAGAAAAATGAACAAAGTTAGAAAGAAAAGAAAAAAAATCAGTCAAAACCAAGAAACAAAAGAGGTAAAGAAAGAAAATTAAATCTGAAAGAAACAAGGAAATCGTTGAGAAAACAAAGAAAAACAAAAAACCAAGAAAATCGTAAAGAAACAAAGACATCCGAAAAGAAAAACAAAAGAAAAAACATAAAAAAACCTAGAAAACAATTGGGAAAGAAAAAAGAAACCAAAAAATCATTGTAAAAAAGAAAGAAAAACGAATACCTCGTGAAAAAAACAGGGAACAAGAAGATGAAACAGAAACAAAGAAAACTTGGAAGAAACAAAGAAAACCGAAAGAAAAAAGAAAAAGAAAAATCAAACAATTCGAATGAAGTTGCAGCTATAGAGTGATCGAATGTAAACAATGCAAGCAATCGAAGAAATAATGAAACATGTTGGCCCAGGTTACGACGGGGAAGAAAATGCTACAACGAGATGGAAGCTATACTTGCTCTAAGCAAGATATAGTCTTCACGAGGATCTACAACCAGACCCTGAAACCTCATCAAACGACTGGACGGACAACCGAGACTCAACTCATATTTTGGCGCTTAAGGCGTTGTTTAAAGGAAAATTGGTACACAAGACACCCCCTCCCCTTTGATATATTCTAATGGGTTGTCCCAACTTTGGCGCGGCGGGGAAGCTCACTCCTCTTTGATACAAGTTGTGGTTTGTTAGGGTTCTAACTAACTAGTCTATTCAGTTCATATTGTTGGGAAACGTAGCATGCAATTTCAAAAAAAAAAGGTTTGTACGCTCACGCGAGATCTATCTAGGAGATGCATAGCAACGAGACGAGGAGAGTGTGTCCACGTACCCTCGTAGACTGAAAGCGGAAGCGTTAGCTTAACGCGGTTGATGTAGTTGAACGTCTTCTCGACTCAACCGATCAAGCGTCAGACGTACGACACCTCCGAGTTTTGCACACGTTCAGCTCGATGACATCCCTCGAACTCTTGATCCATTAGAGGTACGAAGGAGTAGATGAGTTCCGTCAGTCGATGGCGTGGTGACGGTGATGGTGATGCGATCCACGCAAGGCTTCGCCGAAGCACTACGACAATATGTCCGGAGGAGTGAACGGTGGAGGGGGGCACCACACACGTCTAAGAAACAATTGATGTGCCCCTCGCCCTCGTATATAAAGGAGGAGAGGGGAGGAGGCCCGCCATAGGGCGCGCGCCATGTGGGGGGAGTCCTACTATGACTCCAAGTCCTAGTCGGCCCCCCCTTTCTTCCAACGGAGGGGAAAGGGGAAAGAGGGGGAGATGGAGAGGGAGAAGGAAGGGGGCCGGGGCCGCGCCCCCTCCCCTAGTCCAATTCGGACTCCCCATTGGAGGGGGCGCCACCTCCACGTGGCCTGCCTCTCCTCTCCACTATGGCCCATAAGGCCCATTACTTTCCCCGGGGGGTTCCGGTAACCCCTCGGTACTCCAAAAAATACCCGAAACACTCTGGAACCATTTCGGTGTCCGAATATAACCTTCTAAGATATCAATCTTTACCTCTCGACCATTTTGAGACTCCTCGTCATATCCGTGATCTCATCCGGGACTTCGAACAACCTTCGGTCACCAAAACACATAACTAATGTAATACATATCGTCATCAAACGTTAAGCGTGCGGACCCTACAGGTTCGAGAACTATGTAGACATGACCGAGACACATCTCCGATCAATAATCAATAGCAGAACCTGGATGCTCATATTGGTTCCCACGTATTTTATGAAGATCTTTATTGATCGAATCGCAATGTCAACATACGTTATTCCCTTTGTCATCGGTATGTTACTTGTCCGAGATTCGATCGTCAGTATCTTCATACCTAGTTCAATCTCATTACCGGCAAGTCTCTTTACTCGTTCCGTAGTGCATCATCCCGTAACTAACTCATTAGTCACATTGCTTGCAAGGCTTCATATGATGTGCATTACCGAGAGGGCCCAGAGATACCTCTCCGATACTCAGAGTGACAAATCCTGATCTCGATCTATGCCAACCCAACAAACACCTTCGGAGATACCTGTAGAGCATCTTTATAATCACCCAGTTACGTTGTGACGTTTGATAGCACACAAGGTATTCCTCCGGTGTCCGAGAGTTGCATAATCTCATAGTTGGAGGAATATATATTTGACATGAAAGAAAGCAGTAGCAATAAGACTAAACGATCATTATGCTAAGCTAACGGATGGGTCTTGTCCATCACATCATTCCACTAATGATGTGATCCCGTTCATCAAATGAAAACTCATGTCCATGGCAAGGAAACCTAACCATCTTTGATCAACGAACTAGTCTAGTAGAGCCATACTAGGGACATGTTGTTTTGTCTCTGTATTCACACATGTATCAAGTTTCCAGTTGAAACAATTCTAGCATGAATAATAAACATTTATCATGAATAAGGAAATATAAAATAACAACTTTATTATTGCCTCTAGGGTATATTTCCTTCAGTCTCTCACTTGCACTAGAGTCAATAATCTATATTACATAGTAATAAATCGAACACCCATGGAGTCTTGGTGCTGATCATGTTTTGCTCGTGGAAGAGGCTTAGTCAACGGGTGTGCTACATTCAGATCCGCATGTATTTTGCAAATCTCTATGTCTCCCTCCTTGACCAAATCTCAGATGGAGTTGAAGCGTCTCTTAATGTGTTTGGTCTTTTTGTGAAATCTGGATTCCTTCGCCAAGGCAATTGCTCCAGTATTGTCACAAAAGATTTTCACTAGACCAAATGCACTAGGTATTACACCTAGATCGGATATGAACTCCTTCATCCAAACTCCTTCATATGTTGCTTCCGAAGCAGCTATGTACTCCGCTTCACACGTAGATCGCACCACGACCCTCTGCTTGGAACTACACCAACTGACAGCTCCACCATTCAATAAAATTACATATCCGGATTGTGACTTAGAGTCATCCAGATCAGTGTCAAAGTTAGCCTCGATGTAACCACTTACGACAAGCTCTTTTCCACCTCCATAAACGAGAAACATATCCCTAGTCCTTTTCAGGTGCTTCAGGATGTTCTTGACCGCTGTCCAGTGATCCACTCCTAGATTACTTTGGTACCACCCTGCTAAACTTATAGCAAGGCACACATCAGGTCTGGTACAGAGCATAACATACATGCTAGAACCTATGGTTGAGGCATAGCGAATGACTTTATTTTTCTCTCTATCTTCTACAGTGGTTGGGCATTGAGTCTGACTCAACTTCACACCTTGTAACAAAGACAAGAACCCTTTCTTTGACTGATCCGTTTTGAACTTCTTCAAAACTTTATCAAGGTATGTGCTTTGTGAAAGTCCTATCAAGCGCCTCGATCTATCTCTATAGATCTTGATGCCCAATATATAAGCAGCTTCACCGAGGTCTTCCATTGAAAAACTCTTATTCAAGTATCCTTTTATGCTACTCAGAAATTCTACATCATTTCCAATCAACAATATGTCATCCAGATTAACATTAGAAATGCTATAGAGCTCCCACTCACTTTCTTGTAAATACAAGCTTCTCCAAAAGTCTGTATAAAACTATATGCTTTGATCACCTCATCAAAGCGTATATTCCAACTCTGAGATGCTTGCACCAGTCCATAAATGGATCACTGGAGCTTGCACACTTTGTTAGCACCTTTAGGATCGACAAAACCTTCTGGTTGCATCATATACAACTCTTCTTTAAGAAATCCATTAATGAATGCAATTTTGACATCCATTTGCCAGATTTCATAATCATAAAATGCGGTAATTGATAACATGATTCAGACGGACTTAAGCATCGCTACGGGTGAGAAAGTCTCATTGTAGTCAACTCCTTGAACTTGTTGAAAACCTTTTGCAATAAGTCAAGCTTTATAGACAGTAACATTACCATCAGCATCATTCTTCTTCTTGAAGATCCATTTATTCTCTATGGGTCGCCGATCATCGGGCAGATCCACCAAAGTCCACACTTTGTTCTCATACATGCATCCTATCTCAGATTTCATGGCCTCAAGCCATTTATCAGAATATGGGCTCATCATAGCTTCTTGATAGTTCGTAGGTTCGTCATGTACAAGTAGCATGACCTCCAGAAAAGGATTACCATACCACTTTGGTACAGATCGTGCTTTGTTTGACCTATGAGGTTCTGTAGCAACTTGATCTGTAGTTTCATGATCTTTACCATTAGCTTCCTCTCCAGTTGGTGTAGGCATCACGGGAACAGATTTCTCAGATGAGCTACTTTCCAAATTGAGAGCAGGTACAATTACCTCATCACGTTCTACTTTCCTCCCACTCACTTGTTTTGAGAGAAACTCCGTCTCTAGAAAGGTTCCGTTCTAAGCAACAAAGATTTTTCCTTCGGACTTGTGGTAGAAGGTGTACCCAATTGTTTCCTTAGGGTATCCTATGAAGACGCACTTCTGTGATTTGGGTTCGAGGTTATCAGGGTAAAGCCTTTTGACATAAGCATCACATCCCCAAACTTTAAGAAACGACAACTTAGGTTTTTTTCCAAACCACAGTTCATAAAGTGTCGTCTCAACGGATTTTGACGGTGCCCTGTTTCATGTGAATGCAGCTGTCTCTAATGCATAACCCCAAAATGGTAGTGGTAAATAGGTAAGAGACATCATAGATCGCACCATATCCAATAAAGTGCGATTATGACGTTCAGACACACCATTACACTGTGGTGTTCCAGGTGGCGTGAGCTGTGAAACTATTCCACATTGTTTTAAATGAAGGTCAAACTTGTAACTCAAATATTCTCCTCCACGATCAGATCATAGAAACTTTATTTCCTTATTATGATGATTCTCCACTTCACTATGAAATTCTTTGAACTTTTCAAATGTTTCAGACTTGTGTTTCATTAAGTAGGTATACCCATATCTGCTCAAATCATCTGTGAAGGTTAGAAAATAATGATACCCGCAATTAGCATCAACACTCATTGGACCGCATACATCGGTATGTATTATTTTCAATAAGTCATTAGCTCGTTCCATTGTTCCAGAGAACAGAGTGTTAATTATCTTGCCCATAAGGCACGGTTCGCAAGTATCAAATGATTCATAATAAAGTGATTCCAAAAGTCCATCTTTATGGAGTTTCTTCATGCGCTTTACACCGATATGACCCAAACGGCAGTGTGACAAATAAGTTGCACTATCATTATCAACTTTGCAGCTTGTGGCATCAATATTATGAATATGTGTATCATCACGATCAAGATTCAGCAGAAATAGACCACTCTTCAAGGGTGCATGACCATAAAAGATATTACTCATATAAATAGAACAACCATTCTTCTCTGATTTAAATGAATAACCATTTCGCACTAAACAAGATCCAGATATAATGTTCATGCTCAACGCTGGCACCAAATAACAAATATTCAGGTCTAAAACTAATCCCGAAGGTAGATGTAGAGGTAGCTGCCGACGGTGATCACATCGACCTTGGAACCATTCCCGAGGCGCATCGTCACCTCATCCTTAGCCAATCTTCGTTTGATCCATAGTCCCTGCTTCGAGTTACAAATATGAGCAACCAAACCGGTATCAAATGCTTTTTTTGCATGGTAATACGTGTCTCATTTATATCATAAGGATCATAGTACAAGCCACGTACATACCGACCTGACAATACTGAAAAGACAGCAGAACAGTAGCCTTTGCACATAGGAGCACCATCCAAGAAGTAAAATTACAAACAAGACTGAAGAATCCTCTGAGCTTGACACCAACGTCCGTCACCTGCCTCTGGCACCACCATAACAGCCACCAAAAGAGAAAATGACGGATCACCTTCACACCCGAGCTCGACGCGGCTCCATCGCTGATATGCAGCTTTGCGGTCCTCCAAGGTGGCTCACCAATAAAGGCGAAGCCATTGCCGTTGAACGAATCAGACCGGGGCAACACCCCAGACATGCCATCGAACTCCAGATCTGGCACCCCTGCCCAACTAAGACGTTGGAGGAGAAAACCATACCTGCCTACCACAAACCACGAACCCAGATCCACCATCTTCCAGATGCTGTCGATGCAGACCACAATCTGCATCCGCTCCTGGACTACCTCCCAAACTCCGCGTTAGCGCTGGAGCAAACGCCGTCGCAGCGGTGGAGCCCGAGGACAAAGGTCCACCACAAGGATGCCGCCGCCGCCGCGCCATCCTTGCTTGAACAGTCTGGTTTCCAAATCGACCCCAAAAGCGGATCGCCTCATTGAGGAAGGATCTGAAGATTTATTAGTCGGCGCCATCATCACCATCGCCGAAGCCATGACGATGAACAACCCAAAACCCTAAGAAACTAATGCCTAAAAATAAACCACATGCGTGGATCCGGCGACTCCCCTCACCACCGACGACCGAGGTCGTCGGCGGAGGGGAGCCGCCGGAGGACGGCGGCGGAGTATGGCGCCCTGGCGGCGGAGGCAAGATCGCCTTTCTTTCTTCTCCTGGAAGAAAGGAAGTGAAACCGGTATCAAATGCCCAGGCACTACTAGGAAAATTAGTAAGGTACACATCAATAACATGTATATCAAATATACCTTTGTTTACTTTGCCATCCTTCTTATCCGCCAAATACTTGGGGCAGTTCCGCTTCCAGTGACCAGTCCCTTTGCAGTAGAAGCACTCAGTTTCAGGCTTGGGTCCAGCTTTAGGTTTCTTCCCTGGAGTGACAACTTGCTTGTCATTCTTTTTGAAGTTCCCCTTCTTTTTACACTTGCCCTTCTTCTTGAAACTAGTGATGTTCTTAACCATCAACACTTGATGCTCCTTCTTGATTTCTACCTCCGCAGCCTTTAGCATTGCGAAGAGCTCGGGAATAGTCATTTCCATCCCTTGCATATAGTAGTTCATCACGAAGCCTTTGTAGCTTGGTGGCAGTGATTGAAGAACTATGTCAATGACACAATCATCTGGAAGATTAACTCCCAGCTAAGTCAAGTGATTATGGTACCCAGGCATTCTGAGTATGTGCTCACTAACAGAACTATTCTCCTCCATCTTGCAGCTATAGAACTTGTTGGAGACTTCATATCTCTCAACACAGGCATTTACTTGAAATATTAACTCCAACTCTTGGAACATCTCATATGGTCCATGACGTTCAAAACGTCTTTGAAGTCCCGATTCTAAGCCATAAAGCATGGCACACTGAACTAACGAGTAGTCATCAACACGCGACTGCCAGGCATTCACAATGTCTGCAGTTGCTGGGGCAGGTGGTACACCTAGTGGTGCATCAAATACATAATTCTTCTGTGTAGCAATGAGGATAATCCTCAAGTTATGGACCCAATCCGTGTAGTTTCTACCATCATCTTTCAACTTAGCTTTCTCTAGGAACACATTAAAATTCAAGGGAACGGTAGCACGGGCCATTGATCTACAACATAGATATGTAAAAAACTATCAGGACTAAGTTTATGATAAATTAAGTTCAATTAATCATATTACTTAAGAACTCCCACTTATATAGACATCCCTTAAGTCATATAAATGATACGTGATCCAAATCAACTAAACCATGTCCGATCATCATGTGAGATGGATCTATGTTGATCATATCTACTATAGGATTCATGTTCGACCTTTCGGTCTCCAGTGTTCTGAGACCATATCTGTATATGCTAGGCTCGTGAAGTTTAACCCAAGTATTCCGCATGTGCAAAAATGGCTTGCACCTGTTGTATTTGAACGTAGAGCTTATCACACCCGATCATCATGTAGTGTCTCAGCACGAAGAACTTTTGCAACGGTGCATACTCGGGGAGAACACTTATACTTTGAAATTTTAGTAAGCACTACAAAAAAAATACACGTCTGTGATGATACGTGTTTGTCACAGTAGGTCGTGTTTTTTGTCATGCATGTACATCCATGACGATTTTATGACAGAATCAAGATAGTCATACCTGTGCTATCGTAGAAGTATTCCATGACATTACCAAAATTATCATCATGGAAGTGTCCACTTCCATGACGATAAATCGCGTGTCACAGAAGTGCTTTCGTCAAGGGTGACCGACACGTGGCATCCACCATTACGAACGCTGTTAAGCTATCGGGTCGGGTTTTGGATCCGATAACCCGTTAACAGCCCCAACCAATGGGGATTTTCCATGTGTAAAATCATCATTGGCTCGTGTGGGCTCCTCGTTGGGACAGATGTCATCCACTCATTGGACAGAAGGCGCCTATGAAACATCGACACATGGCACGGCCCATCAAGTTTAAATGGGCTGGCCCAACTAAAGGCCCACAAGATTTTGCGGACCATAATGGGCCGGCACAGCTAAAGGCCCACGAGATTTTGCGGACCATAATGGGCTGGCCCAGATAAAGGCCCACAAGATTTCGTGGGCCATAATGGGCCGGCCCAGGTAAAGGCCCACAAGATTTTTGTGTGCCATAATGGGCCGGCCCAGGTAAAGGCCCACAAAATTCTTGCGGATCATAATGGGCAGGACCAGCTAAAGGCCCATGAGATTTCGCCGACATTAATGGGCCGGCCCAACTATAGGCCCACAAGATTTTGAGGACCCTTGTAGGCCGGCCCATTAACTGGCTGCCATGTTTTGGACCAAATGTCGGCCCATATTTGATCTGGTCCATTAATGGCCTGCCATGTTCCGCGCCTAATAATGGCCCATATGAGATTTGGCCCGTTAAAAGCCTCCCACGTTCTGGGCTAAATCACGGCCCAGATCAGGTCCGACCCTTTAAGAGGCTTTGGGCTCAATTATGGCCCATATCAGATTTGGCCCATTAACTGGAAGCTATGATTTTGGGCCCACTTGCTAAAGGCCCATTTAGTAATTCGGCCTGATATTAGTTTCGGCCTGTTAAGGGCCCGTTTAACATTTCGTCCCTATATTAATTTCGGCCTGTTAAAAGCCCGTCATATAGTTGGGCCTAACTACGGCCCGGTTTGCATCCGGCCTGCTCGCAGCCGATATCTGATTGGGCCAAACAAGAATCGAGACAACTTTGGCATGTTAAAAGCCCGTGATTTGATTCGCACAATCATGGGCCGGGGTCCATTTCGGGCTGCTGCCGGCCCGTGAGCTATTCGGCACGTTTCAGGCCAAACCTACTTCTCAGCCTCCTAAAAGCCCATTGAGTTTTCTTGCGAAAAGAGGGCCGGGGTTACTCGGCCTATTAAAGGCCCGAATCTACTAGTGGGCCAGTTTGACGGGGCCCATGATGTGGATCATACATTGTGATTGCATGACGGCCCGATTATGTACCGTAATTTTACGGTTTGGCCGGTTTACTGCGAAGACAGGATATATATACAGTAAAATAACTGCAGCATCGTGAATAAGAAAAAACCTAGACTATACAATAATGAAATCACGGCATATTACATCCACTGAGCATCAAAGTTCGCCACTATGATAATAAAGCACAAGCAGACAGCAGATTACATACACTGGGCATCAAAGATCGCCACCAGTGCAAATAAACACGTCGACAAAATAATATAAAAAACTGACAACACTTCAATAGAGTTCAAGAAAGGTTAGCCCTGCTGGCGAGCTATAGCGCAAGCACCTGAGCAATATGATGAGACGGCGCTTATTCAACACTTATATCTTCCTCACTCTGAAAGATAAAAAAGCAGACAGATGACAGGTTTTGCACATAAAAGTATCAGTGCTGACAATTCATCACATTTCTTACTGACGAATAAAGTGACACAGTTTAAAATTGCATTAACACAATATGGTACTGTTTAGGTCAAGACATAGTAGGAAATGACATTGTGAAGGAGTTGGCAGCTTCACGACACCACTAGATTACAGATCAAGAACTGATAAGTATCAATGGTTAGTGTGCGGTCAATTTATCCCATTTCAGATTGGCAAATAAAGAGACGGTTTAAATAATAGTAGAATGATATGACATTGTTCATAGTTAAGACATTGCAGAATATGACATTGTGCTGTAGTGGGTAGGTTCACCACACCACTGGATTACGGATGAAGAACAGAAGCATACATGCAGTGCAAAAGAAGACCACTTGCTCTGTATAGTTTAATTTACATGGTATGAAGAAGGAACTTGGTTGTATAACTGAAAACTTAAATTGAGAAGGACAAACTTTTGTTTATGAACTACATAATAAACTTTAAACATGCAATTTGTTGCAAACACCAAAAATAAACAGCTGTTGCAGCCATGCCTAACCAAATATACACAACAAAGTTTGAAGGCTTGAGAAGGACAAACTTACATTACTGGTGAAGACAGGCTCTATAAAGCCCTTGTCCATGCTGATGGGGGGGGGGCAATTCAAGAAGTTTACCACATAATCTTCTTCATAAGCATTGCCTTTATTCTACATTTTGTTAAGAGTAAATATAGATGTGATAATATACAAAAAATGGAGAATAGTTAAGATAGGATGAAGAGTGATGCTACATAACCAAGTAGCTATAAATGTATGTGCATCGATACATGTAAAAGGCACAGCCAAGAGCAGTGCACATCTGAACTTCTTCAGTACCAACCTTATGATAAGAGTAAATATAGATCTGATGTGTAGAAAATGGAGGGCAAAGGAAAATAAGCTGCAGAGTGATCGTACATGAACAACTACCTGTCAATATAAGTACACTGATAAAGGACAACATGTACTTACAAGAACAATGCAGAGCTAAAAATATTCATTGGCATTGGATATATTCTACACTAATGTAACCATTCATACAGATCAGATAATTTGGAGCGACCAATTGATAAGCAAGCTATCATGCATACTGCTATCACATAATGAACTAGGTATGTATGCAAGTACAATGATACAGGACAACAGGTACTAACAAGAGCAAAGCAGCGGGCAGCATATTTGCGATATCCTGTCGTTCTTTTCAAACCGGAATTCTTCTTCGAGTAGATTTGCTGCAAAAAAGATCCGTAAGGCACATGCAGAAAAGTAGAAGTTCAAATTGTCATGTGATTTAATAGACAGTACCTCATCCTAGGAACAAGACCAGTGCATAACAAGGTTTTTCCATTCAATGTCTTCTAAATTTAGCACAGGAGACTTCATCGGAAATCGTTTATAGACTTGCCATCAAAGTGTGATTTCCTCAGGTAACACCGAGACTGCTGCAATGCTTCCTTGAAAAGCACAAGCAAGCTTTGCTCGTCATGACTATCCAGATTGACCCTCGCCAAGTAAATCATTGATGTGTTCGATCAGCAGAAAACAGGAAAATAATAACCATGAATAATAGCACTTACACGTAAGTTGGACAGGAAGATGTGAAAATGGTGTTTGTCTTCACTATAATCTTCCCATGATGGCAATATATGCACATAGTCCCTAACAACATTGAAAGCATTGTCTTTTAAACTGGGAATAAATGGAATGGGGTTCCAATCTACATGAATTGGCCGTCTCTGCAGTTGGGATAGGTCTTCGGCCGGTGGACTTGCTGTACTTTTTGTTGGAGTGGGATTTTTCTGTGGTACGGTTGGTGCTATGGCAAATGAAATCGGTATGCCTTTTGCTGGAGTGCAGGTCCTGTGTGGTGGGGCTAGTGGTGTGGCCAGTGAAGTATGGGTACAGTCTGCTGTAGTCGGTCGTACGTTTTGTGTCACTGGTTGTACAACCAATATATGTGGGGCGAGATCTGATTTCTCCGGCATCACCATGTTTTTCAAGGACTTTGCTGGTGCTCCTTCAGGTTCGGCAATCACCCTCTTCCTTTTTGATGACTGATGCACAAGAACAACATTTGAGTGAAAAACCATGCTATGACGACAGATGGAATATGTATTGATAATGGATGGGCATGGCATCTCGAGTTATATGATGAGTAAACTAAGCAGATGGCGGTGCAACAAAGTAGAAGAAATGCAAGACAACATATGCAAGATACGCGCAATCAATAAAACCTTGCCAAATTAGAACATGCACCTTGATGGGTGAACAGGACAGGCCATCTGCCTTTGACTCCTCGAGGTTAGAATAGTCATTAGGATGATATTCTGAACAAGAATCAACAGGTGGGGAGCGTACGAGTTTCACTAATAGGGAAAAGCCTAGTAGCAACACGGGTTTTGGGCCTCTCAGTAGCGCAGGGACAGGCTCTACTAATAAGGCGCTACAACTAACGTATAGCAGTAGCGCCTGTTGTCCCACGCTACTGCTATACATGAATAGCTGTAGCGTTGTTTAGGAAAGGGCGCTGCTGATATTATCTGCAGCGATGTTTACCGGGAAGCGCTACTGATAATGCGGCGCTACTGCTAAATTTTCCCCTCTTGCTACTACTAGTTTTATTAGTTTTTTCCTGCATATTTGTTTTTGTATTTGTTTTGTATTTGAATAGGCTTTATACAATAATCTTTAGCATATCATACACATACAAATGTAATCATAGCATATACATACAATTAGTCTCATCAAATCATGTCATCATCATAATCATCATCCAACACAAAGTGGTCTCTCGTCATCATCTCGAAAATAGCGATACAAGTCTCGATTACTTGCATATACATCATCATCCATCTAAACAATGGTATACACGAGAAGAGTTATCACTTTGAGTACATGAGTTCGTATCCCTCTCTCGCATTAGCGTGAACCTAAACTAACTACTGCCTGTTGCTCGGAAACCGATACACCTGGGCCTGACACTCTGGCCACTTGTCGTATATATACTCCTGGTGTAGCACTTATTCACCATCGATGATCTATGCACCTGCATCATCACATGAGTCGATGATATGCAACATATATAGTTGAGCAACAGAAAGAGACAGGCTTGGCAAAAATAGAAACAACATATCATAAGCATAAATAACAAAGTTCATCGTACCCCAAAATGCCCTAACTAGAGTGATTTTCGCTAGTCGAGGAGGAGGACGGTTTAATTACATCACAAATAAAGTTTCACCGTGCATAACTCAAAGTTTTGTCATACAGAAAGTATGGACTAAACGGACACATTGTCATATATCGACAATCACTCCAACATGTCGTTCCATCCATCCATGCCAGGGAGATAGTCCCCGAGCCTAGTGAAAGCTTCAGGTCGAGACGCTGAGCGGCTACCCATGTTCGGACGTCTTCCCGCGACATTTGTCCTTCTTTGTAGAACATCCCTGTTTTTCCGACAACCTCCTTCATGATGATTTGGGCAAGTTCGTGCTGGATGTGATAGAACTCGGCTCGAAGTCGATGATCCTCGACATCTCCTACGTTCTTTGCCCATTGCAGAATATGGGCATCGCCGGATCTAGGTGACATGCGAAGGTTCTGGTGATCCCGTCTGCACTCTAGCATGTGGTGTAGGACATAGAATCCATCATTAAGAGAATTGTTCGGTTGCTAGATGCAGTAGAAGTCGTTGCTAGCCATGTTTCCTATGATTAAATCTAGTCAATTAATTCTAGACCTAATAAAATGAATAATGACATAAAAAGGCCTATTGTTTTGTAGGAATGTTGACTCCTTCCTGGTGTTGCAAATCCCGGGCACTCGATATGTCCTAATTTGTAGCACAAGTCATGCCGAAATTCACGGAAAATTTCGGCATGACCTTTGCTAAAAAGTGGACAAATCGAGAACCTGAAATTTGCCGGAACAGAAATGAATCAACATTCCGGCAAAACATAGGTCACTCAGCATCATTCCCTGGAAATAGTGTTCAAATATCCATCTTTGACACCGCAACACATGTCCAAATATACATGAGCAACCACATGTCCAAATTTCACAAGCTAATTCAAAAACAAAGTGTAGAAGGAAATTCATTTAACTACTAATTGAACAAAATTCAGTTAACTTTAGTGCTCTATAATGATGAAAGGAAAAAAAATTCTGTTAACTACTAATTTCATTCATTTAGGTTATTCATTTAACATCACCTAATTAACCTACTGTACCACTACTACTAGCAGCACTACTAACCTAATTAACCTAGCAAAACTCTAGTGCCCTAATTGAAAAACATCTAATTAACATCTACTAGTACCACTATCCTAACCTAATTAACATCTACTAGTATCACTATATACTATACAAGCAGCATCTATCCTAATTAAACCCTACTGCCCTAACTAACTTTTGTTGTAAACCAAATTTTTTGTTCTAAACTAATTTTTGCTCTAACATCTACTAATTAACATCCTTTGCTCTAAACTAAATATTTTTGCTATAAACAAACTTTTGCTCTTCTAATTTTTTCTCTAAAATGCAGAGAGAGAGGACTCGGGGGGAGGGGTGAGGGACTTACAGAGAGGGCAGAGATGGTGGTGGGGAGGTGCTCGGTAACAGAGGCAGGGGCGGAGAGGGCGGGCTCGGGCACGGGTAATGGCGGTCCTGGGCAGGCTCGGGCGGCGGTGAGGTGGAGCGCGCCGACGGTGAGGGCACAGACACACGCACACACGCACGCACCCCCCCCCACACACACTAAGACTCCATCTCTCTCTCTCTCTCTCTCACACACACAAACTAAGACTCCATCTCTCTCTCTCTCTCTCTCTCTCTCTCTCTATCTATCTCACACACACACCCCCCCACACACACACTAAGACTCCATCTCACACACACATGCTCTAGGCGGAGCATTTGTTCCTACCACCCTTCATCCAACCTTACCCGTATGATAAACAATCACCTTTATTTACTTGCATAACATGGACAAATTCCACTTTACTTTAGTAGTCAGCAAACTAATCATCTGTACCCTTATAAAAAAACGAGTTGGCGATGATGGTGTGCCTGCCATCTTGTAATACAGCCGTATGATCTATATCTGACAGATAGAAAGCAAACTATGATAATTTTACAAAAGATACCCGCACCTCTCTCCACATCATTATCTCCCGCAACCTCATTGCTCAGCAATTAAAAAAGGAATAAGTCTCTGGAAAAATCTAGCATGCATGGTGGCCGCTGCCGCCTGCCGGCGCCGTCCATCCCCATGCCTCCGCCCATTCCGACCACCAGTCACCACCACGCTCCACTCCTCCTTGCCTTATCTCTCATCTTTCATTTTTTCGATGACACTCTCAAGATACCAGTTTTCCGATAAAATTCTATAGATATCATTAGGTTTTACACATGGGATTACTCCTGCATGGGTAAATCACAACAGGTGTTTTGTAAAAAAATGCATATTGATGTTCCGTGCAATGGACGAGAATCTTGCTTGTAATTATATAACGCAAATCACGAGCAGGAAGTGACATTTTTTTGACACAACCACGTTAACATGGCCACGTAAATCACTAGCTAAAGTAAATACCATTATACTTATATCCCGATGCAAAAGGTTGAGTGCATGTCCGAAGAGTAGAGTCGCACACACGCACTCTGTCTCTCAGAATCTCACACACACACACACACCAGTTACGTGACGCCCACTTAAGCAGACACGTATGTTACAATTTGTGCACCCGCGGGTACACTCGATGTTGCGCATTTATTTAAGCCGGAAGGCGAACCCAAACAGTAGCTGCATTCATTCCCCTTCCGCCGCCTCTTCTCTGGTCGTCGTCACCCGGTAGCCATGGGCCAGCCGTAGGTAACAACATATGCCATACTCCCGCCGGAGTGGCGCTTTAATATGGAAATTTTAGTGGTCATGCATGCATCTTTTTGTGCTAGCACTCCTATATAAGGGTTGACCGGTTGCTTCCCGCGGACGTGCGCGGGTGGTGGAAGAGGAAGGAGAAGGGAAGCGGGATGTGGAGTAACATTTTTTACCACAATTTCTTAGGAAACTGAGTGCAATAATTGAGTAGTTTTGCAAACTACCAGTACTACACCTGAAACGGTTCAAAACCTATACTCCCTTGCCAGCGCGCGCTTCCCGCGTGAAATGGTCAGTGTCGCTCTGAAGCACCAGTGCCGCATTAATGCCCGGCCAGAGCGGACGAGACCTCTCACTGGCGCCGGCTTTGAAGTGGCGCGACGGTCGAGAGAGCGCCGCTTCCCGGTGCACGCAACTGCTCTGCGTCGAGACTGGCCATAGGCCCTGTTTGGATCCATGGGTTAGAGTTAGTTTGAGCTAGTTGGGGCTCAAATAGCCCTAAAGTATCCAAGCATGAGGGTTTAAATTGGAGCAAGTTGCACCGAACCCACCAAAAAAAACTATCCCACCCAAGAGGTGCTAACTGGAGATTGTTCTCATTGGGACCACTAAAAAATCACTTTTCTCTCTCCATCAAGTGCATTTATTTTCAATCTAACACTGTCACCCAAACACCTCTTTGGCTACAGTTAGTTCAGGGTTAGTCATGAGTTAGTCTAACCTCTAGCTAAGTTAGAGTATCAAACAAGAGCAGTATAGGACATGCAATTTGCTCAAAGCATACATGCAAATTCGTACGTGAAGGGATTTTTTTATTTGTGAAACGGAACATGAAAGGAATTTTTTTTAGAATGCTCTTGGCATGTCGCTAACATGTGATGAGTTAACTGACCTTAATAGAAGACAAAAACACCAGCCCACCACACTTTGATAGAGACGAGGAGGGAGAAGCGATACAAGCTGCTGGACTACTAGAGATAGGTGTCGCACGGAAGCCAAGAAATATGGTGATAGCGTGGGTTAGCCATGTACTAGTATGATGTAACTACATTGGGCTGCCGTGTTTCATACTCTTCCAGTCCACTGTGGAGATGATTGGTTAATTTTATATCGCTGAATAATATTAAATATTATGAGTGCAGACCCTCCACCACGAGGTTCCTTGCTCCTTCTTGGTCGTCCGGAATCTATGTTCTTCCACTCTATTTTTTTATGTGATCTTTGTTCATCCTTTTGCCTACACGCGAGACATCTAGCATCAAGGTGCACATGTTATGCAAGGATCGTTCGATCTATATGAAGAACACGTGGGACTGGAACTACGAGACAGACATGTACCCAGGAGAAGACGTACGAACCTGAGTAATGTAGCGAAATAAGTGAAGTAGAAAGGCACAAATGGTATGAACATGCATGGCATATAGGGTGTGTTTGGTTGCGCTCTTGTCTCAGCATAGTTGTTCCCTCTTCATGCATTCTCAACTCGACACCCCTCTTCATGCATGCTCTCTTCATGCATGCTTCTAGTGTATTTGTGCTAAACTAGTGTGGACTCATGCACCCTCCATACACTCTACCAAACACCCAAAAGTAGGTCGAGAAGGGAACTCTTTGGCGTCATTTGTCTCTTACTACGTACTACCACTAAATGTTGTACGTGCAATGCATGGTGATGTTATGGAGTACGTGCCTAAGTACTCTACTACTACTATATTAGTTGGAGGCACATATTAACTTTTATATTTGTTTACGTGTATGCCCTGAGACCTTCCAACTAGACGTGTCTTTCTCTCCAGGTCGCACTTTGTATCATTCATACCACTAAGTACTACTACTTGTGGTCTCCGACCCAGAAGTGGAAGAAGTGGAGACGCTCTACCATGCTGTTTTTTACGCTGGGCTCTACCATGATGTTCATGTCTCACTCCTTTTGTTGACGTGTGGGACATCCAACACATGCCGTGTTTGGCACCACTCATCGTAAGAGTTGAAACGCTAGCATCCATCAAAAATAAAAAATAATTATAAATCAGCAGTGATACTATTTTTTTTGTGAACCAATCAGCAGTGATGCTATACCACGCGGTTTCCTTGCTCCTCGATATCGGAAAGAATACTTCCGTTCACCAACATGTGGGACGTCAACCATCCTGGTCCACTTGCCATGCACGCAGAACTCCAAGGGGGAGTCACCCAGGTCGTCGTGCCACAGTAACAATGACTAATGAGCCGTCAAATCACAGGCCCACTTCCCACTCTGAAGTTGCTCGGACGAAGGAACCATCATGACTTCGTTGAATTCCGCTTCTTGAAGAAAACTACTGTACCAGCAGTACTGCTAGCTACAGTAGTTACTCCAATAGAGGCCTCCTTTCGTTCATAGGATAGGAATTTTATAGGAATATGAAAATCATAGGAAGTGAGATGACATGCATCTCAATTCCTAGAGAGAAAGAGATGCCATTTGATGCGTAGGATAGGAATTTTTTCATTTAGTCTAGGCTAATGTACTGGTAATTTGCTCTAAAAACTACACTAGTAACTACTAGTACTGGTACATGCTCGTACTCAGACACATACACACACACTAACTACTAGTACTACTACTTCTGACATGCTGGCCAGACGTTGTCGTTCTTCTTCCCGGCTTTGTCGGTGACACCCCATCGTGCTTGGATATCCGCCGACCTCTCCGCAGAAGTGCATGCGTCCTTTTCTTTCTTGCGGCGGCGGGCCTCTCTTTTCTTGAGTGCTTTCTAACTTTTCCGCTCCCTCTGTGCGGCTTTGGCCGCCTCTTGCTCTACCGCCCATTCGGCCTTGGCATCTTCAAATTCCTCCCACATAGTTGTGAGGTCGCGAGGGGCGATGAACTCGGCACGGCGGGATGCCATCGCTTCCCTACCATTTTGTGTGCAGTCGTGGGTGGCAAGGAACTCGGCGCGGCGGGATGCCATCGCTGCCTTACCTGTTAGTGTGTGGCGCGGTGGCATGAACGACGCTTGGTGAGAGCTTTGGGGTGGAGTGGCCGGACAACCGTATAGTGCATTGGTTTGTCAAGAGCTCAAGGACAGAAGACGAAGCAAATTTGGATTCCCCTTCAATCCTGGTCATTTATTACCGAGTAAAATACATTGGCGGTCATCGAACTTGTCTTGATAGCTCACTTTGATCATTGTATATGAGATATGGTGATTATACGGTCACTGGATGAGCGTATAGCTCCGTATTTGTCTGGTTGACTAGTCAAACAGTCCGCGTGCGCCTCATCAGCTCGTGTTCTTTATCTATCTACGCGGGCCTACCTGTCAATGGACAAAGAAATACTGTAAAAACCAAAATTATGCGTATGTGGGCAATCAAACCACGGACTCGTCGCTGCAACGCACCCTTGTCAGCCAAATGAAAATGAAATACTTCGCGTCAGACACTCACGCTCACGCTGTCAAAGAATGCTAATGCATGCACATCGCCCTCTAAATCAAAGTCCTGCTCATGGCGCAACGCAAACGGCGAGCCCATCACCTGCGCGCCCCGGCAGTGCCTGACATTACTGTTTAGACGTTTGATGGAGGCCTACGCGAACGCCGAGCATGTATTCACCTGCCTCAACACCAACGTCATACTCGGACCTCCTTGCTCATGTATATCGTCCATCACAACGACAATCTATAAAACAGCCTAGCTAGAGAGGGTACTATGGTAGTATGGTACAGAGTATGTACTATCGTGAGTGACCGATCTTAGTGCCACTGCACATCGAAACCCCTTCCATCGCTACCGCGCGCTTCCCGCCTGAAATGGTCACTGAGGGAGTCCCGGATTAGGGGGTGTCTGGATAGACGGACTATGACCATTGGCCGGACTCCTGGACTATGAAGATACAAGATTGAAGACTTCGCCCCATGTCCGGATGGGACTTTCCTTGGCGTGGAAGGCAAGCTCGGCGATACGGATATGTAGATCTCCTACCATTGTAACCGACTCTGTGTAACCCTAACCCTCATCGTTGCCTATATAAACTAGAGGGTTTTAGTCCGTAGGACGAACAACAATCATACCATAGGCTAGCTTCTAGGGTTTAGCCTCTCTGATCTCGTGGTAGATCTACTCTTGTACTACCCATATCATCAATATTAATCAAGCAGGAGTAGTGTTTTACCTCCATCGAGAGGGCCCAAACCTGGGTAAAAACATCATGTCCCTTGTCTCCTGTTACCATCCACCTAGACGCATAGTTCGGGACCCGCTACCCGAGATCCGCCGGTTTTGACACCGACATTGGTGCTTTCATTGAGAGTTCCTCTGTGTCGTCATCTTTAGGCCCAATGGCTCCTCCGATCATCAACAAAGATGCGGTCCAGGGTGAGAATTTTCTCCCCAGACAGATCTTCATATTTGGCGGCTTTGCACTGCGGGCCAATTCGGTTGGCCATCTGGAGCAGATCGAAAGCTACGCCCCTGGCCATCAGATCAGATTTGGAAGTTTGAACTATACGGCTGACGTCCGCGGAGACTTGATCTTCGACGGGTTCGAGCCACAGCCAAGCGCGCCACACTGTCACGATAGGGATGATCTAGCTCTGCCACCGGACAGTGCCCTGGAGGCCGCACAAGTGTCCGCTCCGACCCTTAGCTCGGAGCCGACTGCGCCGATCGAGGAAGGGTGGCTGGACACCGCCTCGGGGGCTGCTATCTCTACGGTGATTGAGCCGAACACCAACCCTGTCCTTTGCGAAGCTCGTGACTCCAAGGTGCCAGACTCCTCTCTGGACTCCGAACCTTCCGCGCTCCTGCCAATCGAATCCGATTGGGCGCCGATCATGGAGTTCACCACCGCGGAAATCTTCCAGCACTCGCCCTTTGGCGACATCCGGAATTTACTAAAGTCTCTCTCTTTATCAGGAGAGCCCTGGCCAGATTATGGTCAGCAAGGTTGGGATGCGAACGACAAGGAAATTCAAAGCCCACCCACCACCCACTTCGTAGCCACTGTCGAAAGTTTAAACGACGTGCTCGACTTCGACTCCGAAGACATCGACGGTATGGACGACGATGTAGGAGATAAACATGAACCAGCACCTATAAGGCACTGGACAACCACCTCATCTCACGATGTATACAGGGTGGACACACCTAAAGGAAGTGACAACGAAGAACAATGGGACGCCACGAGGGATCATTCCCTCGAAAAGCAGTCAAAACGGCGACGTAAGCGCCGCTCAAAATCCCGCCTCGACAAAGACAGCAACCATACAGACCCAGCCATAGAGCAGGGTGAACCAGTCGACGATGAACATGCCATCGCGCAACCGTCCGAACAGGACAACCTGGATAAACAATCCGTCCCCGGTGAAGATAACAGTCCAGACGATATCACGCCGGACAAGTGGCTGGAGTAGAAGAACCTCCACAAAAGGCTCGTCGCTATTGCGCGTAGCCTGAAAAAGCAAAAGCGGAAGCTCAAAACAGCGGAAGATGCGCTCAGAATCATATGGAGCAAAGTACTCAACACCGTAGACAAATACGGCGATAGTCGCCGAACAAAGAGCTACCCAAAGCGAAAACTACTGCCCGAATTTGATGAGGAGGCCATAGAGCCCCTGCAATCAAAGAACAAGGAGACCACCCGGTCGGATAGACGACCCCATGGCAAACATAGAGCAGCAAACGGCGCCGCACACAAGCCGGGACGCGATCCGCACATGAATTCACATAAAAAAGATGGCCCAGTTAGATCTATCTATGGGCCAAGAAAGCAAGCTCTAGTAAGCAATGCAACACATCAAGTATCCGAATATTACGGTACACCTAAATATAGGGGTGCCGCACACCCCCTATGATTCACCGATGAGGTTCTGGATTATGAATTTCCAGCGGGATTCAAGCCCGTAAACATAGAGGCATACGACGGAACAACAGAGCCTGGAGTCTGGATTGAGGATTACATCCTCCACATACACATGGCTAGAGGAGATGATCTCCACGCCATAAAATACTTACCCCTCAAGCTCAAAGGGCCAGCCCGGCATTGGCTCAAAAGCCTCCCCGAAAACACCATTGGAAGTTGGGAAGAGATCGAGGATGCTTTTCGGGCAAATTTTCAAGGGACCTATGTCTGACCTCCAGATGTGGATGATTTAAGTCACATAACTCAACAACCCGGAGAGTCAGCCCGAATGTTCTGGAACAGATTCCTTACTAAAAAGAACCAAATAGTCGACTGTCCGGACGCTGAAGCCTTAGCAGCTTTCAAGCACAACGTCCGAGACGAATGGCTCGCCAGACACCTCGGCCAAGAAAAGCCAAGAACAATGGCCGCATTAACAAGCCTCATGACCCGCTTTTGCGCGGGAGAGGATAGCTGGCTGGCAAGATGCAGTACCAGTGACCCAAGTACATCCGAAGTCAGGGATGGAAATGGGAAACCGCAACCCAGCAAGGACTAGCGTTGGACCAAGGGAGACAGCCCGAAGAGCATGGCAGTCAACGCCGGATTCAAAAGCTCTCGGCAGAATCATAAAAAACTGCCCCTTAAGGATAACAGGATGAGCTATCTAACTTAAACAAACTCTTGGACAAGATATGCCAAATCCACAGTACTCCTGGGAAGCCTGTAAACCATACCCACAGAGATTGTTGGGTCTTCAAGAAGTCCGGCAAACTCAACGCCGAACACAAGGGGATCGACACACCAAGCAAGGACGATGACGAAGCCCACAAGCAGAGCACCGGAAAACAAAAGAATTTCCCACAAGAAGTCAAAACAGTTAACTCACTTCACGTGACAAAAGGGAAAAATAGAGCGGCGCCCATAGAAGTACGCGCCATACGGCCTATCCCAGAGGAGTCCCGCCACTGGTTGTTAAACCCAATCACCTTCGACCATCAGGATTACTCTAGAAGTATCGGGAATGCAGGATGGACTGCCTTGATATTAGATCCGATAATTGACTGACTCCAATTTACACAAGTCCTAATGGACGGCGGCAGTGATCTAAACCTGCTATACCAGGACACAATCCGCAAAATGGGGATAGACCCAACCAAACTTCGCCATAGCAACACTACCTTTCAAGGGGTAATGCCAGGCCCATATGCCCATTGTACGGACTCTGTACTGCTAGAAGTTGTGTTCGGCTCACCCGACAACTTCCGCCGCGAAAAGTTAACCTTCCACCTCGCCCCATTTACAAGTAGCTACCAAGCACTACTGCGACGCGAAGCTTTCGCCCGCTTTAACGCAATACCGCATTATGCATCCCTTACACTTAAAATGCCCGGTCCGCGAGGCATCATCTCCTTAAAGGGAAATATCGAGTGTTCCTCGAGCGCGGAAGATTGTGTGACTGCCTTGACAGCCACACACTAAACCAGCTTCACTAATCAAAGCATCTAAACAGGTCATTCAGACCCCAGACACGGTTAGACGAGTCCGGCATAAACATACAAGGGCTTACTAGCCGCATACCCCCGCACAAGGGGCTCCGCGCATGTACAACAAGAGACAATAAAGCTCAATCTTATTCATTTTTTGAATCGTACTTTGTTTATTTAATATAACATACATTTTCTCACGATCTTTTTCAACTAAGTTCCTCTCTTTTACAGATGAACACCGTGCTACACCCGTCCAGGATACGGCACAACGGAGACATAGGCGCAGACGTGCAGTAGGGACCTGTTGCAAGGATTCTTTTCAGATTAAGACCCTACGTAAACCTTTTTTACTGTCTCTTGTTGATATACATCCCCCGGTTTTTTGCTATCACCGAGGAGGAGGCTGGCGTTTTGGCATGGGCCACGTCAGAATTTCGCGCGTACCTGGACACCAGGGGCTTATTACAAAGGGCGTTGTTTGGCCCGTTTTCATAAAGACCGAATACCTTAGGGAGTGTTCGGCGTCTCGAGTTAGGACTTATATGCATGAGCTATGAATCATGTCTTTGGTCAAATGTTGGGTTTGCCCGGCTCCTGTGTTTTGTTGCGTTATGTTCCGCTCTATCGGCTAAGGTGGCACCAGGAGAACTACTGCGATTGTGCCCCGGTTCGGTCAGGCGAGCACCTCAGTAGAGAAAGCCGAAAACTGACTGTCATGATATAGCGTGAGACTGGTCAACCACTCGATGACCCACCGGAATCTATAGGATTCCTCCGCATTGACGAAGGACCGTTTCCCGGTCAGGCACATACGTGCCCCGAATTCGAGTGAGCGCGGTGCCCCTAGGGGCTATATCGTAGCCCCACTGTCAAACTCCTATGGCTAAGTGAAAGTGATAAAGCATTATAGTCCGGTTGCCTAGTTTGCTGTGCTGCCACCTCCTTTATAGGACCAAGACGTTGGATCAAGTGTGAAAATGCGCCTTTTGCAAACACCCCCGCATTATATGCGTGGGGGCTGAAGCCAAAGACTGCCATCTTTCAGGTTATATATACATATATATTAGCGGCCGCACAGGAGGTATTTTAATTCTTGAAAGGCATAAGTATAAAAAGCTCCTATATTCCATCGATACATTGTTTCACAAAAAAACATGTTATTCGAACATAATATCCTTCGAGCACTACGTCTCTATTAAGTGAGCGCCCTGCAGAACTTCCTGAAAATAGTGCTCGACAGGTACTCGGCTTCCGTCCGAATCTTGGGATGCAACATCGGTGGCCTTCATCTCCGCCCAGTATGTCTTGACACGGGCAAGAGCCATCCGTGCACCCTCTATGCATGCCGACCTCCTCATTGCATTGATATGCGGCACCGCACCAAGGAACTGATGCACCAAGCCAAAATAACTCTTCGGCTCGGGCCTTTTTGACCACAAAAGACTCATGACATCCTTCATGGCAAGTCCGGATAACCTATTCAGCTCCGTCCATTCGGCCAAGCGATCGGTTAATGGAAGTGGGCGCTCTGGATTATGGAATTGCGACCAAAAAACCTTTTCCATTTCGTGATCCTTTTGATCTCGGAAGTGTTCAGCCGCGTCCGCGGCACTTGCCGCCAGGTCCAGATAAGCATCCTCCACACTCCACAGCCGGTCCAACTGAGTATATTTAGGATCCACGAATTTCCTCCGCAGCAGAAAGGGCTTTCCAGCCACGATATCTCCGGCCTGACGCAACTCCTCCTTCATAGCTCTCATCGCAGAGCGAGCATCCTTGGCTTTGGTAGTGGCCTTCTTCAGGTCCTCTTGCACCACTCGATCTTCTTTTTCAAGTAGCTTGCAGCGGTCAGCAGCATTCTTTAACTTCACGACCATCTCAACCATTTCCTTCTTGCTTTGGCAGTGAGCAGCCTGTTCGGCTTTTAGCTCTTCGGCCGCCTTTAAGGCAGTCGCATCACTCTTTCTGGCCTGCTCCTTGGCTCAGGCGAGCTCCGCCCAAAGGTTCTCCATGGTAGCGGCACCATCTGCATCAAGCATACATGTTGTAAGGCACGGGCATCAAGCTCCCTTACCAGGTGTCCGCGGAGAAATTGCATACCTTGTGACTCGTCAAGTCGCTTATTGACAAGCACGATGTCGGCATCAGCCACGTCAAGTTGCTGCTTTAGTTCGGCAAATTCATCAGTACGGCTAGCCACCGGACCCTTCGCCACCTACATTGGAAGGGCGACACATTATACCTGGGATTATGATCCTCGGCGCGCTGTCATTTTTGACAACACACCAAGGCTCAGGGGCTACTATCTACACAGGTCGCATTTTATATGCGGAACTATCAGAGGATACATCATTCTGCGTACCTCAAAACCTGTCAGTAAACTTCTGACGGCTTCGTGCAATCCGCTCTCAGTGGATGAAATCCTTTCAATCACTGTACCCATTAACACACGGTGATTTTCTGAGATAGACGCTCGCCCGAGAAGATCCTTCAGCTCCTCCGACCGCACACCAGGTGGTGCCGGACTCGTCTGATGGCCTTTTTCGAAGGCCGGACGCGGAGGGCTTTGAGAGGACATACGACTGCCTTCCGCCCCCCGGACTCGGAGAAACCCTCCGCGACGACACCTCAGGGTTGCCCGCCTCGCAAGACGGTACGGCGGGGGGAGGCGTTTCGCTCTCTATCATCTCCGGACGGAGATCCCCCGAAGATGAGCTCTGCTGAGAAGGGTTGAGATCCCAACTACAAGGTAAAATTTCAGTTATCTTCATTAGAAATAGGGCAGGGATATCCTTTATTTTAAAATAAACTCCCCTTTTTATTTACGGCTCGGTGGATGGCTGATCCCCTTGGGGGCATAATGCGACCGAGGCATCTCTCGGCGCAGGACCCTCTGACGAAGATTTCTTCCCCCGCTTTGAGACCATGGTCTCCGGGTCTTCAGAGGCGGTCCTCTTCTTCCCTTGGATGGAGGGATTCTCGATCCCTCCTTTCCTGATAGCCTCCTTCGCGAAGGCGGTAGCTTCCTTGTTCCCCGCTTCACCTTCTTCCGAAGGCGCAACCTCCAGCATCCTGGTTAACACGGGATCCGGCGTGGTCTCAGGGAGGGGGTGCCGGACACCTGATTAACTTTGCTTTCTCTATCAACTCCTGTTCAAGGAACAACACTTTTAAAGGGCAAGTTCGTGATAAATATGAGATAGCGTGTCTGGGTACAGGGCTACTTACTTGAGTATCCGGGCGACTGCAGCTCAGACCTGCGTCCTCGGTCAAGTCCGGACACATCGCTTGTGATCCGAAGAGAAGCTTGTACATCTCCACGGGCGTCGCGCCCATAAAATGTTGGAGAGCTCCTGGTCCCTCCGGGTTAAATTCCCACAGGCGGAGGGGGCGACGTTTGCAGGGCAGGATGCGACGAATCAGCATGACCTGCGCTACTACGACCAGAGTGATCTCTCTCTCTCTAGGAGGTCTTGAATGCGGCCCTACAACAAGGGCACGTCCTTGGACGGCCCCCAGTCAAGTCCTTTATTGACCCATGACGCCAGCCGGGGTGGAGGACCCATTTGGTGCCCCTGGGAACTGTGATGTAAAACCACTCTTGTTGCCATAGGCTGAGCTCCTCTTGAAAAGAGCCCTCGGGCCATAGAGCATCAACCTTCTTGCTTATAACAACCCCTCTGCACTCTGCCTGCTGCCCCTTGATCATCTTCGGCTCCACCTTGAAGTTCTTGAGCCACAATCCGAAGTGAGGGGTAATGCGGAGGAAGGCTTCACATACGACAATGAACGATGAGATGTGGAGGATGGACTCCGGATCCAAGTCACGAAATTCCAACCCATAATAAAACATGAGCCCCCTCACGAAGGGGTCCGTCGGGAAGCCTAGCCCCCGAAGAAAGTGAGACGCGAACACCACGCTTTCGCCGGGCTTGGGAGTGGGAATAAGCTGCCCTTGGGCAGGTAGCCTATGCGAAACTTCGCCGGTTAGATACCTGGCATCTCTTAGCTTTAGCACGTCTTCTTCCGTAATGGAGGAAGGCATCCACCAGCCTTGCAGGTCGGAGCCGGACATCATCGAAGGTCCGAAGCGCCTGAATCTGGAGCTTTGGGTGTTGGAACTCGAGGCGAGGGGCGGATTCGATTGAGACTGAAAGAAAGGAGTGGAGCCTTGGTCTCTTTATAAAGAGGTTGAATACCAAGAGCCTTCCCCGTGACCGTTCGGGACTCGCCTTCGATAGAGGAGACGTGCCAACGGGCACGATTGGGTTACCCACACCCGTATTGATAAGAATCCCAGAATAGGGGGACATGATCTCTGCCTTGACAAGACGTGCCAAGGAAACTGCCTCGCTAAACATGCTGAGGTGGGACAGTAAAAACGATTCGAATAAAGGCTTGGCCGTGGTGTGATGTCACGCCATGGAATATGTCAGCAGATTGAGTTTGTGTAAATATTATTCTCTCTACGGTGGTATGTGGAACTTATTTTGCAGAGTCGGACACTATCCTTGTGTTCAAAATATTCTATGAAGTATTCGGAGGAGGAACCCGCCTTGCAATGCCGAAGACAATATGCGGGCCGGACTCGTCGTCATTGAAGCCTGGTTCAGGGGCTACTAAGGGAGTCCCGGATTAGAGGGTGTCCGGATAGCCGGACTATGACCATTGGCCGGACTCCTGGACTATGAAGATACAAGATTGAAGACTTCGTCCCATGTCCGGATGGGACTTTCCTTGGCATGGAAGGCAAGCTCGGCGGTACGGATATGTAGATCTCCTACCATTGTAACCGACTCTGTGTAACCCTAACCCTCTTCGCTGCCTATAGAAACCGGAGGGTTTTAGTCCGTAGGACGAAGAACAATCATACCATAGGCTGGCTTCTAGGGTTTAGCCTCTCTGATCTCGTGGTAGATCTACTCTTGTACTACCCATATCATCAATATTAACAAGCAGGAGTAGGGTTTTACCTCCATCGAGAGGGCCCGAACCTGGGTAAAAACATCATGTCCCTTGTCTCCTGTTATCATCCGCCTAGACGCACAGTTCGGGACCCCCTACCCGAGATCCGCCGGTTTTGACACCGACAGTCACCGTCTCTCCAGAATGTCAATGCCGCATATTCACTGGACTTAACTGCAGGTGCAATTGGTGTGTCACTGACATGCTGTCCAGATGCCCGTTGGGCCGACATGTCAGTAACCCAACGCATCTGCAGTTAAGTCACTAAAGCAGCATCCTCATTCACGCCCGACGAACCTACTCCGGCGCCAGTTGTCCATCAGTCTGCTGCGGCTCATTGCCATTCGCCCGCTATATTAACTTGAGCCCCAGCTCCCAGCCATAGCCAAAGACCCACACTTATTCTCCTCCGCTCCCTTCCTTCTGCCGGCACCACTCCAACCATGGCCTCCTCGCGCTTCGAAGCTCTCCTGGACGTACTATCGCAGGAGCAGACGAGGGACATCGGCGGCTCCGCTCCGGGCGCGCTCCAAAGCTCTCTTTGATGTACTATTGCAGGAGCAAATAAAGGAGATCACCGGCACCCCCACGACCGCCCTCCGCCGCCACGACCACGAAGCCAGCGCGCGTGCGCGGGCACAGCCGGCTGCGAGGAAGAGTAGTACACGGTAGGTCACCACCGTTCTAGTCCCGGGAAGGTCACCGCTACTCCACTCAGTCCACGCCAAGCTTGGTGGGGTAAACATCGGCGGCTGATTAGCCGCTTGACGGTGACATGGAGGCAGAAATCTTCAGAACCTTATGCTCCGGAGTAGGAGGTTATCAAGGCGGATGATGAGGAGGCAAAGGCAATGACCGGCTTTCTCGGGTTCATGGCCGGACATGGTGGTCGGGCGCCGACGATCATTTAGATTAGGTTTACAGTAGGTTTTAGTACGGTTTGTGCGAAATATGTAATGAATTTCGTCCAGGTTGTAGGAAAAGTTTTCGAAATGTAATGAATTTCATCCGGTTAATTTGAAATTTGCTTTGTTTGCACGAATTTTGTCCGGTTAGTTCATATAGTTGTCGAAAGGTATGCAGGCAGCATCGGATGGCATCCATCAGTGTCCTCGGACAGATGCCGGTGTAAATTTGTGGGCCATCGCTGGAGATGCCCTAACTATCATGCTATAATCGCTAACAGTCCTCCATTATTTGGCAGGGAACAGTTATCCCTCGATCAAAATCAGATCCGCGGTGTTTCGCACTCCTCCCGCGTAAGAGTGTAAACTCTTGCTTACAAAAAAATGGAGCAAGTGGACGGCACTATAACACGTCATATCACTCGAACTAGCCCGCCTAATGAGCTGGAAAGCACCGCCCTCGTCATTTTGTTCTGGATTTATATCAATCGATTGCACGAAAATGTTACGTTTTGCAAGTTCTAAAGGAAAAGGCGGCACACTTACGACTCGTACGCCTCGCACCCCTGATAGTCTGGCTCGCACGCCGCTCACCAGAGGGGACACGCGTTGTCTTGCAATTTCACAGACATGTCGGACCGTAATTGAATAAACCGTCGATAGCCGAAATCTAATCGCTCGGCGGGCGTCAGCTGAGAAGAGAGAAACGAGGGAGGCAGAAGAGATCGCCCGCCCTCCACGCACGGACTCCAAGAAATATATGGTGATAATGTGAGGTGGGCCATGCTGGAGTCCGGACTGCTTTGGGAGCCCGCTCTCACCGCCCTGGCCCCTCAAGATGCCAGCTTCCCGCCGCATGCGTGCATAGCAAGTAGTACTCCTTATGTGGAGGAGAGAGAGGCATTGACAAAGTCAAGGAGTGGGCTCTACAAGAGCCCGTCTCTACACGTGCTCCTAGGTATAAAAGAAATAATTCTAAAAAAGGCATAAAAACAATTGTGTCTTAAAAAAAGAAAGGTAAAAAACATTTGAGAGGAAATAGATAGAAAGAAAGTGAGAAAAAGCTGTAACCTGGGCATTACATGAGGAAGGAGGGAGTGGTGCACATGCCAAGTTCACTGGGCTGCCATGTTTCACACTCCTCCGTCGTAACAGTGGAGACAATAGCTTCCATCAAAAATAAACAAGGAATACTCGTTGCTCGTCCTCTATATCAGAAAGAATACTTTCATTCGCCGACATGTGGGACGTCGACCATCCTGGTCCACCTGCCATGCACAAAATTATCCTAGTCTACCCCGGTCGTATCGCAGGCCCAACCTTTCCCACTATAAGTTGTTCGGATGAAGGAACCATCATGACTTCGTTGAGTTCCGCTTCTTCAAGATAACTTATTGTACACGCAATACTGCTACCACACGCGAAGACTGGACGACACTGTACCACGTCATATCACTGAAACCCACTAGGACAAACTAGCCCGCCTAGGTCATCTATTTTGGAACGGAGGGAGTACGTCTCTGCACTGCTATGATTTTGTGTTGCACGTTCTCTGTACTTTTGCTACGATTTTCCTACCCTATGAACCAAATGAGGCCTGAATGTAGTGTCGACTATTGTCTGATCGATCGCTAAGCCTACAATTTTAGGAGCTAGGGCTATTGGTCGATCGACGAGGGACAAGTATAAGCGTACCACGAGCTCATCAGCTCCAACGTTTCTCTTCGGTGAGTGTTTTGCAAGTACTATAGCTCGCACAGTAGCTAGCCTACTAACACCAAGAATCATCAAACAACCCCGCTGATATGATAAACAGTTCAAACGTACATCTGGCATGCCATATATTACATCAAAAGCTGGTGAGGATATATCTGTTTCCATAACTCGGAGAGGGTTCGCATGATTTATCGCATGATTCACTATCAAACAAAAGTAGCAAGATTCGCCCACACAAGACAGTGCACTAGCCTTAAGATGGTTTGGTAATACGCATCATTCTGGTAATTAAACACAGGGTAATGCAAACTACCCTGAAGGATTAGCGCGACCAACTATTTCTTGTCATCGATCTCTCAGGCAATGACCACAGCACGGACATCGGCATGGGAATCAATTTCTGGGGCGATGTCCACAGGACTGACCGCGACATCGGAATCCATCCCTGGGGCGATGTCCACAGGATGGACAACGACATCGGAATCGATCGCCGGGGCGATGCCAACAGGACGGGCCACGACATCGGAATCATCAAGGACGTCCACCGGCACCTGCACAACCCTAACATATTAGCAAGCACATTGCAAATAATCAAAAACCACAACTATGGTAATAAGCCATTATTTTTTACCTGGTGCAGCTCACCGGGGGATCTCATCCCTCCCGGGGCCATCTCCTCGTCCTCGATGGGGGCCATCACCTTGCTAGGGGAATACTACTTCTCAACAGCGACTATCTCCTCAAACTCGGTCTTGAGCCTCACATAGGTGGCAATCAGAGTTTCTGGGGTAGGCACGGTGGGGCCCTTGTTGTTCTTCCAACTTTCTTTGAGGAGTTCGTCCGCCAACGTCCTCAACTCTTTGGCCAGTGCTTGTTTCTTGGAGTTCTTCGTCTCCATGGGTTGGCCCGCCAACATGGTCAACTCGTTGGTCGGTGCTCGCTTCCTGGAGATCGTTGTCTCCAGTGGGTTGTCCACCGGCAACTCTTTGCCTAGTTCTCCAGGATCCATCAATGAACTAACAAACAAAAAGCAATCGAAAGGAAACCACAATCGCAATGAAAACGGGAAAAGAATAGGATGTGAGAATCGGTCGGTGCTTCGCAAAAAGAAGATTCTTGGAATGAAAATATAGCAGCATAACTGATTTGCCCACCTTTCCTTCATCGGTACAGAAGAAAAATGGCAGAAATGAGTAGCCTAGAGTGAGGTTTTCTTCAAGAAAGGGAAGAAAGGGCTTGAACGAGTGTTCCAGTGAAATGATGGTTGCTTCGTCCAGTCCAACTTGGAGGCCACCTTACCACTGCTGGTAAAGGTGTGGGTTTTGTGATATGACGGGTCATGACGGCCACACCGGGGTGACAGGTGAGCTCGACTGTAGCACCTCGCTGTGATTTGGTGGATGGCACGCGAGCCCGGATGCTTTGAAATGTCCCACATGCAGATAGAGCAGCTAGTCATATAGGAGTGCTCAATATTGTGCACCGCGACCAAGGCGGAGAGGAAAACGAGAGAACTACGTAATTAATGCATGAGTTTAATTAGTAGTTTTGTAAAGTACGAGATACATTCCTCCAATCGCAAAATGCCTTGGTTCATGAGATTTGAGATTTGAGACTTTGTCTCATGCCAGAGCCTGGCTAGTATATGCGTGCTCCAAGGCACCGCACCACGCGAGCGTTCGCAACTGCCACGTTCGGGTTGCGCTTGACTCTTCGCCTCTTCGAGAAGATGAACAATGATGTTACTCCTACTTCTACAGTATCGAATCCACTGCTGCATGTCCGTCCACCTCATGCGGGAGGGATAGCATGTAGCGAAAGCTTCTACTTACTGCTCCTGCCTTTGCGTCTATGACAAATGGGCCCAACAGGTGGTTGGCCCTCCTGTCATGCAGCCAAAGGCAGGTGCAGTTAAGGCAACGGAGCTCAGTCCGCGAGGGACAGGGTGTTGTAGTAATCAAATTTCTCGGTCTTGTATGAGTTGACGCGACACATCAAAGCACTACACTCGATATAAGTCTTTTTGCACATTTCAAATGGACTACTTCGTATGTAGACATATTCTGCTTCGTATGTAGCCACTTGTTGCAATCTCTAAAAAGACTTATATTTGGAAACGGAGGGAGTACAACGCATGCATGCATGCCGTGACTTTCCTTTTGATACTTGCATGTGTTGATTTGATGCACCTTGCCAAATTTTGACTATAAATTTAACTAACCAAATTTTCATGCATGTCACAAAAATTACGGGGCTGTTTGGATTGTGATTATGTTTGTCTTATGTTGCCACATTATTTTTCCCACACTTGCCTAACCTGAGTTGCTCAAATCGTTAGACACACTTTGGCTTGCCTAAGGGAATCTTGCCACAATTTTTGTGTCTATGACATGTGGGGTTCACTGCTAATAAACAAAATCTGGTCTTAGATGTGGCTAATAAAAAAGACTTATATTTAGGAACGGAGGGAGTAGAAAATATAAATAATAATGCATGTTGGGGCAACCCATGTTTCCGCTAATTTTAGTCGTGGGCTTGTTCACAATTTTTACGAGGGGGTGGTTGTTCATTTAATGGAGGGACTTGTAGTACCCCCTCCGTCTAGGTGTGTAAGTCATCTTACGAAAACCAAATAATCCCAAAATGCTTAGGCTCAGTGCATTAACTTCTACCTCGTTTCTTGTTTCTTGACATATCAACCAATAAGAGATAAAGAGTGCACATGCTTTTAATGACTTGAGACTATCAAACACGACATGCAGTGGTTAGTTCATTGCATGCAATACTATTAATTAGCAAATAAACATTAACATTTCTCGTTTTCCCCTCCTCCTTGGTCATGGTGCACAGCCTAAGATGACTTACTCACCTAGACGGAGGGAGTAACAGACTTGAACGATACAAAGTGCAACCTGGCACACCGTAACACCACTTGGAACAAGCGGGTAGATATCTCAAAAAACAATCAACAACTAAAAAAACCTCGACCTGGCATGTAGTAGTACATAATTTTAAACCATTGTTTTGATGGAGTGAAAAAGGAAAACTACCCCACTACGTATATATAGGCCGGAGCCTCCGTGCTTGCTTGCTAGGGTTGCTCTATTCACACACTCTCATCCTCTCCAGATCTAAACAAGATAGGGGTAGTAACACTGTCTTTCTCCCTTCAAAAAGCACTGGCTTTCTATCCTCACCGCTGGCTACAGATCCGGACGTATCCCCCTCCGCCGGTGAAGGGGAGGAGGGGCAGCGTTTAGGCCGCCGCCGACAGCGAGGGAGGAGACCCACTGCCGGCCGCACCGTTATCTCTGGCCGAGCGCCGGCACGGGAGGTCCTCCGATCCCTTCGTCATTGCCTGTGGGCAGATCCGGCCTCCCGCCGCCCACCTATCCACATCCCGACAACCTTCAGGTATATCTACATTCGAAACCGCCTTAGCTCTACTTCCCCAGCTTGCTGCGTCGCTGCATGTGCATCATTTTCTACCTCTTAGTCCCTCTCCATCAGATTGTCCAACGTCACCTATTTTTTTTCTTCTATTGTTAGAGGTAAAGCTACTTCATGTAGTCGAATCTTGTACTCCTTCCGTCCGAAAATACTTGTCATTGAGATGGATGTATCTAGATGTATTTTAGTTCTAGACACATCCATTTTGATGAAAATTAATTCTGGACGGAGGGAGTACTTGGTTCAAACAATAAATAAAGTGGGGCTGGGGGAATTTCGTATGTACATCGGACTTGGTACGAAAAGGAAGGAAAGGCGGTGAAAGTAGTACAGACTGGTCATCCAACCAGTCTCTTGGTCGAAAAGGGAAATATAGGGGTAACGCTGTACATAGTGGTATGACCAGGACTAGATTTGCTATCCACACATAGGAGTAGGTGGCTAGAGTGAACAAAAATGGGACCAACCCAGATATGTTTCTTGGATGTTTGTTTCTCGGGGCAACAAACTATGAATCACCACTGTCCCATGCTTACGTACATGGTGCTGGACTGCTGGTGCACCCACTGTCCCATGCCCTTATAACAAATATTTAGGCTCCGTTCAGAATAAAGGGGCAGAAAACATAGGCCTTGATGAAAATAGAGGAATGGGAAAGGAATGTAGGTATACAACTATGGAACAGCGAACCAGAGGAAACTCTCAAGAGAATGTGTTCGGATGGACTACGAAATGTACAGATTTGTTTTTTTAGAGTAGCATGCTTGGCAGTATGAGATGCTATTTGTTTATTCAGCTGCACAGTGACTACTCTTGTCCTCACCTCACTTACCACACATAGGTTGATTTTTTTATTCCGGCAAACACAGCACAACAACCTGTCTAACGCATGGCAGCGAGCGCCTGCCTCGGGCTTCCGCCCAAAAAATGAGCAGCGCGTGGATGTTTCTAATCCTATGGAATCAGTACTACCAGACCAGCTTTCCTATGAAACACTATTCACCTTTCCCGTGTTCCGAACGGTTGGAAGGGAAAGAATACCGCAGGAATTGTGTTCCTACGAAAATCCTGCACCAAACCTGTGAACCGAACGCAGCCTTAGCTATTCTTAATCTAATGTCCATGGTAAAAACGAAGCCATGCCACTGTTATAAGCCATGACAAGTTTAGCCAAATGTTTTTGCCTGTAATTGTTTGAGACTCTGACTGTTTCCTCTGTACCTTTTTGTGCAAACAGGGATATCCAATTCACCTGGTTGCTGTTGTGACCTTTTGGTGCACTGCACAAAACTCTTCTTAAAAGAAGTGACTTTTGTGCTGTTTATCTGGAATGTCAGAATGGAACAGTTTGTTCATTTCGGTGGAACTGCACAAAGGGAGATCTGTGTTCCAATCCTCATCATCCATATTGGCGCCATAACCTTCCTTTAGGTAAGAATGATATTTAATGCATGTGTTCATCTCTATTTTCCGACTGCCATGAGAAAACAATGCTATTTTTTACTAGTACACTTGTACTCCCTCACTGACAAAACTAATTCTGAATTAGAAGGCCAATCATGTACTTGGTTTCACCAACTGGTGAGGAGAAAGAGAAACAGAGCATGAAGAGGAAGCAGAAGAAGAATAAACAGTGCCAAGACGATCTTGCTAAAGCCAGAGGCCTCAGTCGAGGCCATTCAAGGGCTCCGGCAATGACTACCTTACATGTGAGACGATCCTCCAGGGAGCCCTTCCACTTGTGTTGTCTCACTTAATTAATTAGGAGTACTTACGTACCACTAATTTATTACTGCCTAATTTTTTTGTTGGAGTTAAACAAATCTTTAGTAGGACCCTATGCTGAATCATGTACGTGTGTATGTTTGTCTATGGAGGTGAATCATGTGGTGGAGCAGGGAGGGAATATTATTAGTGTCATGACATAATAGTGCTATTGTTTTGCATCTCAATTTATTGCCATTGGTTCAATGAGGCAATGTTTTGCGTATTGTCCATCATGAATTTGATGCTACTGTTTGAGTAATATGCTAATGTCTTCCTATCCTTTCTCACTAAGCTAATGACGGTTTCACCTTGTTCCTACTTGTGCAAACAGGGATCATGTTGTGCCAATCATACATTTTAGTGGAACTACACAAGACAATACAATGAACTGTATCCCAGCCAATGTTTTAACTCTGCTGGAAGTTCTTGATAATCTTTTGATATAATCTCAGCACTGGTAAACAAGAGTGATTTCAACCATACATTTGAAGTGCACAAAAATATATACAATTGTGTGATTCCAGTGAGTGATTTATCATCTCTTATGGGACTACATGAATAAGCTTTTCTTCTTAGGTTGGTACGGGCCTAAGGCCTTCATCCATATTAGTTTGTTGTCATCTCTATTTGTATCGTGCTACTTTCATGAGAAACTCCTTTATCTTTGCACGTTAAAGTTTTGCAACCTATGATAAATGGCAATGCTTTGAGTGTTGAGCTAGTTGGCACTGATTAAATAAACTAATACCTCTCTTTAAGCAAGACTAGTATGTTGCTAACTTTACCCATTAAGATAATGAGGGTGCTTCTATTTGTTAGTGTATGTTTCATCAACTAGTCCCACTATTACAGTAATCTCACTCTCTCAATATATGTGCCAACAGGGATGCTCGATTTTGGTGGAACTGCACAAAAACTTTGGGTGCTTCATAGCCTCGACAACTTCCGTCCTTTCCTATCAGTCGCTAATCTCCACTTGCTTTCTTCCTTTGCTGTCAGTCGCTTGGCTTATCTCGTCTTCCAGTCAAAGGAAATAGTAATTGATATGCTACCTCACACAGGTTGGTATTGGTCTTTATCCTGATTATTGTGCCTGTCATATGTATTGGTAATTTGGTATTGTGCTACTGTTTTCCGATTTAATAAAGGAGTAATTTGGAGCATGAACTCGCAGGCAAATCATTACATCGGGTGATTTCAGTAGTACTGCACAAAATGATCAGATTGACAGGTGCTTATGCTGCTGCTATGTACTCCAAAGTTCACTCAGACAAGCATCGATGTTGAGAAGAAGAAGTGCTTATATTCATCCGAGTATCAACCGGCGTCAACCAATTGTCAAACTCCAAGTATTAGGAGAGTGGACGTCAAAAATATTTCTTGGTGCATAACCCAGAAAAACGCAGTCCAGTCTTTGGTCCCAACTCTTGCCTTATGGTTATCGGCACATATGGTAGAGAACTATATGGCGTGGAGTCTAAAGATTCCAAACAAGTTGGTTGGCGCGTATATTATTCTGGCACTTAATCAGTCTGCACGCCAAGGATGCTCCATTTCAGTTGAACTGCACAAAAAATTGGGTGGTTCATTTTCTCAACCGCTTCCTTTCGCATATGCAATGTAGAATTTTGGCGAGATACAAGACCAAGATGAGCCAGTAAACTAGTTGGATGAAAGTAGTGGCCAAGTTGCTCAAACCTCCCTCGGCACGAGGCCATTATTTGAGGATAAAACTACAAGCAAAGTTCAGATTGTCTGTGTTGCCTCTTATGTACTCGAAAGTTTACTCGTACAAGAACTAATTTTAGCAAGAAGTACCTCCGATTGAACACCATTTACCAGGTTGTACCCTAGGTAATTAAAGTTTGTCCATGGATCATATTGGCTGTGATGTCAATCATTTGGATGCATAAACATACTGAACATGTGTATATCTGAATCTTTTTGTGAATTATGTATGAATATTGTCGTGTGATCTATCAATCATTTGGATGCATAGATATGCTGAGCTTGTGTAGATATGAATCTTTTGAGTTGTTGATAGTGAATGTTGGCTATGAATATGAACATGTCCTGTGAACCTGAGTTTGATACGAATGTTTACCTTTTCTGTTGTATTTGTGTGTGAACTTGTTAGTATGCCTACTGTGGGGTATAAAACGCATGTCTCTTATAAAAGTAATGTTGTGTCCAATTTATGTTTTCCCTTCTAACCACATTATATATATTTATATTATTACTATTATCGTATAATTTATAGAGACTTATATATACATTATAAAAACATCCCACGTGTTATTAACTTATAAAAGTAAATGTTTAACGAAAGTTGGCAAGGAAAATCCTGGTTGTTTTTGACTCACAGGCAAGGAAAATCCTGGTGATTGCGTACAAAAGCTTGCGAAGATCTAAAGGACCAATTTAATAATAACGCGCTCTTTTTTATTTTGAGCAATAACTCGCTAATTTGTTAATTATATATATATAAACGCGCCTCTCCGGTTTATTCTTTGATATTAATTGCTCCTTCTAATATAACATTATATATATAACGAGCCCACCTAATACGTGTATTTCAAGGAAGTGCAAATGGGCTGGGATTTCTTAGAAAATATAAATGGGCCTGATTGACGCGAAATTATTTGTTCACCCAGCCCAGCAAATGGACTGTACATTCTAGAAAACATAGGTTAAATATATGCCACATTTTTGCAGGCTGACATGTGGGCCAATAGGTCGAAGCCTATGCAGGGCGTTGTCAACTTGGTCAACAAATGATTGTGTCATCCACGGCCAATGGATTTATATCCAACGGCTAGCATGCACCTTCAATCTCTCGTCTTCTACCTCCAGCATCGCCGGGACCGCCTGGTCCGGCCTCCGGCGGCTAGCGGCTCTGCTTAGCACGCATCGCTGCGAAGCGCTTCCCCACTGCCGGCCAGGCTATCCCTCCACCCCTCGACACCTCCTGTTATTCTCCACAGACTATAGCCCCACGCCGCAACAGAACCAGTTATAACCCTTCTCCTCCTCTCAATCTGCGACTTCACTGCCACGTTTTCCCATCTCCGAGTCCTTCCCGTTCGGGGCCTCGCCATCGTCCACCGCCTCGCTGCGCTCGGTGCGGTGTGGTCAACAAACGAGAGTCATCGGAAGAGGACTGTACGTGGAGAGCCTGACGGTTGGGACCCACGAGGTCCATGGTCGCACGCAAGGAAAGTTCCTCCTTATTAAGCTGAAAAAATGTTTCCTCCACCTGACAGCTGGGACCACCGGATGTATCTTCGCACGGAAGGAAGTGCCTCCTTGTTTTGCGAAAAAAATTATTCATCCCGTTGACATCTGGGACCCGTCAGATTTGGTGACTGACTTGTGGGCCTACTAAGCGGACGTGTACACACGTCTTTGTCAACTTAATCAACAAATGATTCTAGCAGCTGGACCATTGGATGTTAATCCAACAGCCATGCTCCTTCTTCAACCTCTATTCTTGCTCCTGTCTCCCGTGGGCGGCACCGCGGCTGTGCTGCCGCGCACCCGAACCAGTGAAGTTTCCCACTCCTCTCAATCTGTGACTCCACTGCCCCGTTTTCCCCATCTCCAGTACGTTCTAGTCTAGGTGCGCTTGGCACGGTGTGGTCAACGTGGTCAACAACCAAGAGTCATTGGAAGATGACTGTACGTGAGAGGCTGACAGTGGGGACGCACCACGCCCATGGACACATGCATGCAACGGAACGCGGCATGGTCAACGTGGTCAAGGAACGACTTCCTCGGAAGTATACTGTACGTGGAGAGTCTCAGCTGGGTCCACGGCCGCAACAAGTAAGTGCCTCCTTATTACACGGAAAATAATGATTCCTCCAACTGACAGCAGGGACCCACTGGACGGGCGACCGTATTTTGTGAAAAAAAGGTTTGCCCACTGACTGGTGGGACCCACCTGACGGGCCACCGTATTTCGCAAAAAAACATTCCCCCCGCTGTCAGCTCGGACCCACCGGAAGTGCCTCCTTATTAAGCAGAAAAAATGAATACCCCCCTGCTAGCTGGGACCCACCTCGGTGGGAGGCTGACTTGTGGTCCCACTAAGTTGACGGGGACGGAGGGCTTTGTCAATTTAGTCAATATGAACGATTCTAGCTGCAGTGACCGTACGATGTCCATCCAACAGCCATCGTGCTTCTTCAACCTTTGGTCTTCTTGCTCCAGCCGCCCAAAGCAGCGCCGATCGTGCTGCCTGCTCCTGCCTCCCGTGGCCAGCTGTGATGTCGCGGAGGCCTCACCTCCCCCTACTACTCCCGCCGCTAGCCAGGCCATCCCTCCACTCACCCACACCCCCTGTTATTCTGCGGCGATGACAGCCTCACACCGCAGCCGAACGAGTGAACCCTCATACTCCTCTACGCGTGGGCATCCACTGCCGCGTCTTCCCCAGCTCCGCGTCGTCCCCTTCCTAGGCCTCGCCGTCGTCCACCGCCGTGGTGCTCTCGACGCGGCGTGGTCAATGTGGTCAACGACCGAATTCCATCGGAAGAGTACTGTACGTGGAGAGACTGACAGCTGGGTCCACGGCAGCCGCAAGGAAGTGCCTCCTTATTACGCGGAAAATAATTATTCCTCCAACTGACAGCAGGGACCCACTGGACGGGCCACCAGTATTTTGCGAAAAAAACATTTCCTCCTGACTACTGGGACCCACTGGACGGGCCACCGTATTTCGCAAAAAAAACATTCCCCCTGCTGTCAGCTCGGACCCAACGGAAGTGCCTCCTTATTACGCACAAAAAATGAATACTCCCCTGGCTAGCTGGGACCCACCTTGGTGGGAGGCTGACTTGTGGGCCTACTAAGTTGACGGGGACGAAGGGCTTTGTCAACTTAGTCAATATGAACGATTATAGCTCCAGTGACCGTACGATGTCCATCCAACGGCCGTAGTGCTTCTTCAACCTCTGGTCTTCTTGCTCTAGCCGCCCAAAGCAGCGATGGTCGTGCCACATGCTCCTGCCTCCCATGGCCGGCTGTGCTGCCGCGGAGCCCTCACCGCCCCCTACTATTCCCACCGTTGGCCAGGCCCTGCGGCGACGGCAGCATCACACCGCAGCCGAACTAGTGAACCCTCGTACTCCTCTCCGCGTGGGCTTCCGCTGGCGCGTCTTCCCCGGCTCCGCGACGTCCCCTTCCTAGGCCTCGCCGTCGTCCACCGCCGTGGTGCTCTCCGCGTGGCGTGGTCAACGTGGTCATGGAACGACTTCCATCGAAAGAGTACTATACATGGAGAGGCTGACAGCTGGGTCCACGGACACAACCCAGTTTTTTTGTGATTTGCCAAGTAAGTCGCTTTGTCAGGCTTGTTGAGCTGCAAATCTTTCAAGACGACGAGAGCTTTCATTCGGCTGGCCGAGAAAATGGCCCATCAGTAATGAGAAATGGGTTGTACGTTTTTAAAACACATCAAACCGGCAATTAGTTTCAAATATCTTTTTTCCATTTCGAGATTTTAAATTACATTAATTTTTATGCATGGAGAATTTGTTGGATTTTATGTTGATATACATTTATTTTTAAAATCAGTTTGAATCTGAGTCGAAATTTCAGGATTAAAAACAGTTCAGACCACACCGAAAGATGCAAAATTTTGTATAATTTTTAAACTGTGGCCACAATATGGGTTGTAATGCTAACAAAAAGAATATGGGCTAAAAAACCTTAAGAATTAGCAAATGGGTTGTAACTTATTAGAAATAATGGCAGATGGGTTGTATGCTGTTTTCCACAGATTTGAGGCTTTCCTAAAAAACGGTTGACGCACAAGCAGTGACTGTTGGATGTCCATCCAACGGCCGTCGTGCTTCTTCAATCTCTGCTCTTCCTGCTCCAGCTGCTCAAACAAGCGCCGGCGGGACTGCCTGCTCCCTCCTCTCCGCGGCCGGCTGTGCTGCCGCGCAGGCCACACCGCCCCACTGTACTCGCATCTCTGGCCTAGCCATCCCTCTACTCACCTGCACCTGCTATTATTCTCCGGCGACGGCATACGAAGCAGTAAACCCTCGTACAGTCGTACTCCCCTCCGTGTGGGAAACAACTGCCGTGTCTTCCCTGCTTCCATGTCGTTCCCTTCCTAGGCCTCGCCGTCGTCCATCACGCTGGTGCTCTCGGCGTGGCGTGGTACATGTGGTCAAGGAACGGCTTCCATTGGACGTGAACTGTATGTGGAGAGGCTGACAGCTGGGTCCATGGCCGCAGCAAGGAAGTGCCTCCTTATTATGCGCAAAATAATTATTCCTCCACCTGACTCAACCTGGCAATCGGGTCGGGTTTCATCGGGTTGACCTATACCAAACCCACGCCCGAATAATTATCGGGATCATCTCAAACCCATGACCCTACCCATGGGTCTAATTCTAGACCCAAGCCCGAACCCGATGGGCGACCCGACCCATTAGGGCACCCATCGGGTCTAACATTTTAAATTATTTTGCCCTTGTATGCAGCAGCACGCATGTGTACTCATATGCAGTTGCCACTTCTAAGCAAAGGGTGGACTAGCTGCTAGCTTTATAGCGTTGCTCATGCATCCTTGCTCGGTAGCTAGTCGAGGTGGTACTAAATTTCAGCTGAATGCACCGGCGCATGTGCACACTACGACTACTAGTATTTGGCATGGGCTGATTCAGAGTCTGTTTTGGGCCATACCCCACGCACGAAGCAAAGTCAGAGTGAGAAAATGAGTGCTCAGATGGGCCTTGTTGCGCGCCTTGTTTCTACGTGCTCCATGAAAGCCAGCAGCTCGAGGGAGTATCTTTTCTGTGCGTGATGACTGCCACCGCAGGCGTGCAACTTGAGATTGGATATACAGGGTAGATTAGTATAAGCTAATATATTAAGTGCATTTAGATAAATGACCAAATGTAATGCTCTTACATGATAAATAATTTATTTTCTTAATAATATTAAACGGGCGACCCATCGGGTAACCCACGGGCATAAACTTGTGCCCATACCCTACCCACCATTAATCGGGTTACCCATGGGTAAGACCCATGGGCGAAGTCGGCAACCATACCCTACCCATTCGGGTCGGGTGCCCATGGGCGCCCATGCCCATGGGCAGGATTGCCGGGTTGACACCTGACAGCGGGGACCCATCGGATGGGCCACCGCATTTCGCGAAAAAAATGTTTCCCACTGACTGTTGGGACCCACCAGCTACATCTTCGCACACAAGGTAGTGCGTCCGGGCAAAAAAAAAACGATTCGCCCCCCTGACTGCTGGGACCAACCAACTATATCTTCGCAGGCGAAGAAGTGCCTGACAGTCGGGACCCACTTGGTCAAAGCGTACGTAGGATTGTCATTCTGGTCGCGAACGTGTACGTACATACTGGTGGTTGTAGAGGCGCCCACGTGTCATAGTAGAGGCGCGCATGTAGCATGTACACGTACGTACAGCGGCCAGGTGCAAGAAAGAAAATACGCCCCCGTAGATACATACGGGCAGGGTCTCGAACGCCTACTCGCACATACGTACGGCCAGGGCTCGTGTACATGGCTGGGTCGGAACGGAGAAACAGCGTCGTCGTCGTGTTCATGGGGAAGCAACGGAATGCGTCGATTTCATGGGGAGGCAACGGAATGCGTCGTGTTCATGGGGAGGCAACGGAATGCGTCGTGTTCATCGGGAGGCAACGAAACGTGTGGGAGCCAACCAGCTGGGTCGGAACGGAATGCGTGGTCGTGTTCATCGGGAGGGCTTGGACGGAACAGGCGATGGAAACGAGGCCTGGCGTACCGCCGAACGGAGGAAACGGCCTTGTCTTCGACCGGCTACGTTCGAAACGGGATCCTGTTCATCGGGAGGGGTGTGGCGTACCGCAAAACGGAGGAAACGGACCTCCTACGGTCAAAACAGGGGTCCTGTTGATCAGGAGGGGTGTGGAGTACCGCAAAACGGAGGAAACAGACCTCCTATGGTCGAAATGGGGGTCCTGTTGATCGGGAGGGGTGTGGCGTGCCTCAAAACGGACGAAACGGACTTGTGTTGGAGCGCTACGATCGAAACGGGGGTCTTGTTCATCGGGAGGGGTGTGACGTACCGCAAAACTGGACTCCACAGGATACTGTTCATCTCCACCGCCGACCTTCTCCAGCCTCCACGGGCTACCGTCGACCTCCTCCAGCCTCCACGAGCTCCTGTTCATCCAGCCTCCACCGCGCGCTACTCCACCGGCTACTGTTCAACCACCCCTCCA
>NC_041387.1:664371480-664401426 GCF_002162155.2 Triticum dicoccoides | reverse complement strand
AGGCAGCATCGATCGGCTTCAGTTAGCAGCAGTAGCGAAGGAATCGCTCGATCGGGTTCATTTAACAGCCATCGATCGATCGCTCGGGTTTAGTAACGCGTAGCCTGCAGTGCAATCGCTCGGGTTCAGTTAGAGCCAACGCCTCGCACACACGCGCGTATGTGTACGAGAGAAACGCGCATCGCTCGGCCTCCGACCTCCCACCGTAACCGGGAACTCCCCTAAATTTTCCTCGCCCTCGCTTCTACCACGGTTTTTTCCGTCATGGACGTCCCAAAGAATGTCATGCAGCTGCGTCTCCAGCCCGCCGAGGACGAAAAGCCCATTTTCTATCATGATTTTTTGTCATAGAAGTAGGAGCCCACCACATCTATGATGATACCGGGTTTTGTCACTGTTATCGTCATAGAAGTGTCATATGTATAACAGAAAAAAAATTCGTTCGGCCCAAAATGTCACGGATGTGTCTTTTTTTGTAGTGAAGGGATCATCTTATAATGCTACCGCTGTACTAAGAAAAACAAGATGCATATAAGATAAACATCACATGCAATCAAAATATGTGACATGATATGGCCATCATCATCTTGTGCTTTTGATCTCCATCACCAAAGCAATGTCATGATCTCCATTGTCACCGGCTTGACACCTTGATCTCCATCGTAGCGTCATGGTTGTCTCGCCAACTATTTCTTCTACGACTATCGCTACCGCTTAGTGATAAAGTAAAACAATTAAATGGCATTTGTATTTCATACAATAAAGCGACAACCATATGGCTCCTGCCAGTTGCCGATAACTTTTACAAAACATGATCATCTCATACAACATCTTTATATCACATCATGACTTGACCATATCACATCACAACATGCCCTGCAAAAACAAGTTAGGCGTCCTCTACTTTGTTAGTTGCAAGTTTTACGTGGCTGCTACGGGCTTCTAGCATGAACCGTACTTACCTACGACTCAAAAACCACAACGGTGATTTATCAAGTTTCTGTTTTAGCCATCACAAGGACCGGCCGCAGTCAAATTCGATTCAACTAAAGTTGGAGAAACAGACACCAGCCAGCCACCTTTATGCAAAACTAGTTGCAAGTCTGTTGGTGGAACCGGTGTCGTGAATGCGGTCATGTAAGGTTGGTCCGGGCCGCTTCATCCAACAATACCGCCAAATCAAAATAAGATGTTGGTGGTAAGCAGTATGATGATCACCGCCCACAACTCTTTGTGTTCTACTCGTGCATATCATCTATGCATACACCTGGCTCGGATGCCACTGTTGGAAGACATGGCATGCAATTTCAAAAAAAATTCCTACGCTCATGCAAGAACTATCTAGGAGATGCATAGCAACGAGAGGGAGAGAGTGTGTCCACGTACCCTCGTGGACCGAAAGCGGAAGCGTTAGCTTAACGCGGTTGATGTAGTTGAACATCTTCTCGATTCAACCGATCAAGCACCTAACATACGGCATCTCCGAGTTCTGCACACGTTCTGCTCGATGACGTCCCTCGAACTCTTGATCCAGTAGAGCTACAAAGGAGTAGATGAGTTCCGTCAGCATCACGTCGTGGTGATGGTGATGCAATCCGCGCAGGGCTTCGCCTAAGCACTACGATAATATGACCGGAGGAGTAAACGGTGGAGGGGGCACCGCACACGGCTAATAAACAATTGATGTGCCTTGAGGTTCCCCCCTCCCCCATATATAAAGGAGGAGAGGCGAGGAGGCCGGCCATAGGGCGCACACCATGGGGGGAGTCCTACTAGGACTCCAAGTTCTAGTCAGCTCCCCTTCCTTCCAATGGAGGGGGAAAGGGTAAAGAGAGGGAGAGGGAGAAGGAAAGGGGGGCCGCGCCCCCTCCCCTATTCCAATTCATACTCCCCATGAGGGAGGGGGGGTGCCACCTCCTTGTGGCCATAAGGCCCATTAATTTCCCCGGTGGGTTCCGGTAACCCCTCGGTACTCCGAAAAATAGCCGAAACACTCCGGAACCATTCTGGTGTCCGAATATAACCTTCCAATATATCAATCTTTACCTCTCGACCATTCTGAGACTCGTCATCATGTCTGTGATCTCATCCGGGACTCCGAACAACCTTCGGTCACCAAAACACATAACTCATGTAATACATATCATCATCAAACAATAAGCGTGCGGACCTACGGGGTCGAGAACTATGTAGACATGACCGAGACACATCTCGGTCAATAATCAATAGTGGAACCTGGATGCTCATATTGGTTCCCACATATTCTACGAAGATCTTTATCGATCGAACCGCAGTGTCAACATACGTTGTTCCCTTTGTCATCGGTATGCTACTTGCCCGAGATTTGATCGTCGGTATCTTCATACCTAGTTCAATCTCGTTACCGACAAGTCCCTTTACTCGCTCCGTAGTGCATCATCCCATAACTAACTCATTAGTTACATTGCTTGCAAGGCTTCATATGATGTGCATTACCGAGAGGGCCCAGAGATACCTCTCCGATACTCGAAGTGACAAATCCTAATCTCGATCTATGCCAACCCAATAAACACCTTCGGAGATACCCGTAGAGCATCTTTATAATCACCCAGTTATGTTGTGACGTTTTGTAGCACACAAGGTATTCCGCCGGTGTCCGGGAGTTGCATAATCTCATAGTCGGAGGAATATAGATTTGACATGGAAGAAAGCAGTAGCAATAAAACTAAACGATCATTATGCTAAACTAATGGATGGGTCTTGTCCATCACATCATTCCACTAATGTTGTGATCCTGTTCATCAAATGACAACTCATGTCCATGGCTATGAAACTTAACCAACTTTGATCAACGAGCTAGTCTAGTAGAGGCATACTAGGGACACTGTGTTTTATCGATGTATTCACACATGTATCAAGTGTCTGGTTAATACAATTCTAGCATGAATAAGGAAATATAAAACTTTATTATTGCCTCTAGGGCATATTTCCTTCAGTTTCCCACTTGGACTAGAGTGAGTAATCAGATTACATAGTAATGAATCTGACACCCATGGAGTCTTGGTGTTGATCATGTTTTGCTCGTGGAAGAGGCTTAGTCAATGGGTCTGCTACATTCAGATCCGTATGTATTTTGCAAATCTCTATGTCTCCCTCCTTGACCAAATCTCGGATGGAGTTGAAGTGTCTCTTGACGTGTTAGGTCTTTTTGTGAAATCTGGATTCCTTCGCCAAGGCAATTGTTCCAGTATTGTCACAAAAGATTTTCATTGGACCCGATTCACTAGGTATTAGACCTAGATCCGATATGAACTCCTTCATCAAGACTCCTTAATTTGCTGCTTCCGAAGTAGCTATTTACTCCACTTCACACGTAGATCCCGCCATGTAGCTTTGCTTGGAACTGCACCAACTGATAGCTCCACCATTCAACAAAAATACGTATCCAGATTGTGACTTAGAGTTCTCTAGATCAGTGTCAAAGCTAGCGTTGATGTAACCACTTATGACAAGCTCTTTGTCACTGATAATCCACAATTATAGGGGATCGTTTGTAGACTTCTTCGATAAATAAGAGTGTCGAACCCAACAAGGAGCTAAAGGCAGAACGAATATTCCCTCAAGTTCTATCGACCACCGATACAACTCTACGCACGCTTGATGTTTGCTTTACCTAAAACAAGTCTGAAACTATTTTGCAACAATAAAACTACGAGTACCTTGCGAGAATAAAACTAATAATAAATTGCAAGGTAATAAAAGTACATAGCTTTTGTCAACAATAAAGTCATTTGTCCCTAGGAAACCGATAACAAGTACTAGTAATCATTCTTGTAATTTTATATGAGGGAGAAGCATGAGCTAACATACTTTCTCTACTTGGATCATATGCACTTATGATTGGAACTCTAGCAAGCATACGTGACTACTGAAGATCATTAAGCTCGTGAAACCCAACTATAGAATTAAGTATCAAGTCCTCTTTACTCCCATACGTCATACCCCACCTACTCAGGTTTAAGTTTCTGCCACTCTCGCAGCCCACCGTAAGCGAACCATCAACATATTGCAACACCCTATAGTGGGGAGCCTCACGTTTGTGCGAGAAGGAGGGCACCGTAGGACAGAACCATAAATAAAATATACATCATACCAACCAAGATCACGATTAACCCATAGGACAAAACGGATCTACTCAAACATCATAGGATAACCAAAGATCATTGGGAAATAATATATGGAGTTGAGCACCATGTTTAAGTAGAGATTACAACAGAGAGAAGGAGTGTTACACTGCTGCATACAGGCAGAGAGAGTTGGTGTTAACGGTAGCAAGATTGTTGGTGATGATCGCCGTCACGATCCTTGCCCCGGCTGCACTCCGGCGCCACCTGGAGAGAGGGGGAGAGAGACCCCCTCCTTTTTCTTCTTCTTCCTTGCCTCCCCCCTAGATGGGAGGAGGGTTCCCCCTCTGGTCCATGGCCTCCATGGCGGCGGAGGGGCAAGAGCCCTCCGAGTTTGGGTCTCCCTCTCTATTCTCTTCTGTTTCGCGTTCTCAGATGTGGCTGAAAACCGTTTCTTATATTCCCGGAGATCCATCACTCCGATTGCGCTGATCTTTTTACACGATTTTTTTCCTGATATAAGCTTCCTTGCACCCGAAGTAGTGCTCCAACCCACGTATGAGGAGGGCACGATATACCAGGGCATGTCTGGGCCTGGTGGCGCGCCCTGGTGGGTTGTAGTCTGTGTGGGCCTCTGTTTGCGGTGATTCCAACTCCCAAAAATCAAAAATATTACAAAATAATTCTCCGTGGAGTTGCATCACGTTTGGACTTCATTTGATATGGATTTTCTGTGATACAAAAAACGGCAACAAACAGGAACTAGCACTGGGCACTGGATAAGTAAGTTAGTCCAAATAAATCATATAAATAGTTGCCAAAAGTATGTATAAGTTGAATAATATTCGCATGAAACAATCAAAAAAATTATATACGACGGAGACGTATCAGTCACCTCCATAAACGAGAAACATATCCCTAGTCCTTTTCAGGTACTTCAGGATGTTCTCGACCGCTGTCCAGTGATCCACTCCTGGATTACTTTGGTACCTCCCTGCTAAACTTATAGCAAGGCACACATCAGGTCTGGTACACAGCATAGCATACATGATAGAACCTATGGCTGAGACATAGGGAATGACTTTCAATTTCTCTCTCATCTTCTACAGTGGTCGGGTTGAGTCTGACTCAACTTCACACCTTGTAACACAGGCAAGAACCTTTCTTTGACTGATCCATTTTGAACTTCTTCAAAACTTTATCAAGGTATGTGCTTTGTGAATGTCCTATCAAGCGTCTTGATATATCTCTGTAGATATTGATGCCCAATATATAAGCAGCTTCACCGAGGTCTTTCATTGAAAAACTCTTATTCAAGTATCCTTTTATGCTATTCAGAAATTCTACATCATTTCCAATAAGCAATATGTCATCCGCATATAATATTAGATATGCTATAGAGCTCCCACTCACTTTCTTGTATATACAGGCTTCTCTAAAAGTCTGTATAAAACCATATGCTTTGATCACCTCATCAAAGCATATATTCCAACTCCGAGATGCTTGCACCAGTCCATAAATGGATCACTGGAGCTTGCACACTTTGTTAGCACCTTTAGGATCGACAAAACCTTCTGGTTGAATCATATACAACTCTCCTTTAAGAAATCCATTAAGGAATCTAGTTTTGACATCCATTTGCCAGATTTCATAATCATAAAATGCGGCAATTGCTAACATGATTCAGACAGACTTAAGCATCACTATGGGTGAGAAAGTCTCATCGTAGTCAAATCCTTGAACTTGTCGAAAACCTTTTGCAACAAGTCGACCTTTATAGACAGTAACATTACCATTAGCGTTAGTCTTCTTATTGAAGATCCATTTATTCTCTATGGGTCACTGATCATCGGGCAGATCCACCAAAGTCCACACTTTGTTCTCATACATGTATCCTATCTCAAATTTAATGGCCTCAAGCCATTTCTCGGAATATGGGCTCATCATAGCTTCTTCATAGTTCATAGGTTTGTCATGGTCAAGTAACATGACCTCCAGAAAAGGATTACCGTACCACTCTGGTACGGATCATGCTCTTTTGACCTACGAGGTTCTGTAGCAACTTGATCTATAGTTTCATCATATGCCATCATAATCTTCTGCTTTCAATCTCCATCACCAAAGCAACGTCATGATCTCCATTGTCACCGGCTTGACACCTTGATCTCCATCGTAGCATCGTGGTTGTCTCGCCAACTATTGCTTCCACGAATATCGCTACCGCTTAGTGATAAAGTAAAACAATTACATGGCATTTGTATTTCATACAATAAAGCGACAACCATATGGCTCCTGCCAGTTGCCGATAACTTTTACAAAACATGATCATCTCATACAACATCTTTGTATCACATCATGTCTTGGCCATATCACATCACAACATGCCCTGAAAAAACAAATTAGGTGTCATCTACTTTGTTAGTTGCAAGTTTTACGTGGCTGCTACGGGCTTCTAGCATGAAACGTACTTACCTACGACTCAAAAACCACAATGGTGATTTATCAAGTTTGTTGTTTTAACCTTCACAAGGACCGTTCGCAGTCAAATTCGATTCAACTAAAGTTGGAGAAATAGACACCTGCCAGCCACCTTTATGCAAAACTAGTTGCATGTTCATCGGTGGAACCGATCTCATGAATGCGGTCATGTAAGGTTGGTCCGGGCCGCTTCATCCAACAATACTGCCGAATCAAAATAAGATGTTGGTGGTAAGCAGTATGACGATCGCCGCCCAGAACTCTTTGTGTTCTACTCGTGCATATCATCTATGCATAGACCTGGCTCGGATGCCACTGTTGGGAAATGTAGCATGCAATTTCAAAAAAAAAATCCTACGCTCACGCAAGATCTATCTAGGAGATGCATAGCAAAGAGAGGGGAGAGTGTGTCCACGTACCCTCATAGACCGAAAGCGGAAGCGTTAGCTTAACGCTGTTGATGTAGTTGAACGTCTTCTCGATTCAATCGATCAAGCACCGAATGTACGACACCTCCGAGTTCTGCACACGTTCAGATCGATGATGTCCCTCTAACTCTTGATCCAGTAGAGGTACGAAGGAGTAGATGAGTTCCATCAGCATGACGGCGTAGTGACGGTGATGGTGATGTGATACACATAGGGCTTCGGCTAAGCACTACAACAATATGACCGGAGGAGTAAACGGTGGAGGGGGGCACCGCACATGGCTAAGAAACAATTGATGTGCCTTGAGGTGCCCCATGCCCCGTATATAAAGGAGGAGAGGGGAGGAGGCCGGACATAGGCGCACACCATGGGGGGAGTCCTACTAGGACTCGAACTCCTAGTCACCCCACTTCCTTCCAACGGAGGGGGAAAGGGGAAAGAGAGGGAAAGGGAGAAGGAAAGGGGGGCTGCGCCGCCTCACCTAGTCCAATTCGGACTCCCCATGGGGGGCGCCACCTCCTCGTGGTCTGCTGATGTCTACTACGCAAATTTATTCTTGTAGACTCGTGTTGGGCCTCCAAGCGCAGAGTTTTGTAGGACAGTAGCAATTTTCCCTCAAGTGGATGACCTAAGGTTTATCAATCCGTGGGAGGTGTAGGATGAAGATAGTCTCTCTCATGCAACCCTGCAATCAAATAGAAAAAATCTCTTGTATCCCCAACACACCCAATACAATGGCAAATTGCATAGGTGCACTAGTTCGGCAAAGAGATGGTGATAAAAGTGTAGTATGGATAGTAGATATGAGTTTTTGTAGTGTGAACAATAAAAAACAGCAAGGTAGTAAGTAGCAAAACAGAGCACAAACAGTATTGCAATAATGGAAAATGAGGCCTAGGGTGCATACTTTCACTAGTGCAATCTCTCAACAATGCTAACATAGTTGGATCATATGATTATCCCTCAAAGTGCAATAAAGAATCACTCTCGAGTTCCTATTAGAGGAGAACAAAAGATGGAAATTGTTTTTAGGGTACGAAACCACCTCAAAGCTATTCTTTCCGATCAATATATCCTAGAGTTCGTACTAAAATAACAACAAGGCATTCTTTCTGATCGATCTAGTCAAGAGTTCATACTAAAATAACACAACACGATGCATATCAACCAACTCTAATGTCACCTAGATACCCCAATGTCACCGTGCGTACCCGTGAGTTAATTATACGATATGTGTTAAACAATTTAAGATTCATAATACTCGATCCACACAAAGAAATACAAGGAGACCCCAAAGTTTCTATCGGAGAAAAGATAATAAAAACGTGCATCAACCCCTATGCATAGATTACCCCAAAGTCACCTCGGGAATCCGCAAGTTGAGTGCCATAACATATATCAAGTGAATCAAAATAATACCCCATTTCCACCACGGGTATTCATGTCCAAGACAAATATCATGTGTTCTCAGATCTGAACATTCAATCCGACAAGACAAAACTTCAATGGGTAAAGACTCAATTCATCACAACAAGTGTAGAGAGGGTGGGAACATCATATGATCCATCTATGTTAACAAAGGCCATGATGCATCAAGATTGGGATATCTCAAGATCGCGCGCGAGAGAGATTAAACACATAGCTACTGGTGCAAACCCTCAGCCTAGAGGGTGGACTACTCCCTCCTCATCGTGGTGGCCTCCGGGATGATGAAGATGGCCACCAAAGATGATTCCCCCCTTCCTGCAGGGTGCTGGAACGGGGTCTTGATTGGTTTTCGGTGGCTACAAAGGCTTGCAGCGGTAGAACTTCGGATCTAGGGCTACCCCAAAGGGTTTTGGAATATTTGGGAATTTATAGGGCGGAGAGGCGGTTCAGGGGGCGCCTGAGGTGGGCAGCACCCACCAGGGCGCGCCTGGGCCTCCTGGCGTGCCCTGGTGGGTGGTGCTCCCCTCGTGCAGCCCCCAGGTGCTTCCTGGGCCCACTGGCTTTCTTCTGGCCCAAAAAAATCTCCAAAAAGTTACGCGGTGTTTGGATTTCGTTTGATGTTGATTTCCTACGATGTAAAAAACAATCACAAAAAACAACAACTGGCATTGGGCACTGGGTCAATAGGTTAGTCCTAAAAAATGATATAAAGTTGCTATAAAATGATTCTAAAACATCCAAGAATGATAATATATTAGCATGAATACTTCATAAATTATAGATACATTGGAGACGTATCATCATCCCCAAGCTTAATTTCTACTCGTCCTCAAGTAGGTAAATGATAAAAGAAATAATTTATGAAGTGTGAATGCTAGCAAAGTGCACAAGTTTGATCAATGACAATTTCAATCACTTTTCCTAGCATCATAATAGCAATTTTTTCTTATAAAACTTCTCATGTTATAGTAGCAACCAATTGACATGTTAAGGTTCAAATAATGAATTCTCTTGAAACTCAACAACCTATGTTCTCAGTTACCAAGCAATTGCAATTCAACTTATTCAACAGAGTCTAAGTAAGAGCTCCACATACTCAACCATTATATAGTCTTTTATGATTTCTAACACTCACCGCATACACATGAGCAAAACGTTTCAACCAAACACATAGAAAGATAGGGGCTTATAATTTCGCCTCCCAACATATTCACCTTTGGGTGATGTCAAGAATAATAACTCATGCTACCCATATCCAACTGGATATATGTGCCTAGATCTTTCCTCACCACATGATGCTTGCCAAAAGAGAAAATAAAAAGGAATAGAGAGAAAAACTTTGACTCTTGCATGGAAGTAAATATATAAAAGTAAAAGATAGGCCCTTCGCAGAGGGAAGCAAAGGTTGCCATGCGCCTATTTATTTGTATGCTCAACCCCTTAGTGCAAAAGAACATCACATTATATTGCCCCTTATGATAGCAACCTTTATTATGCAATCTGTCGCTTTTATTCTTTGCCATACTAGTTCATACAACTCTCGATTTTCTTTTACACTAAATGATCTAACACTATTAGAAGCAATTTTTATTGCCTTATTGCGCCGATGACAACTTACTTGAAGGATCTTGCTCAATCCTTAGGTAGGTATGGTGGACTCTTGAAGATAAGATTTGGGTTTAAGGGGTTTTAGATGCACAAGTAGTATCTCTACTTGGTGCGTAATTTTTGGCTAGCAAAGATAGGGGGCAAGCACCACATGTTGAAGGATCTATGACAATATAACTTCTATGTGAATCTGAACAAACATAAATCATTACGTTGTCTTCCTTGTCCAACGCCAACAGTTTTGGCATATAATATTTTGATGGGGGCTCACAATCACAACATATTTCCAAGATAGTGTATTTGCATGTGAAAGTTCTCTTCCTTATAATAATTATTCGTGAATTGCTTGTATGACCAATATTGTGATTGTCAAGCCTCAAAAGATTTCACTTTATAAACCCAATGTGAAGACACCATTAGGCATGAAATGATTTCAACTTCATGGAATTCAATTTATTCAACAATTCACTCATAGGATATAAGTTAAGCACTAGAGCAATTCTATAGAAAAGAGCTTCGTTGACGGGATGTGAATGTCGCTTACCTAGCCTCCCTGGCAACTAATTGAGGACTCTATTTTATTTAAAAACTTTCAGGCCTAAGTATTTTATTTAAACAACAATCAAAATGAAAATAAGATGACATTCTAAGAATAATACAACTCATGTGAAGAAGCAAAAACTTAGGCTCAACCGATACTAACCGATAATTGTTGAAGAAAAAAGGTGGGATGCCTACCGGGGCATCCCCAAGCTTAGATGCTTGAGATTTCTTTGAATATTAACTTGGAATGCCTTGGGCATCCCCAAGCTTGAGCTTTTGTGTCTCCTTAATTCCTCTCATATCACGGTTTCCCTAAATCTCAAAAACTTCATCCACACAAAACTCAACAAGAACTCGTGAGATAAGTTAGTATAAACCAATGCAAAAACTTTATCATTCTCTACTATAGCAAAACACTAAAATTATTATTCAACATTTCATACTAAATGCCTCTGCATATTTAACAGTCCTATCCTCAAATACAATCATTAAACAAGCAAACATATGCAAACAATGCAAACATAACAGCAACCTGCCAAAACAGTACAGTCTGTAAAGAATGCAATATTCATCATACTTCCCTAACCCCAAAAATTCTGAAACAATTACCACTATTTATAAAATTTATCAGAGCTTATTTTGCAATAAGTTTCATCAATTTATCACATTCTGACTTTCCTAGGGAATTTTTGCAACAGCGATAAACTTTCTGTTTTGAAACAGCAACATGTATACTTGCAAAATAAGCATGGCAAAGGCTATCATTGCCACTTTTATTGAAATAAAAGATGCAAAACATTATTCTAAATAATATCAAACAAATACTAACGAAATAAAATGACGCTCCAAGTAAAACACATATCATGCGACAAATGAAAACATAGCTCCAAGTGAGGTTACCGATAATGTTGGAGACGAAAGAGGGGATGCCTTCCGGGGCATCCCCAAGCTTAGTTGCTTGGATATTCCTTGGATATTAACTTGGGGTGCCTTGGTAATTCCCAAGCTTAGGATTTTATCACTCCTTATTCTCCTCATATCGACATCTCACCCAAAACTTGAAAACTTCAATCACACAAAACTTAACGAAACTTTGTGAGATAGGTTAGTATGATAAAGAGCAAACCATTATACTTTGGTACTGTCAGAGTCAAGATTTATAATTGTTTCCACACAATGCCTACTTTAGCATATCATTTCTACAATTTATATTGAGCAATATAAGCCATAGAAACTAGGAAACAAGCAAACTATGCATTGAAAACAGAATCTGTCAAAAACTGAACAGTCTGTAGTAATCTGTACTCAAACCATACTTGTGCTACTCCAAAAAATATGAAAAAATGGACCACATGAGAAATTTTTATATTAATTTTCTTCAAAAGGAATAAACTCAAAAGCACTCTTCTGTTAAATATGAGAGTTATTTTCGTGAGCGCAAACATTTCTGTTTTTCAGCAAGATCAAATCAACCATCACCCAACATGATCCCAAAGGCTTTACTTGGCACTTTATTGAAACAAAGACAATAAAACATGATTACTAAAGTAGCCTAATCATGTGAACACAAAAAAACAGTAGGCAAAAGTGTTGGGTTGTCTCCCAACAAGCGCTTTTCTTTAATGCCTTTTAGCTACGCATGATGATTCCAATGATGCTCGCATAAAAGTAAAGAATTGAAACACAAAGAGAGCATCATAAAGAATATGGTTAGCACATTTAAGCCTAACCCACTTCCTATGCATAGGTATTTTGTGAGAAAACAACTTATGCGAGCAATAATCAACTAGCATAGGAAGGCAAAATAAGTGCAACTTCAAAACTTTCAACACATAGAGAGGAAACTTGATATTGTTGCAATATGTAAACGCATATGTTCCTCTCTCATAATAAATTTTAGTAGAATCATGAAGAAATTAAACAATATAACCATCACATAAAGCATTCCTTTCATGAACCAAAAGCATACAAAACTTATTACTCTCCACATAAGCAAATTTCTTCTCATCAATAGTTGTGGGAGCAAACTCAACAAAATAACTATCATGAGAGTGAGAATTAAAATCATGCTGACAAGTTTCATGGTTATCATTATTCAATATAGCATATATGTCATCACCATAATCATCATAGATAGGAGGCATGCTTTCATCACAGTAAACATTCTCATCAATACCTGGGGGACTAAAACTACCATCTTCATCAAACATAGCATCCCCAAGCTTACAGATATGCATGTCATTAGCATCATGGATATTCAAAGAATTCATACTAACAACATTGCCATCATGCTCATCATTCATGCCAATCATTTTATTAAATTCTAATTCTATCAATTGAGCACAATTTTTGGAACCATCATTTCAAGGAAGGCATTATAAAGATGATCAATAATATGATGCAACCTTAATTCCATTTTTTGTAGTTTTCTTTTTGTAAACCAAACTAGTGATAAAACAAGAAACTAAAAGATTTAATTGCAAGATCTAAAGATATACCTTCAAGCACTCACCTCCCCGGAAACGGCGCCAGAAAAGAGCTTGATGTCCACTATGCAACTTTATTCTTGTAGACTCGTGTTGGGCCTCCAAGCGCAGAGTTTTGTAGGAAAGTAGAAATTTTCCCTCAAGTGGATGACCTAAGGTTTATCAATCCATGGGAGGCGTAGGATGAAGATAGTCTCTCTCATGCAACCCTGCAATCGAATACAACAAATCTCTTGTGTCCCCAACACACCCAATACAATGGCAAATTGTATAGGTGCACTAGTTCGGCGAAGAGATGGTTATAAAAGTGTAGTATGGATAGTAGATATGAGTTTTTGTAGTGCGAACAATAAAAAACAACAAGGTAGTAAATAGTAAAACGAAGCACAAACGGTATTGCAATAATAGAAAATGAGGCCTAGGGTGCATACTTTCACTAGTGCAATCTCTCAACAATGCTAACATAGTTGGATCATATGATTATCCCTCAAAGTGCAATAAAGAATCACTCCCGAGTTCCTATTAGCAGAGAACAAAAGATAGAAATTGTTTGTAGGGTATGAAACCACCTCAAAGCTATTCTTTCCGATCAATCTATCCTAGAGTTCGTACTAAAATAACAGCAAGCTATTCTTTCCGATCGATCTAATCAAGAGTTCGTACTAAAATAACACCACATGATGCATATCGACCAACACTAATGTCACCTAGATACCCCAATGTCACCGTGAGTACCAGTGAGTTAATTATATGATATGTATCAAACAATTTCAGATTCATAATACTCAGACCCCAAAGTTTCTATCGGAGAAAAGATAATTAAAACGTGCATCAACCCCTATGCATAGATTACCCCAAAGTCACCTTGGGAATCCGCAAGTTGAGTGCCATAACATATATCAAGTGAATCAAAATAATACCCCATTGCCGCCACGGGTATTCATATGCAAGACATATATCATGTGTTCTCAGATCTGAACATTCAATCCGACAAGACAAAACTTCAAAGGGTAAAGACCCAATTCAACACAACAAGTGTAGAGAGGGTGGAACATCATATGATCCATCTATGTTAACAAAGCCCATGATACATCAAGATTGGGACATCTCAAGATCGCCCGTGAGAGAGATTGAACACATAGCTACTGGTACAAACCCTCAGCCCTGAGGGTGGACTAATTGTTGGGGAATGTTGCAGAAAATAAAAAAATTTCCTACGGTTTCATCAAGATCCATCTATGAGTTCATCTAAGAAATGAGTGAAAGGGGAGATGCATCTACATACCACTTTGTAGACCGCGAGCGGAAGCGTTCAAAAGAACGGGGTTGAAGTAGTCGTTCTCGTCGTGATCCTATCACCGGAGATCCTAGCGCCGAACGGACAGCACCTCCGTGTTCAACACACGTATGGTCAGCGTGACGTCTCCTCCGTCTTGATCCAGCAAGGGGGAAGGAGAGGTTGATGATGATCCAGCAGCATGACGGCATGGTGGTGGATGCAGCAGAACTCCGGCAGGGCTTCGCCAAGCTGCTGCGGGAGGAGGACGAGGTGTAGCAGGGGGAGGGAGGCGCCAAGACTTGGGGTCCCGCTGCCCTCCCCCTTGCCCTCCTTTATATAGGACCCCAGGGGGGGCGCCGGCCCTGGGAGATCAATCTCCCAAGGGGGCGGCGGCCAAGGGGGGTGGAGTGCCCCCCAAGGCAAGTGGTGTGCCCCCCCCACCTAGGGTTTCCAACCCTAGGCGCAGTGGGGCCCAAGGGGGGACGCACCAGCCCACTAGGGGCTGGTTCCCCTCCCACTTCAGCCCACGGGGCCCTCCGGGATAGGTGGCCCCACCCGGTGGACCCCCGGGACCCTTCCGGTGGTCCCGATACAATACCGGGTGACCCCGAAACTTTCTCGATGGCCGAAACAGCACTTCCTATATAGTTTTCTTTACCTCTGGACCATTCCGGAACTCCTTGTGACGTCCGGGATCTCATCCGGGACTCCTAACAACATTCGGTTTGCTGCATACTCATATTCATACAACCCTAGTGTCGGTGTCAAAACCGGCGGATCTCGGGTAGGGGGTCCAGAACTGTGCGTCTAGGCAGATGGTAACAGGAGACGAGGGACACGATGTTTTACCCAGGTTCGGGCCCTCTTGATGGAGGTAAAACCCTACGTCCTGCTTGATTAATATTGATGATGTGTGTTACAAGAGTGGATCTACCACGAGATCAAGGAGGCTAAACCCTAGAAGCTAGCCTATGGTATGATTGTTGTTCGTCCTATGGACTATAGCCATCCGGTTTATATAGACACCGGAGAGGGCTAGGGTAACACAAAGTCGGTTACAAAGGTAGGAGATCTACATATCCGTATCGCCAAGCTTGCCTTCCACGCCAAGGAAAGTCCCATCCGGACACGGGACGAAGTCTTCAATCTTGTATCTTCATAGTCTAGGAGTCCGGCCGATGATGATAGTTCGGCTATCTGGACACCCCCTAGTCCGGAACTCCCTCAGTAGCCCCCGAACCGGGCTTCAGCGACGACGAGTCCGGCGCGTATATTGTCTTCGGCGTTGCAAGGCGGGTTCTCCCTCAAACTTCATGTTCCCATCGAATAGTGTCCGGCTTCCTTATAAATGTTGCGCTCCTTGGCTTCTATGCCCAATAATGGCCTTCTTCCACGTGTCGTACGAATGCAAAAGGCTGGGGTATTTTTACATTTTACCCCCTAGCCGTGCGAATGAGCCTCCTATAAGAGAGGCGAGGATCTAGATCCAGCTCACACCGTCCTCCATCCGCAAGTTCTCATCAAAGCGCCTCTGACAAAAATCCATTCCATCATGGATAGTCGACGCGGCTCCTCCTCTCGCGCTCCCAGCCCTAAGCCAGGAGATTGGGGGAGATGCTCAGTTCCACACAGCGAGCTAGTGGCGCTCCAAACCAAGGGATATCTTCCCCCAGCTTTCATGGTTCCGGTTCGAGCCGGACTAGCCACCTACAAGGGTGGAAAGCAGTCGGAGAGCGTCCCCAACCCTTCCAAAGGGGAGCGGGTATGCTTTGTCCCTTATCTAATAAGGGGACTCAGATTTCCCATACATCCGTTTCTCCGGGGGCTCCTAGAGTTCTACGGACTCCATCTTCACCACCTCACGCCCGCCTCCATTTTGCACATCGCGGGCTTCGTAGCTCTTTGCGAGCTGTTCTTGGGCATCGAGCCCCATTTTGCACTGTGGAGGAGATTGTTTTGCCTCGTACCCCGTTCTCATGAGGGGTCGATATAGCAAGTGGGCGGAGCCGAAATATGGCGCATCGCCGGGACCGGATATCTATCTGGCACCCCGAAGAAGGTGTCCGAAGACTGGCCTTCGGAATGGTTCTACATGGAGGACGCCCCTCTGCCGGATCCAGTTCGGATCGGCCTCCGGAGTTCAGCAATGCTCCCTTGAAGAAACGCCTGAGTTGGCGCCCGCGGAGCCCTCAAGGGGAAGATGATAGGAGCGTCCATTATCTGATGGGCCGGATTAGGTTACTAGCCCACTCCGGGTTGACCATGATTGGAGTCATGGCCACGTGCATTATGCGAGGGGTGCAGCCACTCAATATAGGGGCCACCCTATGTGGGATTTCAACGGGGAAGATGACGCCACCCGTCATGGCCGCAAAGGGCCAGGCTCGGCAGCCGATCTGGCAAAGATCCTATCCGGCTTGTACAAGGGAGAGGAGGAGGACTTCCTCTGCACGAATCCGTTGAATGGATTCTCTATGAATAACCCTCGAAGCTGGGTAAGCGGATGTTCATCTACCCGATCCATACTTTCAAAGTCAAGTATCTTACTCTGTGATTTCGACGCAGGAGCTGCGCCGGGACGTGGAGGGCATACGAAGCCTAACTCCACAGCCCGAGGATCCGGAACGATCCCTTGATCCGACCTCCGAAGAGGATCCAGACATAAAGGTGGAGCTGATTGACGGGGTGTTCCACCAACTTAGCATGGACAATGCCCTAGTCACCATTACGGCTGACTACCCCGGTTTGTTTCCGGCCTCCCAGGTGACTACGACCGAGGTCTTGACACCATCATTTGATCTGCGCTCAATTCTGAACATCCCATACTGATGGTGCATCGTAGAAGGTGCCTTTAAGGCGGGAAGCCGAACCCGCGGCGGCCGACCAACAAGGGTCAGTCCGGCCCAGCAGGCGGAAGAGGAGTGCGACGCGAACTGAAACGTCCCCGCAACGGTACGGAGCACCGCTATTTTTAAGGGAAGGATCCCCAGGAGGTATATTAATGCTCATAACTTTAACAGAAAGAGCACTCGCCGGACAGTGTCCGGAGAGGTTGCCAATCACGCCTCCGCCAGCCATGCTCCAACGCATGGTCCGGGAGGGGAGGCGAATACAAGGCATGAGCTGGACGCTCCTCCGACGGAGGATGCCGACAGGCTGTCCACCACCCGGTCCGAGGTGGAGAGCGCCATGAATCACAGGCATCACCGGACAGTTCTTCGTGACGCGTGTTTCTCCCCGGAGGCGTTAAATGCCTTTGATGCGGGAAACGCGCACCTCCGTGCCGCTCAAGATGGGTTAACCAGAGCCACGGACCAGTATGTGAAAGACATACGGGTAAGTAATTTTAATAGTTATATATGCCAGTAGCCCCCGAGACTTAAAATAGTTAAAATAACTGATTTAAGGATCAATTATTATGCAGGATCTTATGGAGAAGAATACCCATCTGTCCCAGGAGCTCCAAGAGTGCAAGGCCCAACTTGAGGCCGCACTGGCCGCCACAAGGGGAGCCACAGAGACCCCCGCTGGTAAGATGTACTTTGAAAAGATAATTAATTAACAAAGTGCGGCGTGAATCTGACAATAATATTGCAGAGGGCGCCGGACTAGATCCGGACAAGCAACAGCTACTGCGTCAGCTAAAGGCCGGCGAGAGGGTGCTTATGAAGGTGCAGTAGGAGAGGAACAAGCTCCAAGATGCCCACACCCAGCTAGGAGAAGAGCTGAAAGGTGTTCGGGCCCATCTATCTGGCTCCGTGAAGGAGAATCAGCGGCTTCGTCGCGGCATTTATAGTAAGTGCTTGAGCAAATTCCTTTGAAAAGAAGAATTCGGCGAGGAAGTCGATTGACAGAAATATGTCTTTAGGTGTGCTCACAGGTCGCCCTGCGGAGGAAATGCCTGGGTCAACGGGTGACCAACTTCCCGAGCTGGTGCAATTGCTCGAACGTGTTCGACAGGCGATGAGTGGCATTGTTCAGGCTTTATGGCCATCTGTCTCCCTACCCGAGGGCCTTGGTGAGCTTGCTGAGAAGCTTCAGGGAGCACGACGACACCTCCGTTTGTGGAAGATATCGGCCTGCCGTCAGGGCGCCAGGGAGGCCTGGGCCATGGTGAAGACGCGTTACCCGAAGGCTGACCCAAACCACATGGCCGAGGTCGGACCTGCGGGGCCTGATCGGAAGGAGATCCCTGTGAGCTTGGTGTACAGCCAAGTAGAACTGGCCGCGAAATATTCCCAACAGGACTGTGAATTAGACAGCCTGTTAGATGGGATTGAGGAGGAGTACAATCAGTCGGTTTGACGATGTAATTTGAAATGACATGTAAAATGCCTTCTAGCCGGATTGTAGATCGTTTGTCTTTGCGGACCGTTTCGCTTCAACCTCGGGACCCAACAGTCCGGAGTGTGTCCGAATACCCCTACGGTTATAAAAGAACCGGGGCATGCATGGAGACAAGGCGTCGGGGTCATAATTGCTTTATCAGACAAGTGCCCAACTAGCTATGTTATATTACATGGTTAGTAAGAAACATCTTCCAGGGAGAATAGTTCCGTTAAGGGTTCCTTTCCCTGGGAGGCATACCCTAAAGTGCAATGCCGGACTGCGAAAATTGCAGAAAAAGCATCTCGGGGCAGATAAATAAGTAAGTAATAAATCATCTTTCAAGTTACCGACCGAATATTCTCTTAAGAACGCTAGCTTTCGGCTTCACCCAGTCTGAGTTACACATCCGGCTGACCTGGCAGTAGCAATCGCAGAGATGCTCCCTTTACCTCCTAGCCGAATAATCGGGAACGTAGGGGTAAGCACAGGAGCCAGGCAACCTAGCTTGGCCAAAACTTAAGTCATATCAATGCATACAATGGTGAATAAAAGGTACATGCGGAAGTATGACACATGTATTGGGCATGAAGCCCGTATGAATAAGCTTCTGTTAAAGAAGCCCCCAGGTATAATGAGTGCTAGGAGCACATCAAGTGTGTGCGAACAAAGCGCAAATCAGCCTATAAAAGGTATTGAAAAAAAAGTGGGAAGAAAGAGGGGGACAAGAGACAGTAAAAAATATAAAAAGGTGGACGGGGGAGTGAGACGGACTCTGAGTCCGGCGTTAGGCGTAGAATCTTCGGAGACGGGCTGCGTTCCATGGGTTAAGCTCGAGTCGGTTGTTAGATGCGTTACGTAGACGGTATGCTCCGCCGGTCAGGACTTGGTCGATGATGAAGGGACCTTCCCACTTGGGCTTAAGTTTGTCCTTTTTCTTGTCCGGCAGGCATAGAACGAGTTCGCCAACATTGTAAGTTTTGGCCCGTACTTCTCTGCTTTGATATCTTCGAGCCTGCTGCTGATAAAATGCGAAACGAGCCTTTGCCACGTCCCGCTCCTCCTCTAAGGCATCCAAACTGTCCTGCCAATCCAATTAGGCTTCTCTTTCTTCGTACATGCGCACACGAGGTGAGTCATGAATTATATCGCAGGGCAGAACTGCCTCTGTGTCGTATACCATGAAAAATGGTGTGAATCCAGTAGTTCGGTTTGGCGTGGTCCGCAGCCCCCAGAGTACGGAGTCGAGCTCCTCTACCAAGTGCGTGTTAGATTCCTTGAGGGACCGCACTAGTCTGGGTTTGATGCCGCTCATGATTAGACCATTTGCCCGCTCGACTTGACCGTTAGTTTGGGGGTGATAGACTGAAGCATAATCGAGCTTGATGCCCATGTTTTTGGACCAGAGTTTAACCTCGTCGGTCGTGAAGTTCGTGCCGTTATCAGTGATGATGTTGTGGGGGACGCCAAAACGGTGTTCTACCCCGGATATGAAGTCTATCACCGGTCCGGATTCTGCCGTTTTAACCGGCTTGGCCGCAATCCATTTGGTGAATTTGTCCACCATGACCAATAAGTATTTGTGCTTGTGGGTTCCCCCTTTAAGGGGTCCAACCATGTCAAGCCCCCAGACCGCGAACGACCAGGTAATGGGTATAGTTTTGAGGGCGGTGGGTGGCATGTGGCTCTGATTAGCAAAGAGCTGGCAACCGACGCATCGTTGGATTAAGTTCGGAACCCCACCCGATCTGAGGCTCAAAGGCCAAGAAGCTTCTGGATTCGGAAGTTTGGTTTGCCGAGCGCTTTCCAACAAATCTGGTCTGATGCCTGACTTTAGGTTCAGTATTTGATTAGCGTCCGTCCCTCCGCGGGAATCTGGCATGGAGGGATCCGGAATCCGGACATAGTTGGATTTTAACATAGAAGAAGAGTCGCCGCATTGTTCCTCTACCAAGACAACGTGGTGGGTAACCTGGGGAGAGTTAATTTCTCTCAGATCGGTTTTAAGCCCAATCTGATCGTAGTCGGTAGCGACTCCCAGGGCGGCGATGCGATCCAAGAGCTCGTTTACGGAGGAGAGCTCAATCTGATCTAGCTGCTCGGCGAATTCCGAGCTGACGTGAAGATCGCTTTTAATGACTTGAGAGGTCATTGTCGGTGCGGTGGCTGAACAGACGGTCATGAGAAAACCGCCTAGCTGGATAGTCTGGCCGGCGTCCAAAGCTCCCTCGACGACGGCGCTGTCTTTAAAGGCGGGAAAAGGCATCCTTCCTGATGGTGACGGCAGAGAGGAACTCTCAATGAAAGCACCAATGTCGGTGTCAAAACCGGCGGATCTCGGGTAGGGGGTCCCGAACTGTGCGTCTAGGCGGATGGTAACAGGAGACGAGGGCCACGATGTTTTACCCAGGTTCGGTCCCTCTTGATGGAGGTAAAACCCTACGTCCTGCTTGATTAATATTGATGATGTGTGTTACAAGAGTGGATCTACCATGAGATCAAGGAGGCTAAACCCTAGAAGCTAGCCTATGGTATGATTGTTGTTCGTCCTATGGACTACAGCCATCTGGTTTATATAGACAACGGAGAGGGCTAGGGTTACACAAAGTCGGTTACAAAGGTAGGAGATCTACATATCCGTATCGCCAAGCTTGCCTTCCATGCCAAGGAAAGTCCCATCCGGACACGGGACGAAGTCTTCAATCTTGTATCTTCATAGTCTGGGAGTCCGGCCGATGATGATAGTTCGGCTATCCGGACACCCCCTAGTCCGGAACTCCCTCACCTAGCATCACCGAACCTTAAGTGTGTAGACCCTACGAGTTCGGGAGACATGCAGACATGACCTAGACGATTCTCCGGTCAATAACCAACAACGGGATCTGGATACCCATGTTGGCTCCCATATACTCCTCGATGATCTCATCGGATGAACCACGATGTCGAGGGTTCAAGCAACCATGTATACTATTCCCTTTGTCAGACGGTATGTTACTTGCCCGAGACTCGATCGTCGGTATCCCAATACCTCGTTCAGTCTCGTTACCAGCAAGTCACTTTACTCGTACCATAATGCATGATCACGTGACCAGACACTTGGTCACTTTGATCTCATTATGATGATGCACTACCGAGTGGGCCCAGTGATACCTCCCCGTTATACGGAGTGACAAATCCCAGTCTCAATCCGTGTCAACCCAACAGACACTTTCGGAGATACCTGTAGTGCACCCTTATAGTCATCCAGTTACGTTGTGACGTTTGGTACACCCAAAGCACTTCTACGGTATCCGGGAGTTACACGATCTCATGGTCTAAGGAAAAGATACTTGACATTGGAAAAGCTCTAGCAAAACGAACTACACGATCTTGTGCTATGCTTAGGAATGGGTCTTGTCCATCACATCATTCTCGTAATGATGTGATCCCGTTGTCAACGAGGTCTAATGTCCATAGTCAGGAAACCATGACTATCTATTGACCAACGAGCTAGTCAACTAGACTCTTACTAGGGACGTATTGTGGTCTGTGTATTCACACGTGTATTACGATTTCCGGATAATACAATTATAGCCTCTAAAGACAATTATCATGAACAAGGAAATATAATAATAATCCATTTATTATTGCCTCTAGGGCATATTTCCAACAGTCTCCCACTTGCACTAGAGTCAATAATCTCGTTACATTGTGATGAATCGAACACCCATAGAGTTCTGGTGTTGATCATGTTTTGCTCGCGAGAGAGGTTTAGTCAACGGATCTGCGACATTCAGATTCGTATGTACTTTGCAAATATCTATGTCTCCATCTTGAACATTATCACGGATGGAGTTGAAGCGACGCTTGATGTGCCTGGTCTTCTTGTGAAACCTGGGCTCCTTGGCAAGGGCAATAGCTCCAGTGTTGTCACAGAAGAGTTTGATCGGCCCCGACGCATCGGGTATGACTCCTAGATCGGTGATGAACTCCTTCACCCAAATTGCTTCATGCGCTGCCTCCGAGGCTGCCATGTATTCCGCTTCACATGTAGATCCCGCCACGACGCTCTACTTGCAGCTGCACCAGCTTACTGCTCCACCATTCAACATATACATGTATCCGGTTTGTGACTTAGAGTCATCCAGATCTGTGTCGAAGCTAGCGTCGATGTAACCCTTTACGACGAGCTCTTCGTCACCTCATAAACGAGAAACATGTCCTTTGTCCTTTTCAGGTACTTCAGGATATTCTTGACCGATGTCTAGTGTTCCTTGCCGGGATTACTTTGATACCTTCCTACCAAACTTACGGCAAGGTTTACATCAGGTCTGGTACACAGCATGGTATACATAATAGATCCTATGGCTGAGGCATAGGGGATGACGCTCATCTCTTCTTTATCTTTTGCCGTGGTCGGGCATTCAGCCGAGCTCAATCTCACACCTTGCAGTACAGGCAAGAACCCTTTCTTGGACTGATCCATTTTGAACTTCTTCAAAATCTTATCAAGGTATGTGCTTTGTGAAAGACCTATGAGGCGTCTCGATCTATCCCTATAGATCTTGATGCCTAATATGTAAGCAGCTTCTCTAAGGTCCTTCATTGAAAAACACTTATTCAAGTAGGCCTTAATGCTGTCCAAGAATTCTATATCATTTCCCATCAAAAGTATGTCATCTACATATAATATGAGAAATTCTACAGAGCCCCACTCACTTTCTTGTAAACGCAGGCTTCTCCATAAGTCTGCATAAACCCAAACGCTTTGATCATCTCATCAAAGCGAATGTTCCAACTCCGAGATGCTTGCACCAGCCCATAAATGGATTGCTGGAGCTTGCATACTTTGTTAGCATTCTTAGGATCGACAAAACCCTCCGGCTGCATCATATACAGTTCTTCCTTAAGATGCCCGTTAAGGAATGCCGTTTTGACGTCCATCTGCCATATCTCATAATCATAGTATGCGGCAATTGCTAACATGATTCGGACGGACTTAAGCTTCGCTACGGGAGAGAAAGTCTCATGTAGTCAATCCCTTGAACTTGACGATAACCCTTAGCGACAAGTCGAGCTTTATAGATGGTGACATTACCATCCGCGTCCGTCTTCTTCTTAAAGATCCATTTGTTTTCTATTGATCGCCGATCATCGGGCAAGTCAGTCAAAGTCCATACTTTGTTTTTATACATGGATTCTATCTCGGATTGCATGGCTTCTAGCCATTTGTTGGAATCTAGGCCCGCCATCGCTTCTTCATAGTTCGAAGGTTCACCGTTGTCTAACAACATGATTTCCAGGACAGGGTTGCCATACCACTCTGGTGTGGAACGTGTCCTTGTGGACCTACGAAGCTTAGTAGCAACTTGATCAGAAGTACCTTGATCATCATCATTAATTTCCTCTCCAGTCGGTGTAGGCACCACAGGAACATTTTCCTGAGCTGCACTACTTTCCGGTTCAAGAGGTAGTACTTCATCGAGTTCTACTTTCCTCCCACTTACTCCTTTCGAGAGAAACTCTTTTTCCAGAAAGGATCCGTTCTTGGCAACAAAGATCTTGCCCTCGGATCTTAAGTAGAAGGTATACCCAATGGTTTCCTTAGGGTATCCTATGAAGACGCATTTTTCTGACTTGGGTTCGAGCTTTTCAGGTTGACGTTTCTTGACATAAGCATCGCATCCCCAAACTTTTAGAAACGACAGCTTAGGTTTCTTCCCAAACCATAATTCATACGGTGTTGTCTCAACGGATTTAGACGGTGCCCTATTTAAAGTGAATGTAGCTGTCTCTAGAGCGTATCCCCAAAATTATAGCGGTAAATCGGTAAGAGACATCATAGATCGCACCATATCCAATAGAGTGCGATTACGACGTTCGGACACACCGTTACGCTGAGGTGTTCCAGGCGGCGTGAGTTGTGAAACGATTCCACATTTTCTTAAGTGTGTACCAAATTCGTGACTTAAATATTCTCCTCCACGATCCGATCGTAAGAATTTTATCTTTCGGTCACGTTGATTCTCTACTTCATTCTGAAATTCCTTGAACTTTTCAAAGGTCTCAGACTTGTGTTTCATCAAGTAGACATACCCATATCTACTCAAGTCATGAGTGAGAGTGAGAACATAACGATATCCTCCGCGAGCCTCAACGCTCATTGGACCGCACACATCGGTATGTATGATTTCCAACAAGTTGGTTGCTCGCTCCATTGTTCCGGAGAACGGAGTCTTGGTCATTTTGCCCATGAGGCATGGTTTGCATGTGTCAAATGATTCATAATCGAGAGACTCTAAAAGTCCATCAGCATGGAGCTTCTACATGCGCTTGACACCAATGTGACCAAGGCGGCAGTGCCACAAGTATGTGGGACTATCATTATCAACTTTACATCTTTTGGTATTCACGCTATGAATATGTGTAACATTACGTTCGAGATTCATTAAGAATAAACCATTGACCATCGGGGCATGACCATAAAACATATCTCTCATATAAATAGAACAACCATTATTCTCGGATTTAAATGAGTAGCCATCTCATATCAAACGAGATCCAGATGCAATGTTCATGCTCAGACTTGGCACTAAATAACAATTATTGAGGTTTAAAACTAATCCTGTAGGTAAATGTAGAGGTAGCGTGCCGACGGTGATCACATCGACCTTGGAATCATTCCCGACGCGCATCGTCACCTCGTCCTTCGCCAGACTCCGCTTATTCCGCAGCTCCTGCTGTGAGTTACAAATGTGAGCAACGGCACCGGTATCAAATACCCAGGAGTTACTACGAGTACTGGTAAGGTACACATCAATTACATGTATATCAAATATACCTTTGGTGTTGCCGGCCTTCTTGTCCGCTAAGTATTTGGGGCAGTTCCGCTTCCAGTGACCCTTCCCCTTGCAATAAAAGCACTCAGTCTCAGGCTTGGGTCCATTCTTTGACTTCTTCCCGGCAACTGGCTTGCCGGGCACGGCAACATCTTTGCCGTCCTTCTTGAAGTTCTTCTTACCCTTGCCCTTCTTGAACTTAGTGGTCTTATTGACCATCAACACTTGATGTTCTTTCTTGATTTCAACCTCTGCTGACTTCAGCATTGAGAATACTTCAGGAATGGTCTTCACCATCCCCTGCATATTGTAGTTCAACACAAAGCTCTTGTAGCTCGGTGGGAGCGACTGAAGGATTCTGTCAATGACCGCCTCTTCCGGGAGGTTGATCTCCAGCCGGGACAGGCGGTTGTGCAACCCAGAAATTTTGAGTATGTGCTCACTGACAGAACTTTTTCCCTCCATCTTACAACTATAGAACTTGTCGGAGACTTCATATCTATCGACCCGGGCATGAGCTTGGAAAACCATTTTCAGCTCCTCGAACATCTCATATGCTTTGTGCTTCTCAAAACGCTTTTGGAGCCCCGGTTCTAAGCTGTAAAGCATGCCGCACTGAACGAGGGAGTAATCATCAGCACGTGATTGCCAAGTGTTCATAACGTCTTGGTTCTCTGGGATGGGTGCTTCACCTAGCGGTGCATCTACGACATAATCTTTCTTGGCTGCTATGAGGATGATCCTCGGGTTCCGGACCCAGTCCGAATAGTTGCTGCCATCATCTTTCAGCTTGGTTTTCTCTAGGAAGGCGTTGAAGTTCATGTTGACATGAGCGTTGGCCATTTGATCTACAAGACATATTTTGCAAAGGTTTCAGACTAAGTTCATGATAATTAAGTTCATCTAATCAAATTATTTAATGAACTCCCACTCAGATTAGACATCCCTCTAGTCATCTAAGTGTTACACGATCCGAGTCGACTAGGCCGTGTCCGATCATCACGTGAGACGGACTAGTCATCATCGGTGAACATCTCCATGTTGATCGTATTTTCCATACGACTCATGTTCGACCTTTCGGTCTCTGTGTTCCGAGGCCATGTCTGTACATGCTAGGCTCGTCAAGTTAACCCTAAGTGTTCTGCATGTGTAAATCTATCTTACACCAGTTGTATGTGAACGTAAGGATCTATCACACCCGATCATCACGTGGTGCTTCAAAACGACAAACTTTAGCAACGGTGCACAGTTAGAGGGAACACTTTCTTGAAATTATTATAAGGGATCATCTTATTTACTACCGCCGTTCTAAGTAAACAAGATGCATAAAACATAATAAACATCTCATGCAATTATATAGTAGTGACATGATATGGCCAATATCATATAGCTCCTTCGATCTCCATCTTCGGGGCTCCATGATCATCTTCGTCACCGGCATGACACCATGATCTCCATCATTGTGTCTTCATGAATTTGTCACGCCAACGACTACTTCTACTTCTATGGCTAACGCGTTTAGCAATAAAGTAAAGTAATTTACATGGCGTTCTTCAATGACACGCAGGTCATACAAAAATAAAGACAACTCCTATGGCTCCTGCCGGTTGTCATACTCATCGACATGCAAGTCGTGATTCCTATTACAAGAACATGATCTCATACATCACAATATATCATTCATCATTCATCACAACTTCTGGCCATATCACATCACATGACAATTGCTGCAAAAATAAGTTAGACGTCCTCTAATTATTGTTGCATCTTTTACGTGGCTGCAATTGGGTTCTAGCAAGAACGTTTTCTTACCTACGAATAACCACAACGTGATTTTTTCAACTTCTATTTACCCTTCATAAGGACCCTTTTCATCTAATCCGCTCCAACTAAAGTAGGAGAGACAGACACCCGCTAGCCACCTTATGCAACTAGTGCATGTCAGTCGGTGGAACCTGTCTCACGTAAGCGTACATGTAAGGTCGGTCCGGGCCGCTTCATCCCACAATACCGCTGAAGCAAGAAAAGACTAGTAGCGGCAAGTAAGTTGACAAGATCTACGCCCACAACAAAATTGTGTTCTACTCGTGCAATAGAGAACTACGCATAGACCTAGCTCATGATGCCACTGTTGGGGAACGTTGCAGAAAATAAAAAAAATTCCTATGGTTTCACCAAGATCCATCTATGAGTTCATCTAAGCAATGAGAGAAAGGGGAGATGCATCTACATACCACTTTGTAGATCGCGAGCGGAAGCGTTCAAAAGAACGGGGTTGAAGTAGTCGTTCTCGTCGTGATCCTATCACCGGAGATCCTAGCGCCAAACGGACGGCACCTCCGCGTTCAACACACGTACGGTCAGCATGACGTCTCCTCCGTCTTGATCCAGAAAGGGGGAAGGAGAGGTTGATGATGATCCAGCAGCACGACGGCGTGGTGGTGGATGCAGCAGAACTCCGGCAGGGCTTCGCCAAGCTGCTGCGGGAAGAGGACGAGGTGTAGCAGGGGGAGGGAGGCGCCAAGACTTGGGGTCCCGCTGCCCTCCCCCTTGCCCTCCTTTATATAGGCCCCCACGGGGGGCGCCGGCCCTGGGAGATCAATCTCCCAAGGGGGGCGGCGGCCAAGGGGGGTGGAGTGCCCCCCAAGGCAAGTGGTGCCCCCCCCCAACTAGGGTTTCCAACCCTAGGCGCAGGGGGGGCCAAGGGGGGCGCACCAGCCCACTAGGGGCTGGTTCCCCTCCCACTTCAGCCCACAGGGCCCTCCGGGATAGGTGGCCCCACCCTATGGACCCCCGGGACCCTTCCGGTGGTCCCGGTACAATACCGGGTGACCCCGAAACTTTCCCGATGGCCGAAACAACACTTCCTATATAGTTTTCTTTACCTCCGGACCATTACGGAACTCCTCGTGACGTCCGGGATCTCATACGGGACTCCGAACAACATTCGGTTTGCTACATACTCATATTCATACAACCCTAGCGTCACTGAACCTTAAGTGTGTAGACCCTACGGGTTCGGGAGACATGCAGACATGACCGAGACGATTCTCCGGTCAATAACCAACAGCGGGATCTGGATACCCATGTTGGCTCCTATATACTCCTCGATGATCTCATCGGATGAACCACGATGTCGAGGGTTCAAGCAACCCCGTATACTATTCCCTTTGTCAGACGGTATGTTACTTGCTCAAGACTCGATCGTCGGTATCCCAATACCTCGTTCAGTCTCGTTACCGGCAAGTCACTTTACTCGTACCGTAATGCATGATCCCGTGACTAGACACTTGGTCACTTTGAGCTCATTATGATGATGCACTACCGAGTGGGCCCAGTGATACCTCTCCGTTATACGGAGTGACAAATCCCAGTCTCGATCCGTGTCAACCCAACAGACACTTTTGGAGATACCTGTAGTGCACCTTTATAGTCACCCAGTTACGTTGTGACGTTTGGTACACCCAAAGCACTTCTACGGTATCTGGGAGTTACACGATCTCATGGTCTAAGGAAAAGATACTTGACATTTGAAAAGCTCTAGCAAAACGAACTACATGATCTTGTGCTATGCTTAGGAATGGGTCTTGTCCATCACACCATTCTCCTAATGATGTGATCCCGTTGTCAACGACATCTAATGTCCCTAGTCAGGAAACCATGACTATTTGTTGACCAACGAGCTAGTCAACTAGAGGCTTACTAGGGATGTATTGTGGTCTATGTATTCACACGTGTATTACAATTTCCGGATAATACAATTATAGCATGAATAAAAGACAATTATCATGAACAAGGAAATATAATAATAATCCATTTATTATTGCCTCTAGGGCATATTTCCAACACTAATCCCTCCTCATCATGGCGGCCTCCAGGATGATGAAGATGGCCACCGAAGATGATTCCCCCCTTATGGCAGGGTGCCGGAACGGGGTCTCGATTGGTTTTCAGTGGCTACAGAGGCTTGCGGTGGCGGAACTTTTGATCTGGGGCTACCCCGAAGGGTTTTGGAATATTTGAGAATTTATAGGGCGAAGAGGCGGTTCAGGGGGCGCCCGAGGTGGGCAGCACCCACCAGGGCGCGCCTAGGCCTCCTGGCGCGCCCTGGTGGGTGCTGCTCCCCTCGAGCAGCCCCACCAGGGGCTTCCTTGGCCCACTGGCTTTCTTCTGGCCCAAAAAAAAATCTCCAAAAAGTTACCCGGTGTTTGGACTCCGTTTGATATTGATTTCCTGCGATGTAAAAAACAAGCAAAAAACAACATCTGGCACTGGGTACTGGGTCAATAGGTTAGTCCCAAAAAATGATATAAAGTTGCTATGAAATGATTGTAAAACATCCAAGAATGATAATATATTAGCATGAATACTTCATAAATTATAGATACATTGGAGACGTGTCACCTGCCTCTCCTCTCCACTATGACCCATAAGGCCCATTACTTCCCC